>NW_027517072.1:352070-704141 GCF_048772815.1 Callospermophilus lateralis | reverse complement strand
TTCTCACTTATGGAGTTCAGGATTTTAACAGAGGAAGGCAAGAGAATTCATCCACAATGAAAGATTTTTTGCCCTTATGGTTTTGGATGCACGCAGGGGATCCTTTTTAGATTCATCAGGTGCTGAGAATCTAAGTCACAGCCACACACATGGCCAAGAGGCTGATTCAGACACATCCTTTCCCAAAGCAATGAAGCCAGAAGCCACAGGAGATGCCCATTCATTTCCATTTGAAAACTGTTTTCTTCAGGCTTCACAAAGGGGTGGCCTGAGGCAAAGACCTTCCTGACATTCAGTGCAACACAACAATAAGTCAGCAAAAGGCCCAAAGCAGGGTTTCTGCACTGAGACTTTCCTGGTCACACTGATATCTGAGTTTTCTGAGATGCTCGCCATTCTCTTCAGCTATCCAGTACGTGGCCATGTCACAGAGCTTGGAGGTGGTACCATTTTGGACACAAATCCATGAGCCTATTCTGGAGAGTGGCCAGAATTCGGGAAGAAAACAACAACTTAGAAAGATAGCAGATGTTGCACATCGATAAGACAAGCTGCAGTCCATTTATATATTGGCAGGATGAATTATGGGAAGATTTATACTAGACAGGACACATCCATTAATGCATTCTCTTTTCTAATGTCTACAACAATGGACACAGTGGAATACACAGAAACAGAAACACTCGCCGTGTCAAATGACTTACTAGAAACTGTCCACTCCAAACCAAACAAACCTACTTTCCTATCTATTCTCAGAACATGAGACAAAACAACAAACCCACACGCACTCCCACAAAGGCACCTCCTTCCCCCAAGTAGGTCTGTGACTATCTGGGGTGTCCTCTGACTGGTGGGCCATACTATGTTTTCCCGAAATGTCCTGTCTTCTCTCCGATCTTGTTTCCTTGAACAACTCTGTGAAGAAGTCAGGAAAAAGTGGTTAGCCACTACCTGTTTTCTCAGGAAAGGTCCATCTTCAGAGCTCTCCTGGCATTTGGCCTTCCTCACATCATTAGGTACCAAGAAAACTGACTCTGTCCTTGGTAAATCCAAACAAGTGAGCCCACTGGGACTGGGACTGGGACTGCCTCTGGCTGCCTGGCTTCTTGGATACCAAGTTAAGAGAGTTCCATCACCAAGGAACTGAGGTATGTCACATTCTTTGGAACTGAATGAGGTCACTGCCTTGGCAACCACTTTGTCCTAACAGTTGCTTCCAAGGGTAACATAAGATGGAGTTTGCCCCTACTTCCTCTGACACTTTCATAAGGTAGAATGTATATCAACCATTGGCACCCTGGAACAGCTCTCCACCCAGGCCTGGTTTGGTCCATGTTCTCTACAATAAGAAGAGAGAGGCCGATTCAGACACATCCCTTCATCCTGACCAGGTTGTTTGCCATGGAAGATGACTTTTGCTCTCTCAGGTGCTTCATACCTGCTTACAACTTCTCCAGGTATGATTTGTGCATGGACATTTGAGGTTCTCTTAATGTGGAAGGTCCCCAACTCTCCTGTATTGTAAAAACCACTCTGTCCCTGCTCTTCTGTAAAATGATTGAGGGAACAGTGTATACTGGGGGTTAAAAACAGGTTTGATTTTGGTTATGTATGACTCTGTGCGATGAATAATGGTATTGGGAACCTGAAATATTTACAAGAATATTGAGGTGAAATATAAGTATGAAAACAGAAATCTAGGTATGATTTGAAGCCCAGAAGGGTTCTGCCCTTGATTTGGATACTGAACTTTGAATTATGTTCTGCAAATTTGTCTCAGATAATTTGATATACAATGGCATAAAACCTTGTACATTGGATGATTGAATTTAGAAGAGAACATCTAGTCAAAAAGGGATATTCAGTAGGATTAGGAAGATAGTCAGTAGGTTTCGGAAGAAGAGTGAGTATAGGATTTGGACCAAAAGTTCTTTAGCAATAGACTTTCAGTTATAGAGTGAAAGTATATTTCAGCACATATGAAGAGTCAGTCACTATGTTGAACTGGGGAAAATATGTAGAAAAGCAGATATCAATAGAAACATTACGAAATCAGGCAAAGTATAAAGTGAGTGATAGAATTAGACATTTTCAACAGGGTTGAGTTTGAATATATAAACTAGGAAAAAACAAAAATGTAGTCACCAATAGGATTGACAATTGGCAGCATTAGGCAACCTGGAAATGGATGTTTTTAGAAATCCATGTTCACTTTCCTTTTAGGCTTTGGTACAATCATAAGTGTGACCTTTCCATTTTTTGTCCAGAATATTACTGTGATAATGAGGTGAGATGAGTAATTCTTTCACCATTTCTGGGAGCAATATATTGAAGATGTAAAATAGAATCGGGGGTAGAAAGAGGTGTACCCTGTTTCTATGAACATAGAGAAAAAGCATGAATAGACCATACTGTGAATAAATAATATAACTTTTTTGAACTTTAAATAATGAATTGAACTGATATCTGAAAAATTAAAGGAAGTCGTATATTGATATACAATCATTCATTCCAACCAGATATATATCTAATGGAAATATTAATGTTTTGGTTTATCATAAAGAGTGTGTGAGTTTTGCTTCAAAATGATTATGGAAATTCAAAATAATGTGTTTGGAAAGAAGTCTCATGAAAAGACCATTCAAGAAACCCTGACAATACATGTGTTCTGAAGCAAGAAGTGATTAAAGTTGAAACAAATGCCTGTTAATTTGTGAACTTGTGGATGAAATGTATATCCTATGATGTGCAAAAACTGAGGAAACAATAATGTAGCAGTGTCGAATACAAATGAATGACAAATTACATATCATGTCCCATAGGAGTCTACTTGCATTGATGTTAGACTGGGTCAGTTACTGTAGAATAATTAGGATTTGTATGCACAATTCACTGAAGTTTGTTTTCAGTACTAGGAAACAAATATGTATTTCAAGTGGATGAATATTTATGATTATAATCTTGTGAAAAGTTGATTACAAATCCACATACATGAACATGAATGAATTTAGAGAGTGTATATTAGACACATATATTCCATATTTTGAAAAATTTGGAGAGTATATCTATATCTATATCTACATCTATATATATATATATATATATATATTTATATATATATATATATATATATATATATACACACACACACACACACGCACACACACACACACACACACACAACAGTCACAGACATTAAAAAGTACCAATATAAATGCCAATCGAAATTCATCAGTAAATATATATCATCCACAGATGCAAACATATTTATTTTACTGAACATGAGTTTATGTATAATGTTGTTGTACTAGGACGCTCTCCTATAGGTTGAATTTTCATTTCCAACAGCATTTAGGAGGAGTGAACTCTTCTCACAATTTGTATCTGCCAAGACAGCCACCTCACAAAAATGTACGTATGATACCTGGTAGGATTCTATATATGCATATAAATATACATGTGTGAATAGGCTACAGAAAAGGGAAACAAGAATTCACATATTTGTTAAGTTTAAAAACACATGGAGAATATTTCAATTAAAATTTGACTAGATTTATAACTCCTACCTTATATAATACAAATGTGAAGTCCACCTATACAACATGTCTCCTCTGAAGTGCTTGTATTTCTATTGTGTTGGGTTAATTTTCCCCATTATATTAGGATGAACTGTCTAAGTCTACCAGGTATGGGTTAATGTCAGGGATTCAGTACTTCGAATGGAAAATTTGAAAATGAATCCAATGCGTATGTAAATATATGCTGCACAATTTCCTCCCGCTCTCATCCAGAAGAATGCCTTGACATCACCTTCACCCCAAGTAAGACACAATTAGAGGAGAGGAGTTACAAAATCAGTGAATACATATCTGGAATGGAAAATGCTCAGCAGTTCACAACCTTGGAGTTGGTAGAAAAGTTTCCAAAACTAAGGGACAGGGTAAACACTCCACAAACATGGAGCTCTGCTGGCCTAAAAACTTTTTGAGAAACTCCTCTGAGATTCCGCACTTGAAATATATGTTGTTTTCAGGAGATTTGGCTTCCTTTGTAGTGAGACTATGAGAGCTGGGTCTGCATCTATGTGACCTGGAGGACATGGTTTCTTATTTTCCAAAGAACTAGATGAAGCAGTGCTGAATCCTCTCTTTGTAGGTTAACTGATGCCACTGGAGACTAAGTGTCTCCCCGTGTGGACTATGAAGCCATTGGGTCCTCCTCCACTTTTTGTGGTGTTTTTCCTGCTGCACTGTGAGTTTGGTATTTGTTTCACGAAATACTAGGAGCTAAACTGTGATACAGTGCTGGAGGGAGTTGTGTCACGTGTGGTTGGTCAGGGTCTGCAAGGGAATGCACCAACTAGGCTTCTATCTCTCACAGCTTGGCCCATTGCCCCCTTGTCCATATCAACCTGATTCTTCATTTTCCTCTGAAGACTCTCCATATAACAAGATGCCTTTACATATAAGGGTCTGCTGGCTGCACCATGTCAGTTACAAGCCCTTTGGAATCCAATGGTAGATCCACATGGCCCTACCACGGATGTTTTATCAAACACCTCCCCACCACTGCTCTAGACCCACTACTCAGCAGGCTCCAACTTACTGGCATCTCTGTCTACACCATTTTCATGAAACTCAGTAAATCAAGGCACTGTCTGGTATACTCATAATCAGCAACAGGACATCCAATGTTTCTCCAGTGCCACCTGGTCATAGGAATTTCAAAAATTTCATGGTATTTATCTAGCCATTTTTCAAGCATGAAGTTGGAGGCACTGTGGGTTTCAATTCATGCAGCAAACATTAAATGGTGAGGAAGCTCATTTCAATGAAATCTCTGGAGATCTCTAAAAGGCAAGGCTTCCCAAAGAGTGGACAAAAGGTCACATTAGGCCAGGCCCATTGAGGTCTACAATGTGAGGTCCATGTGTGTTTTGACTCTCAACTATGGCTGCCATTTCTTTAAGAATAAAATCATTTGATATCCTTGCTGAGTTTCCCAGGCCTCTGTGGAAATCCACCCGGGGCCTAGGTCTCAGTTTCCAAGAGCGACTTTCATGCGTGGCCTCTTAAAATCCCAACAAAATTCATGGCAATGCTTCTCTGAGTTCAGTTCCAAAACCCAGTCTCTAAGGGGAATCACACCAGAGTTCAAGCCCACGTGGACACAGTCATTTCTTCCAACTGTCACACAAATGACCAAAATTAAAACCGAAACACTCCCACATGGCCCTCATCTTATTCCATATAGTAACTCATCTTAACCTCTGGCTGGAGGTTTCCATGAGGGGCGCAGCCCAAGACAGTGTCCAAAATCAGCTCGTTTGCCCCTCATTTGCCTAAAGTCAGGGTGGCCTGGACACCGTTTCTGTGAACCAGGAATGATCAAAGAAGCCTGCCGTTAATTCTTCTGTGTTTCTCCAATTTGAGGCCTACTGATTTCAGGAATACATTCTTTATGTGATTTAAAGTTATTCGAAAACCCAAGCACCTCTGCAGAGATTTGAAGAACTCATTTGACCCAAAGAATCCCTATTCTCACTTATGGAGTTCAGGATTTTAACAGAGGAAGGCAAGAGAATTCATCCACAATGAAAGATTTTTTGCCCTTATGGTTTTGGATGCACGCAGGGGATCCTTTTTAGATTCATCAGGTGCTGAGAATCTAAGTCACAGCCACACACATGGCCAAGAGGCTGATTCAGACACATCCTTTCCCAAAGCAATGAAGCCAGAAGCCACAGGAGATGCCCATTCATTTCCATTTGAAAACTGTTTTCTTCAGGCTTCACAAAGGGGTGGCCTGAGGCAAAGACCTTCCTGACATTCAGTGCAACACAACAATAAGTCAGCAAAAGGCCCAAAGCAGGGTTTCTGCACTGAGACTTTCCTGGTCACACTGATATCTGAGTTTTCTGAGATGCTCGCCATTCTCTTCAGCTATCCAGTACGTGGCCATGTCACAGAGCTTGGAGGTGGTACCATTTTGGACACAAATCCATGAGCCTATTCTGGAGAGTGGCCAGAATTCGGGAAGAAAACAACAACTTAGAAAGATAGCAGATGTTGCACATCGATAAGACAAGCTGCAGTCCATTTATATATTGGCAGGATGAATTATGGGAAGATTTATACTAGACAGGACACATCCATTAATGCATTCTCTTTTCTAATGTCTACAACAATGGACACAGTGGAATACACAGAAACAGAAACACTCGCCGTGTCAAATGACTTACTAGAAACTGTCCACTCCAAACCAAACAAACCTACTTTCCTATCTATTCTCAGAACATGAGACAAAACAACAAACCCACACGCACTCCCACAAAGGCACCTCCTTCCCCCAAGTAGGTCTGTGACTATCTGGGGTGTCCTCTGACTGGTGGGCCATACTATGTTTTCCCGAAATGTCCTGTCTTCTCTCCGATCTTGTTTCCTTGAACAACTCTGTGAAGAAGTCAGGAAAAAGTGGTTAGCCACTACCTGTTTTCTCAGGAAAGGTCCATCTTCAGAGCTCTCCTGGCATTTGGCCTTCCTCACATCATTAGGTACCAAGAAAACTGACTCTGTCCTTGGTAAATCCAAACAAGTGAGCCCACTGGGACTGGGACTGGGACTGCCTCTGGCTGCCTGGCTTCTTGGATACCAAGTTAAGAGAGTTCCATCACCAAGGAACTGAGGTATGTCACATTCTTTGGAACTGAATGAGGTCACTGCCTTGGCAACCACTTTGTCCTAACAGTTGCTTCCAAGGGTAACATAAGATGGAGTTTGCCCCTACTTCCTCTGACACTTTCATAAGGTAGAATGTATATCAACCATTGGCACCCTGGAACAGCTCTCCACCCAGGCCTGGTTTGGTCCATGTTCTCTACAATAAGAAGAGAGAGGCCGATTCAGACACATCCCTTCATCCTGACCAGGTTGTTTGCCATGGAAGATGACTTTTGCTCTCTCAGGTGCTTCATACCTGCTTACAACTTCTCCAGGTATGATTTGTGCATGGACATTTGAGGTTCTCTTAATGTGGAAGGTCCCCAACTCTCCTGTATTGTAAAAACCACTCTGTCCCTGCTCTTCTGTAAAATGATTGAGGGAACAGTGTATACTGGGGGTTAAAAACAGGTTTGATTTTGGTTATGTATGACTCTGTGCGATGAATAATGGTATTGGGAACCTGAAATATTTACAAGAATATTGAGGTGAAATATAAGTATGAAAACAGAAATCTAGGTATGATTTGAAGCCCAGAAGGGTTCTGCCCCTTGATTTGGATACTGAACTTTGAATTATGTTCTGCAAATTTGTCTCAGATAATTTGATATACAATGGCATAGGACCTTGTACATTGGATGATTGAATTTAGAAGAGAACATCTAGTCAAAAAGGGATATTCAGTAGGATTAGGAAGATAGTCAGTAGGTTTCGGAAGAAGAGTGAGTATAGGATTTGGACCAAAAGTTCTTTAGCAATAGACTTTCAGTTATAGAGTGAAAGTATATTTCAGCACATATGAAGAGTCAGTCACTATGTTGAACTGGGGAAAATATGTAGAAAAGCAGATATCAATAGAAACATTACGAAATCAGGCAAAGTATAAAGTGAGTGATAGAATTAGACATTTTCAACAGGGTTGAGTTTGAATATATAAACTAGGAAAAAACAAAAATGTAGTCACCAATAGGATTGACAATTGACAGCATTAGGCAACCTGGAAATGGATGTTTTTAGAAATCCATGTTCACTTTCCATTTAGGCTTTGGTACAATCATAAGTGTGACCTTTCCATTTTTTGTCCAGAATATTACTGTGATAATGAGGTGACATGAGTAATTCTTTCACCATTTCTGGGAGCAATATATTGAAGATGTAAAATAGAATCGGGGGTAGAAAGAGGTGTACCCTGTTTCTATGAACATAGAGAAAAAGCATGAATAGACCATACTGTGAATAAATAATATAACTTTTTTGAACTTTAAATAATGAATTGAACTGATATCTGAAAAATTAAAGGAAGTCGTATATTGATATACAATCATTCATTCCAACCAGATATATATCTAATGGAAATATTAATGTTTTGGTTTATCATAAAGAGTGTGTGAGTTTTGCTTCAAAATGATTATGGAAATTCAAAATAATGTGTTTGGAAAGAAGTCTCATGAAAAGACCATTCAAGAAACCCTGACAATACATGTGTTCTGAAGCAAGAAGTGATTAAAGTTGAAACAAATGCCTGTTAATTTGTGAACTTGTGGATGAAATGTATATCCTATGATGTGCAAAAACTGAGGAAACAATAATGTAGCAGTGTCGAATACAAATGAATGACAAATTACATATCATGTCCCATAGGAGTCTACTTGCATTGATGTTAGACTGGGTCAGTTACTGTAGAATAATTAGGATTTGTATGCACTATTCACTGAAGTTAGTTTTCAGTACTAGGAAACAAATATGTATTTCAAGTGGATGAATATTTATGATTATAATCTTGTGAAAAGTTGATTACAAATCCACATACATGAACATGAATGAATTTAGAGAGTGTATATTAGACACATATATTCCATATTTTGAAAAATTTGGAGAGTATATCTATATCTATATCTACATCTATATATATATCTATATATATCTATCTATTTATATATATATATATATATATATATATATATATATATACACACACACACACACACGCACACACACACACACACACACACAACACTCACAGACATTAAAAAGTACCAATATAAATGCCAATCGAAATTCATCAGTAAATATATATCATCCACAGATGCAAACATATTTATTTTACTGAACATGAGTTTATGTATAATGTTGTTGTACTAGGACGCTCTCCTACAGGTTGAATTTTCATTTCCAACAGCATTTAGGAGGAGTGAACTCTTCTCACAATTTGTATCTGCCAAGACAGCCACCTCACAAAAATGTACGTATGATACCTGGTAGGATTCTATATATGCATATAAATATACATGTGTGAATAGGCTACAGAAAAGGGAAACAAGAATTCACATATTTGTTAAGTTTAAAAACACATGGAGAATATTTCAATTAAAATTTGACTAGATTTATAACTCCTACCTTATATAATACAAATGTGAAGTCCACCTATACAACATGTCTCCTCTGAAGTGCTTGTATTTCTATTGTGTTGGGTTAATTTTCCCCATTATATTAGGATGAACTGTCTAAGTCTACCAGGTATGGGTTAATGTCAGGGATTCAGTACTTCGAATGGAAAATTTGAAAATGAATCCAATGCGTATGTAAATATATGCTGCACAATTTCCTCCCGCTCTCATCCAGAAGAATGCCTTGACATCACCTTCACCCCAAGTAAGACACAATTAGAGGAGAGGAGTTACAAAATCAGTGAATACATATCTGGAATGGAAAATGCTCAGCAGTTCACAACCTTGGAGTTGGTAGAAAAGTTTCCAAAACTAAGGGACAGGGTAAACACTCCACAAACATGGAGCTCTGCTGGCCTAAAAACTTTTTGAGAAACTCCTCTGAGATTCCGCACTTGAAATATATGTTGTTTTCAGGAGATTTGGCTTCCTTTGTAGTGAGACTATGAGAGCTGGGTCTGCATCTATGTGACCTGGAGGACATGGTTTCTTATTTTCCAAAGAACTAGATGAAGCAGTGCTGAATCCTCTCTTTGTAGGTTAACTGATGCCACTGGAGACTAAGTGTCTCCCCGTGTGGACTATGAAGCCATTTGGTCCTCCTCCACTTTTTGTGGTGTTTTTCCTGCTGCACTGTGAGTTTGGTATTTGTTTCACGAAATACTAGGAGCTAAACTGGGATACAGTGCTGGAGGGAGTTGTGTCACGTGTGGTTGGTCAGGGTCTGCAAGGGAATGCACCAACTAGGCTTCTATCTCTCACAGCTTGGCCCATTGCCCCCTTGTCCATATCAACCTGATTCTTCATTTTCCTCTGAAGACTCTCCATATAACAAGATGCCTTTACATATAAGGGTCTGCTGGCTGCACCATGTCAGTTACAAGCCCTTTGGAATCCAATGGTAGATCCACATGGCCCTACCACGGATGTTTTATCAAACACCTCCCCATCACTGCTCTAGACCCACTACTCAGCATGCTCCAACTTACTGGCATCTCTGTTCTACACCATTTTCATGAAACTCAGTAAATCAAGGCACTGTCTGGTATACTCATAATCAGCAACAGGACATCCAATGTTTCTCCAGTGCCACCTGGTCATAGGAATTTCAAAAATTTCATGGTATTTATCTAGCCATTTTTCAAGCATGAAGTTGGAGGCACTGTGGGTTTCAATTCATGCAGCAAACATTAAATGGTGAGGAAGCTCATTTCAATGAAATCTCTGGAGATCTCTAAAAGGCAAGGCTTCCCAAAGAGTGGACAAAAGGTCACATTAGGCCAGGCCCATTGAGGTCTACAATGTGAGGTCCATGTGTGTTTTGACTCTCAACTATGGCTGCCATTTCTTTAAGAATAAAATCATTTGATATCCTTGCTGAGTTTCCCAGGCCTCTGTGGAAATCCACCCGGGGCCTAGGTCTCAGTTTCCAAGAGCGACTTTCATGCGTGGCCTCTTAAAATCCCAACAAAATTCATGGCAATGCTTCTCTGAGTTCAGTTCCAAAACCCAGTCTCTAAGGGGAATCACACCAGAGTTCAAGCCCACGTGGACACAGTCATTTCTTCCAACTGTCACACAAATGACCAAAATTAAAACCGAAACACTCCCACATGGCCCTCATCTTATTCCATATAGTAACTCATCTTAACCTCTGGCTGGAGGTTTCCATGAGGGGCGCAGCCCAAGACAGTGTCCAAAATCAGCTCGTTTGCCCCTCATTTGCCTAAAGTCAGGGTGGCCTGGACACCGTTTCTGTGAACTAGGAATGATCAAAGAAGCCTGCCGTTAATTCTTCTGTGTTTCTCCAATTTGAGGCCTACTGATTTCAGGAATACATTCTTTATGTGATTTAAAGTTATTCGAAAACCCAAGCACCTCTGCAGAGATTTGAAGAACTCATTTGACCCAAAGAATCCCTATTCTCACTTATGGAGTTCAGGATTTTAACAGAGGAAGGCAAGAGAATTCATCCACAATGAAAGATTTTTTGCCCTTATGGTTTTGGATGCACGCAGGGGATCCTTTTTAGATTCATCAGGTGCTGAGAATCTAAGTCACAGCCACACACATGGCCAAGAGGCTGATTCAGACACATCCTTTCCCAAAGCAATGAAGCCAGAAGCCACAGGAGATGCCCATTCATTTCCATTTGAAAACTGTTTTCTTCAGGCTTCACAAAGGGGTGGCCTGAGGCAAAGACCTTCCTGACATTCAGTGCAACACAACAATAAGTCAGCAAAAGGCCCAAAGCAGGGTTTCTGCACTGAGACTTTCCTGGTCACACTGATATCTGAGTTTTCTGAGATGCTCGCCATTCTCTTCAGCTATCCAGTACATGGCCATGTCACAGAGCTTGGAGGTGGTACATATTTTGGACACAAAACCATGAGCCTATTCTGGAGAGTGGCCAGAATTCAGGAAGAAAACAGCAACGTAGAAAGATAGCAGGTGTTGCACATCGATAAGACAAGCTGCAGTCCATTCATATATTGGGCAGGATGAATTATGGGAAGATTTATACTAGACAGGACACCTCCATTAATGCATTCTCTTTTTAATGTTTACAACAACGGACACATTGGGATACACCGAAACAGAAACACTCGCCTGATCAAACAACTTACTAGAAACTGTCCACTCCAAACCAAACAAACAGCCTTTCCTACCTATTCTCAGAACATGAGACAAAACAACAAACCCACACCCACTGCCACAAAGGCACCTCCTTCCCCCAAGTAGGTCTGTGACTATCCGGAGTTTCCTCTGACTGCGGGCCATACTATGTTCCCCCGAAATGTCCTGTCTTCTCTCAGATCTTGTTTCCTTGTTCAACTCTTTGTAGTTTTCAGGAAAAAGTGGTGAGCCACTACCTGCTTTCTCAGGAAAGGTCCATCTTCAGAGTTCTCTTGGCATTAGGCCATCCTCACATCAGTAGTTACCAAGAAAACTGACTCTGTCCTTGGTAAATCCAAACAAGTGAGCCCACTGGGACTGGGACTGGGACTGCCTCTGGGTGCCTGGCCTCTTGGATACAAATTTCAGAGAGTTCCATCACCAAGGAAATGAGGTATGTCACTTTCTTTGGAACTGAATGAGTCACTTCCTTGGCAACCACATTGTCCTAACTGTTGCTTCCAAGGGTCCCATGAGATGGAGGCTTCCCCTACTTCCTGTGACACTTTCACAAGGGAGAATGGTATATCAACCATAGGCACCCAGGAACAGCTCTCCACACAGGCCTGTTTTGGTCCATCTTCTCTACAATAAGAAGAGAGAGGCTGATTCAGACACATCCCTTCTTTCTGACCAAGATATTTGCCATGGAAGATGACTTTTGCTCTCTCAGGTCCTTCATACCTGCCTACAACTTCTCCAGGTATCATTTCTGCATGGACCTTTGAGGTTCTCATCAGGTGGAATATCCCCAACTTTCCTGTATTGTAAGAACCACTCTGTCCCTGCTCTTCTGTAAGATGATTGAGGGACCAGTGTATAATTGGGGTTAAAAACAGGTTTGATATGGGTTACGGATGATTCTGTGCGATGAATAATTGTATTGGGAACCTGCAATGCTTACAAAATATAGATGTGAAATATAAGTATGAAAACAGAAATCTAGGTATGATTTGTAGCCCATAAGGGTTCTGCCCTTGATTGGGATACTTAGTTTTGAATTATGTTCTGCAAAGATGTCTCAGATAATTCGATATACAATGGCATAGGACCTTGTAAATTGGATGATTGAATTTAAAAGAGAGCACCCAGTCAAAAAGGGATATTCAGTAGGATTAGGAAGATAGTCAGTAGGTTTCGGAAGAAGAGTGAGTATAGGATTTGGACCAAAAGTTCTTTAGCAATAGACTTTCGGTTATGGAGTGAATGTAAATGTCAGCACATATGAAGAGTCAGTCACTATGTTGAACTGGGGAAAATATGTAGAAAAGCAGAGATCAATAGAAACATTACGAAATGAGGCAAAGTATAAAGTGAGTGATAGAATTAGACATTTTCAACAGGATTGAGTTTGAATATATAAATTAGAAAAAAACAAAAATGTAGTCACCAATAGGATTGACAATTGACAGCATTAGGCAACCTGGACATGGATGTTTTTAGAAATCCATGTTCACTTTCCATTTAGGATTTGGTACAATCATAAGTGTGACCTTTCCATTTTTTGTCCAGAATATTACTGTGATAATGAGGTGACATGAGTAATTCTTTCACCATTTCTGGGAGCAATATATTGAAGATGTAAAATCAGAATCGGGGGTACAAAGAGGTGTACCCTGTTTCTATGAACATAGAGAAAAAGCATGAATAGACCATACTGTGAATAAATAATATAACTTTTTTGAACTTGAAATAATGAATTGAACTGATATCTGAAAAATTAAAGGAAGTCGTATATTGATATACAATCATTCATTCCAACCAGTTATATATCTAAACGAAATATTAGTGTTTTGGTTTATCATGAAGAGTGTGTGAGTTTTGCTTCAAAATGACTATGGAAATTCAAAATAATGTGTTTGGAAAGAAGCCTCATGAAAAGACCATTCAAGAAACCCTGACAATACATGTGTTCTGAAGCAAGAAGTGATTAAAGTTGAAACAAATGCCTATTAATTTGTGAACTTGTGGATGAAATGTATATCCTATGATTTGCCAAAACTGAAGAAACAATAATGTACCAGTGTCGAATACAAATGAATGACAAATTACATATCATGTCCCATAGGAGTCTACTTGCATTGATGTTATACTGGGTCGGTTACTGTAGAATAATTAGGATATGTATGCACCATTCACTGAAGTTAGTCTTCAGTACTAGGAAACAAATATATATTTCAGTTGGATGAATATTTCTGATTATTATCTTGTGAAAAGTTGATTATAAATCCACATACATGAACATGAATGAATTTAGAGAGTGTATATTAGACATATATATTTCATATTTTGAAAAATTTGGGGAGTATATCTATATCTATATCTATATCTATATCTATATCTATATCTATATCCACCCACACACACACACACACACACACACACACAACATTCACAGACATTAAAAAATACCAATATAAATGCCAATCGAAATTGATCAGTAAATATATATGATCCACAGATGCAAAAATATTTATTTTGCTGAACATGAGTTTATGTATAATGTTGTTTTACTAGGACGCTCTCCTATAGGTTGAATTTTCATTTCCAACAGCATTTAGGAGGAGTGAACTCTTCTCACAATTTGTATCTGCCAAGACAGCCACCTCACAAAAATGTACGTGTGATACCTGCTAGGATTCTATATATGTATATATATATACATGTGTGAATAGGCTAAAGAAAAGGGAAACAAGAATTCACATATTTGTTAAGTTTAAAAACACATGGAGAATATGTCCATTAAAATTTGAATACATTTATAACTCCTACCTTAAATAATTCAAATGTCAAGTCCAACTATACAACATGTCTCCTCTGAAGTGCTTGTATTTCTATTGTGTTGGGTTAATTTTCCCCATTATATTAGGATGAATAGTCTGAGTCTACTAGGTATGGCTTAGTGTCAGGAATTCAGCATTTCGAATGGAAAATTGGAAAATGAATCCAATGTGTATGTAAATATATGCTGCACAAATATCCTCCCGTTCTCATCCAGAACAATGCTTTGACATTACCTTCACCCCAAGTAAGACACAATTAGAGGAGAAGAGTTACAAAATCAGTGAATACATACCTGGAATGGAAAATGATCAGGAGTTCACAACCTTGGAGGTGGTAGAGGAGTTTGCAAAACTAAGGGACAGGGTAAACACTCCACAAACATGGAGCTCTGCTGGCCTAAAAACTTTTTGAGAAACTGCCTCTGAGCTTCTGTACTTGAAATATATGTTGTTTTCATGAGATTTGGCTTCCTTTGTAGTGAGACCATCAAAGCTGGGTCTGCATCTATGTGACCTGGAGGACATGGTTTCTTATTTTCCAATGAACAAGATGAAGCAGTGCTGAATCCTCTCTTTGTAGGTAAACTGAGACCACTGGGTACTAAGTGTCTCCCCGTGTGGACACTGAAGCCATTTGGTCCTCCTCCACTTTTTGTGGTGTTTTTGCTGCTGCACTGTGAGTTTGGTATTTGTTTCCCGAAATACTAGGAACTAAACTGGGACACAGTGCTGGAGGGAGTTCTGTCACGTGTGGTGGGTCAGGGTCTGCAAGAGAATGCACCAACTAGGCTTCTATCTCTCACAGCTTGCCCAATTGACTCCATGTCCATATCAACCTGATTCTTCATTTTCCTCTGAAAACTCTCCATATAACAAGATGCCTTTACATATAAGGGTCTGCTGGCTGCACCATATCAGTTACAAGCCATTTGGAATCCAATGGTAGATCCACATGGCACTACCATGGATGTTTTATCAAACACCTCTCCACCACTGCTCTAGACCCACTGCTCAGCAGACTCCAACTTACTGGCATCTCTGTTCTACACCATTTTTATGAAACTCAGTAAATCAAGGCACTGTCTGGTATACTCATGATCGGCAACAGGACATCCAATGTTTCTCCACTGCCACCTGGTCATTGGAATTTCAAAAATTTCATGGTATTTATTTAGCCATTTTTCAAGCATGAAGTTGGAGGCACTGTGGGTTTCAATTCATTCAGCAAACATTAAATAGTGAGGAAGCTCATTTCAATGAAATCTCTGGAGAACCCTCACAGGCAAGGCTTCCCAAAGAGTGAACAAAAGGTCACATTAGGCCAGGCCCATTGAGGTCTACAATGTGAGGTCCATGTGTGTTTTGACTCTAAACTATGGCTGCCATTTCTTTAAGAATTATATAATGTGATATCCTTGCTGAGATTCCCAGGCCTCTGTGGAAATCCACCGGGGCCTAGGTCTCAGTTTCCAAGAGCGACTTTCATGCGTGGCCTCTTAAAATCCCAACAAAATTCATGCCAATGCTTCTCTGAGTTCAGTTTCAAATCCCAGTCTCTAAGGGGAATCACACCAGAGTTCAAGCCCACGTGGACCCAGTCATTTTTTCCAATGCCACACAAATGATCAAAATTAAAATCAAAACACTCCCACATGGCCCTCATCTTATTCCATATAGTCAATCATATTAACCTCTGGCTGGAGGTTTCCATGAGGGGCGCAGCCAAAGACAGTGTCCAAAATCAGCTCGTTTGCCCCTCATTTTCCTAAAGTCAGAGTAGCCTGGACACCGTTTCTGTGAACCAGGATTGAACAAATAAGCCTGCCGTTAATACTTCTGTGTTTCTCCAATTTGATGCTTACTGATTTTAGGTATCGATTCTTTAGGTGATTTCGAGTCATGCGAAAACACAAGCACCTCTGCAGGGCTTTGAAGAACTCATTTGAGCCAAAGAATCCCTATTCTCATTTGATGGAGTGCAGGAACCTAACAGAGGATGGAAAGAGACTTCATCCACAATGAATGATATTTTTGCCATTTTGGTTTTGGAAGCTCACATGGGATCATTCTTAAGATCCATCAGGTTCTGTGAATCTAAGTCACAGCCACACACAGGTCCAAGAGGCTGATAAAGACACATCCCTTTCCAAAGCAATTAAGCAAAGAGCCACAGGTGAAGCCCATTCATTTCCATTTGAAAACTGTTTTCTTCAGGCTTCACAAAGGAGTGGCCTGAGGCAAAGACCTTCCTGACATTGAGTGCAACAAAACAATAAGTAAGCAAAAGGCCCGAAGCAGGGTTTCTGCACTGAGACTTTCCTGGTCACGCTGATATCTGAGTTGTCTGAGATTCTCGCCATTCTCTTCAGCTATCCAGTACATGGCCATGTCACAGAGCTTGGAGGTGGTACATATTTTGGACACAAATCCATGAGCCTATTGTGGAAAGTGTCCAGAATTCAGAAAGAAAACAACAACTTAGAAAGATAGCAGGTGTTGCACATCGATAAGACAAGCTGCAGTCCTTTCATATATTGGGCAGGATGAATTATGGGAAGATTAATACTAGACAGGACACACCCATTAAAGCATTCTCTTTTCTAATGTCTACAATAACGAACACAGGGGATACACAGAAACAGAAAAACTCGCCGTGTCAAATGAGTTACTAGAAACTATCCATTCCAAACCAAACAAACCTACTTTCCTGTCTATTCTCAGAACATGAGACAAAACAACAAACCCACACCCACTCCCACAAAGGCACCTCCTTCCCCCAAGTAGGTCTGTGACTATCCGGAGTGTCCTCTGACCAGTGGGCCATACTATGTTCCCCCAAAATGGACTGTCTTCTCTCAGATCTTGTTTCATTGACCAACTCTGTGAAGATGTCAGGAAAAAGTGGTTAGACACTACCTGTTTTCTCAGGAAAAATCCATCTTCACAGCTCTCCTGGCATTTGGCCATCCTCACATCATTAGGTACCAAGAAAACTGACTGCCCTTGGTAAATCCAAACAAGTGAGCCCACTGGGACTGGGACTTGGACTGCCTCTGGGTGCCTGGCTTCTTGGATACCAAGTTCAGAGAGTTCCATCACCAAGGAAATGAGGTATGTCACATTCTTTGGAACTGAATGAGGTCCCTGCCTTGGCACCCACTTTGTCCAAACAGTTGCTTCCAAGGGTAACATAAGATGGAGGTTGCCCTACTTCCTGTGACACTTTCATAAGGTAGAATGTATATCAACCATTGGCACCCGGGAACAGCTCTCCACTCATGCCTGGTTTGGTCCATCATCTCTAAAATAAGAAGAGAGATGCAGATTCAGACACATCCCTTCATCCTGACCAGGTTCTTTTCCATGGAAGAGGACTTTTGCTCTCTCTGGTGCTTCATACCTGCCTACAACTTCTCCAGGTATCATTTGTGCATGGACATTTGAGGTTCTCATCAGGTGGAAGGCCCCCAACTTTCCTGTATTGTAAGAACCACTCTGCCCCTGCTCTTCTGTAAATTGATTGAGGGAACAGTGTATACTTGGGGTTAAAAACAGGTTTCATTTGGGTTAGGAATGATTCTGTGCGATGAATAATGGTATTGGAAACATGCAATATTTACAAGAATATAGAGTTGAAATATAAGTATGAAAACAGAAATCAAGGTATGATTTGAAGCCCAGAATAGTGTTGCCCTTGATTGGGATACTTAGCTTTGAATTATGTTCTGCAAAGTTGTCTCAGATAATTCGATATACAATGGCATAGGACCTTGTAAATTGGATGATTGAATTTAGAAGAGAACATCCAGTCAAAAAGGGATATTCAGTAGGATTAGGAAGATAGTCGGTAGGTTTAGGAAGAAGAGTGAGTATAGGATTTGGACCAAAAGTTCTTTAGCAATAGACTTTCGGTTATAGAGTGAATGTAAATGTCAACACATATGAAGAGTCAGTCAGTATGTTGAACTGGGGAAAATATGTAGAAAACCCGATATCAATAGAAACATTACGAAATGAGGCAAAGTATAAAGTGAGTGATAGAATTAGACATTTTCAACAGGGTTGAGTTTGAATATATAAATTAGGAAAAAACAAATATGTAGTCACCAATAGAATTGACAATTGACAGCATTAGGCAACCTGGACATAGATGTTTTTAGAAATCCATGTTCACTTTCAATTTAGGCTTTGGTACAATCATAAGTGTGACCTTTCCATTTTTTGTCCAGAATATTACTGTGATAATGAGGTGACATGAGTATTTCTTTCACCATTTCTGGGAGCAATATATTGAAGATGTAAAATTAGAATTGGTTGTACAAAGAGGTGTACCCTGTTTGTATGAACCTAGAGAAAAAGCATGAATAGACCATACTGTGAATAAATAATATAACTTTTTTGAACTTTAAATAATGAATTGAACTTATATCTGAAAAATTAAAGGAAATCGTATATTGATATACAATCATTAATTCCAACCAGTTATTTATCTAATGGAAATATTAGTGTTTTCTTTTATCATGAAGAGTTTGTGAGTTTTGCTTTAAAATGATTATGGAAATTCAAAATAATGTGTTTGGTAAGAAGTCTCATGAAAAGACCAGTCAAGAAACCCTGACAATACATGTGTTCTGAAGCAAAAAGTGATTAAAGTTGAAACAAATGCCTATTAATTTGTGAACTTGTGGGTGAAATGTATATCCTATGATGTGCAAAAACTGAAGAAACAATAATGTAGCAGTGTCGAATACAAATGAATGACAAATTACATATCATGTCCCATAGGAGTCTACTTGCATTGATGTTAGACTGGGTCAGTTACTGTAGAATAATTAGGATATGTATGCACCATTCACTGAAGTTAGTTTTCAGTACTAGGAAACAAATATGTATTTCAGGTGCATGAATATTACTGATTATAATCTTGTGAAAAGTTGATTATAAATCCACATACATGAACAAGAATGAATTTAGAGAGTGTATATTAGACACATATATTTCATATTTTGAAAAATTTGGAGAGTATATCTATATATCTATATCTATACACACACACACACACACACACACACACACAACACTCACAGACATTAAAAAGTACCAATATAAATGCCAATCGAAATTCATCAGTAAATATATGTCATCCAGAAATGCAAAAATATTTATTTTACTGAATATGACTTTATGTATAACGTTGTTCGACTAGGACGGTCTGCTATACGTTGAATTTTTATTTCCAACAGCATTTAGGAGGAGTGAACTCTTCTCACAATTTGTATCTGCTAAGAAAGCCACCTCACAAAATGTACATGTGATACCTGCTAGGATTCTATATATGCATATATATATACATGTGTGAATAGGCTAAAGAAAAGGGAAACAAGAATTCACATATTTGTTAAGTTTAAAAACACATGGAGAATATGTCCATTAAAATTTGAATACATTTATAACTCCTACCTTATATAATGCAAATTTCAAGTCCAACTATACAACATGTCTCCTCTGAAGTGCTTGTATTTCTATTGTGTTGGGTTAATTTTCCCCATTATATTAGGATGAATAGTCTGAGTCTACTAGGTATGGCTTAGTGTCAGGAATTCAGCATTTCGAATGAAAAATTGGAAAATGAATCCAATGTGTATGTAAATATATGCTGCACAAATATCCTCCCGCTCTCATCCAGAAGAATGCCTTCACATTACCTTCACCCCAAGTAAGACACAATTACAGGAAAAGAGTTACACAATCAGTGAATACATACCTGGAATGGAAAATGATCAGGAGTTCACAACCTTGGAGGTGGTAGAGGAGTTTGCAAAACTAAGGGACAGGGTAAACACTCCACAAATATGGAGCTCTGCTGGCCTAAAAACTTTTTGAGAAACTGCCTCTGAGCTTCCGCCCTTGAAATATATGTTGTTTTCAGGAGATTTGTCTTCCTTTGTAGGGAGACCATCAAAGCTGGGTCTGCATCTATGTGACCTGGAGGACATGGTTTCTTATTTTCCAATGAACAAGATGAAGCAGTGCTGAATCCACTCTTTGTAGGTAAACTGAGGCCACTGGGGACTAATTTTCTCCCCGTGTGGACTGTAAAGCCATTTGGTCCTCCTCCACTTTTTGTGGTTTTTTTGCTTCTGCACTGTGAGTTTGGTATTTGTTTCACGAAATACTAGGAGCTAATCTGGGACAGAGTGCTGGAGGGAGTTCTGTCACGTGTGGTGGGTCAGGGTCTGCTAGAGAATGCACCAAATAAGCTTCGATCTCTCACAGCTTGCCCCATTTCCCCCTTGTCCATATCAACCTGATTCTTAATTTTCCTCTGAAAACTCTGCATATAACAAGATGGTTTTACATATAAGGGTCTGCTGGCTGTACCACGCCAGTTACAAGCCATTTGGAATCCAATGGTAGATCCACATGGCCCTACCACGGATGTTTTATCAAACACCTCCCCACCACTGCTCTAGACCCACTACTCAGCAGGCTCCAACTTACTGGCATCTCTGTTCTACACCATTTTCATGAAACTCAGTAAATCAAGGCACTGTCTGGTATACTCATGATCAGCAACAGGACATCCAATGTTTCTCCAGTGCCACCTGGTCATAGAAATTTCAAAAATTTCATGGTATTTATCTAGCCATTTTTCAAGCATGAAGTTGGAGGCACTGTGGGTTTCAATTCATTCAGCAAACATTAAATGGTGAGGAAGCTCATTTCAATGAAATCTCTGGAGAACTCTCACAGGCAAGGCTTTCCAAAGAGTGGTCAAAAGGTCACATTAGGCCAGGCCCATTGAGGTCTACAATGTGAGGTCCATGTGTGTTTTGACTCTCAACTATGGCTGCCATGTCTTTAAGAATAAAATCATGTGATATCCTTGCTGAGATTCTCAGGCCTCTTTGGAAATCCACCCGGGGCCTAGGTCTCAATTTCCAAGAGCGACTTTCATGCGTGGCCTCTTGAAATTCTAACAAAATTCATGGCAATGCTTCTCTGAGTTCAGTTCTAAAACCCAGTCTCTAAGGGGAATCACACCAGAGTTCAAGCCCACGTGGACCCAGTCATTTTTTCCAATGCCACACAAATGACCAAAATTAAAACCGAAACACTCCCACATGGCCCTCATCTTATTCCATATAGTAACTCATCTTAACCTCTGGCTGGAGGTTTCCATGAGGGGCGCAGCCCAAGACAGTGTCCAAAATCAGCTCGTTTTCCCCTCATTTGCCTAAAGTCAGGGTGGCCTGGACACCGTTTCTGTGAACCAGCAATGATCAAATAAGCCTGCCGTTAATTCTTCTGTGTTTCTCCAATTTGAGGCCTAATGATTTCAGGAATAGATTCTTTATGTGATTTAAAGTTATTTGAAAACCCAAGCACCTCTGCAGAGATTTGAAGAACTCATTTGACTCAAAGAATCCCTATTCTCACTAGATGGAGTTCAGGAACCTAACAGAGGAAGGCAAGAGACTTCATCCACAATGAATGATTTTTTGCCCTTATGGTTTTGGATGCACGCATGGGATCATTCTTTAGATTCATCAGGTGCTGAGAATCTAAGTCACAGCCAAACACATGGCCAAGAGGCTGATTCAGACACATCCATTCTCAAAGCAATGAAGCCAGAAGCCACAGGTGATGCCCATTCATTTGTATTTGAAAACTGTTTTCTTCAGGCTTCACAAAGGGGTGGCCTGAGGCAAAGACCTTCCTGACATTCAGTGCAACACAACAATTAGTAAACAAATTGCCCAAAGCAGGGTTTCTGCACTGAGACTTTCCTGGTCACACTGATATCTGAGTTTTCTGAAATGCTCGCCATTCTCTTCAGCTATCCATTACATGGACATGTCACAGAGCTTGGAGGTGGTACATATTTTGGACACAAAACCATGAGCCTATTCTGGAGAGTGGCCAGAATTCAGGAAGAAAACAGCATCTTAGAAAGATAGTAGGTGTTGCACATCGATAAGACAAGCTGCAGTCCATTCATATATTGGGCAGGATGAATTATGGGAAGACTTATACTAGACAGGACACATCAATTAATGCATTCTCTTTTTAATGTCTACAACAACGGACACATTGGGATACACCGAAACAGAAACACTCGCCTTGTCAAACAACTTACTAGAAACTGTCCACTACAAACCAAACAAACCGCCTTTCCTACCTATTCTCAGAACATGAGACAAAACAACAAACCCACACCCACTCCCACAAAGGCACCTCCTTACCCCAAGTAGGTCTGTGACTATCCGGAGTTTCCTCTGACTGCGGGCCATACTATGTTCCCCCGAAATGGCCTGTCTTCTCTCAGATCTTGTTTCCTTGTTCAACTCTGTGTAGTTGTCAGGAAAAAGTGGTTAGCCACTACCTGCTTTCTCAGGAAAGGTCCCTCTTTAGAGTTCTCCTGGCATTAGGCCATCCTCACATCAGTAGGTACCAAGAAAACTGACTCTGTCCTTGGTAAATCCAAACAAGTGAGCCCACTGGGACTGGGACTGGGACTGCCTCTGGGTGCCTGGCTTTTTGGATACCAAGTTCAGAGAGTTCCATCACCAAGGAAATGAGGTATGTCACATTCTTTGGAACTGAATGAGGTCACTGCCTTGGCAACCACTTTGTCCTAACAGTTGCTTCCAAGGGTTACATAAGATGGAGGTTTCCCCTACTTCCTGTGACACTTTCATAAGGTAGAATGTATATCAACCATTGGCACCCGGGAACAGCTCTCCACTCAGGCCTGGATTGTTCCACCTTGTCTACAATAAGAAGAGAGAGGCAGATTCAGACACATCCCATGGTTGTTTGCCATGGAAGATGACTTTTGCTCTCTCAGGTGCTTCATACCTGCCTACAACTTCTCCAGGTATCATTTGTGCATGGACATTTGAGGTTCTCATCTGGTGGAAGATCCCCAACTTTCCTGTATTGTAAGAACCCCTCTGTCCCTGCTCTTCTGTAAAATGATTGAGGGAACCGTGTATACTTGGGGTTAAAAACAGGTTTGATTCGGTGACGAATGATTCTGTGCGATGAATAATGGGATTGTGAACCTGCAATATTTACAAGAATATAGAGGTGAAATATAAGTATGAAAAAAGAAATCTAGGTATGCTTTGAAGCCCAGAAGGGTTTTGCCCTTGATTGGGATACTTAGCTTTGAATTATGTTCTGCAAAGATGTCTCAGATAATTTGATATACAATGGCATAGGACCTTGTACATTGGATGATTGAATTTAGAAGAGAACATCCAGTCAAAAAGGGATATTCAGTAGGTTTAGGAAGATAGTCGGTAGGTTTAGGAAGACGAGTGAGTATAGGATTTGGACCAAAAGTTCTTTAGCAATAGACTTTTGGTTATAGAGTGAATGTAAATGTCAGCACATATGAAGAGTCAGACACTATGTTGAACTGGGGAAAATATGTAGAAAAGCAGATATCAATGGAAACATTACGAAATCAGGCAAAGTATAAAGTGAGGGATAGAATTAGACATTTTCAACAGGGTTGAGTTTCAATATATATTAGGAAAAAACAAATATGTAGTCACCAATAGGAGTGACAATTGACAGCATTAGGCAACCTGGACATGGATGTTTTTAGAAATCCATGTTCACTTTCCATTTAGGCTTTGGTACAATCATAAGTGTGACCTTTCCATTTTTTGTCCAGAATATTACTGTGATAATGAGGTGACATGTGTATTTCTTTCACCATTTCTGGGAGCAATATATTGAAGATTTAAAATTAGAATTGGGGGTACAAATAGGTGTACCCTGTTTCTATGAACATAGAGAAAAACCACAAATAGACCATACTGTGAATAAATAATATAACTTTTTTGAACTTTAAATAATGAATTGAACTGATATCTGAAAAATAAAAGGAAATTGTATATTGATATACAATCATTCATTCCAACCAGTTATATATCTAATGGAAATATTAGTGTTTTGGTTTATCATGAAGAGTGTGTGAGTTTTGCTTCCAAATGATTATGGAAATTCAAAATAATGTGTTTGGAAAGAAGTCTCATGAAAAGACCAGTCAAGAAACCCTGACAATACATGTGTTCTGAAGCAAGAAGTGATTAATGTTGAAACAAATGCCTATTAATTTGTGAACTTGTGGATGAAATGTATATCCTATGATGTGCAAAAACTGAAGAAACAATAATGTACCAGTGTCGAATACAAATGAATGACAAATTACATATCATGTCCCATAGGAGTCTACTTGCATTGATGTTAGACTGGGTCAGATACTGTAGAATAATTAGGATTTGTATGCACCCTTCACTGAAGTTAGTAGTCAGTACTAGGAAACAAATATGTATTTCAGGTGGATGAATATTTCTGATTATAATCTTGTGAAAAGTTGATTATAAATCCACATACATGAACATGAATGAATTTAGAGAGTGTATACTAGACACATATATTTCATATTTGGAAAACTTTGGAGAGTATATCTATATCTATATCTATACACACACACACACACACACACACACACACACACACACAACACTCACAGACATTAAAAAGTACCAATATAAATGCCAATCGAAATTCATCAGTAAATATATATCATCCACAGATGCAAAAATATTTATGTTTCTGAACATGAGTTTATGTATAATGTTGTTCTTCTAGGACGCTCTCTTATAGGTTGAATTTTCATTTCCAACAGCATTTAGGAGGAGTGAACACTTCTCACAATTTGTATCTGCCAAGACATCCACCTTACAAAAATGTACGTGTGATACCTGGTAGGATTCTATATATGCATATAAATATACATGTGTGAATAGGCTACAGAAATTGGAAACAAGTATTCACATATTTGTTAAGTTTAAAAACACATGGAGAATATTTCAATTAAAATTTGAATAGATGTATAACTCCTACCTTATATAATGCAAATGTCAAGTCCAACTATAGAACATGTCTCCTCTGAAGTGCTTGTATTTCTATTGTGTTGGGTTAATTTTCCCCATTATATTAGGATGAATAGTCTGAGTCTACTAGGTATGGGTTAGTGTCAGGGATTCAGTACTTCGAATGAAAAATTGGAAAATGAATCCAATGTGTATGTAAATATATGCTGCACAAATATCCTCCCGCTCTCATCCAAAACAATGCCTTGACATTACCTTCACCCCAAGTAAGACACAATTAGAGGAGAAGAGTTACACAATCAGTGAATACATATCTGGAATGGAAAATGCTCAGGAGTTCACAACCTTGGAGGTGGTTTAGGAGTTTCCAAAAGTAAGGGACATGGTAAACACTCCACAAACATGTAACTCTGCTGCCCTAAAAACTTTGAGAAACTGCCTCTGAGCTTCCGCACTTTAAATATATGTTGTTTTCATGAGATTTGGCTTCCTTTGTAGTGAGACCATCAAAGCTGGGTCTGCATCTATGTGACCTGGAGGACATGGTTTCTTATTTTCCAATGAACAAGATGAAGCAGTGCTGAATCCTCTCTTTATAGGTAAACTGAGGCCACTGGGGACTAAGTGTCTCCCCGTCTCCCTGTGTGGACTGTGAAGCCATTTGGTCCTCCTCCACTTTTTGTGGTTTTTAGGCTGCTGCACTGTGAGTTTGGTATTTGTTTCACGAAATACTAGCAGCTAAACTGGGACACAGTGCTGGAGGGAGTTCTGTCACGTGTGGTGGGTCAGGGTCTGCAAGAGAATGCACCAACTAGGCTTCTATCTCTCACAGCTTTCCCCATTGCCCCCTTGTCCATATCAACCTGATTCTTAATTTTCCTCTTAAAACTCTCCATATAACAAGATGCCTTTACATATAAGGGTCTGCTGGCAGCACCATGTCAGTTACAAGCCATTTGGAATCCAATGCTTGGATACAAATTTCAGAGAGTTCCATCACCAAGGAAATGAGGTATGTCACATTCTTTGGAACTGAATGAGGTCACTGCCTTGGCAACCACTTTGTCCTAACTGTTGCTTCCAAGGGTCCCATGAGATGGAGGCTTCCCCTACTTCCTGTGACACTTTCACAAGGTAGAATGGTATATCAACCATAGGCACCCAGGAACAGCTATCCACACAGGCCTGGTTTGGTCCATCTTCTCTACAATAAAAAGAGAGAGGCTGATTCAGACACATCCCTTCATCCTGACCAGGTTATTTGCCATGGAAGATGAATTTTGCTCACTCAGGTCCTTCATACCTGCCTACAAATTCTGCAGGTATCATTTCTGCATGGACCTTTGAGGTTCTCAGCAGGTGGAAGATCCCATAATTTCCTGTATTGTAAGAACCACTCTGTCCCTGCTTTTCTGTAAAATGATATTGAGGGAACAGTGTGTGCTTAGGGTTAATAACAGGTTTGATTTGGGTTATGAATCATTCTGTGTGATGAATAATGGTATTGGGAACCTGTGATATTTACAAGAATATAGATGTGAAATAAAAGTATGAAAACAAAAATCTAGGTATGATTTGAAGCCCAGAAGGGTTTTCCCCTTGATTGGGATACTTAGCTTTGAATTATGTTCTGCAAAGATGTCTCAGATAATTCGATATACAAGGGAGTAGGACCTTGTACCTATGATGATTGAATTTAGAAGAGAACATCCAGGCAAAAAGTGATAATCGTTAGGATTAGGAAGATAGTCGATAGCTTTAGGAAGAAGAGTGAGTATAGGATTTGGACCAAATGTTCTTTACCAGTAGGGTTTCGGTTATGGAGTGAATGTAGATGTCAGTACATATGAAGAGTCAGTCACTATGGTGAACTGGGGAAAATATGTAGAAAAGCAGATATCAATAGAATCATTACAAAATCAGGCAAAGTATAAAGTGAGTGATAGAATTAGTCATTTTCAACAGGGTTGAGTTTGAATATATAAATTAGATGGAAACAAATATGTAGTCACCAACAGGATTGACAATTGATAGCATTAGGCAACCTGGACATGGATGTTTTTAGTAATCTATGTTCACTTTCCATTTAGGCTTTGGTACAATCATAAGAGTGACCTTTCCATTTTTTGTCCAGAATATTACTGTGATAATGAGGTGACATGAGTATTTCTTTCACCATTTCTGGGAGCAATATATTGAATATTTAAAATTAGAATTGGGGGTACAAAGAGGTGTACCCTGTGTCTATGAACATAGAGATAAAGCATGAATAGAACATACTGTGACTTAATAATACAACTTTTTTGAACTTTAAATAATGAATTGAATTGGTATCTGAAAAATTAAAGGAAATCATATATTGATACACAATCATTCATTCCAACCAGTTATATATCTCATGGAAATATTAGTGTTTTGGTTTATCATGAAGAGTGTGTGAGTTTTGCTTCAAAAGTGATTATGGAAATCTAAAATAATGTGTTTGGAAAGAAGTCTCATGAAAAGACCTGTCAAGAAACCCTGACAATACTTGTGTTCTGAAGCAAGAAGTGATTAAAGTTGAAACAAATGCCTATAAATTTGTGAACTTGTGGATGAAGTGTATAACTTAAAATGTGCAAAAACTGAAGAAATAATAATGTACCATTGTTGAATACATATGAACGTCAAATTACATATCATGTCCCATAGGAGTCTACTTGCATTGATGTTAGACTGGGTGCGTTTCTGTAGAATAATGAGGATTTGTATGCCCCATTCACTGAAGTTAGTTTTCAGTACTAGGAAACAATTATGTATTTCAGGTGGATGAATATTTCTGATTATAATCTTGTGAAAAGTTGATTATAAATCCACATACATGAACATGAATGAATTTAGAGGGTTTACATTAGACACATATATTTTATATTTTGAAATATCTGCAGAGTGTACAGATATATTATACACACACACAAAAAAAAACACTCACATACATTTAATAGTAGCAATATATATGCGAATCGAAATTCATCAGTAAATATATATCATCCACAGATGCAAAAATATTTATTTTACTGAACATGAATTTATGCATAATGTTCTTCTACTAGGAAGCTCCCCTATAGGTTGAATTTTCAGTTCCAACAGCGTTTAGGAGGAGTGAACTCTTCTCACAGTTTGTATATGCCAATCAGCCACCTCAAAAATGTACGTGTGATACCTGGTAGGATTCTATATGTGCATATAAATATACAAGTGTGAATAGGCTAAAGAGAAATGGAAACAAGAATTCTCGTATTTTTTAAGTTTAAAAACTCAGGGAGAACTTCTTCGATTAAAAATTGACTAGATTTATAACTTTTACCTTATATAATGCAAAACGCAAGTCCAACTATACAACATGCCTCCAATGAACTGCTTGTATTTCTATAGGTTTGGCTTATTTTTCTCTATCATATTAGGATGAGTTGTCTGAGTCTAGTAGGTATGGGTTAGTGTCAGGGATTCAATATTTCAAAATGAAAATTGGAAAATAAATCCAATTTGTATGCATATATATGCTGCACAAATATCCTCCCACTCTCATCCAGAACAATGCCTTGACATTACCTTCACCCCAAGTAAGACAAAATTAGAGGAGAAGAGTTAGAAAATCAGTGAACACATATCTGGAATGGAAAATGCTCAGGAGTTCACAACCTTGGAGGTTGTAGAGGAGTTTCCAAAAGCAAGGGATAGGGTAAACACTCCACAAACATGGAGCTCTGCTGGCCTAAAAGCTTTTTGAGAAACTGCCTCTGAGATAGGGCACTTGAAATATATGTTGTTTTCAGGAGATTTGGCTTTCTTTGTAGTGAGACCATCAAAGCTGGGTCTGCATCTATGAGACCTGGAAGACATTGTTTCTGATATTTCAATGAACATGAGGCAGCAGTGCTGATATTTTTCTTTTTAAGTAAACTGTGGCCTCTGGGGTCTAAGTGTCTCCCCGTTGAACTGTGAAGCCATTTGGCCCTCCTACACTTTTTGTGGGGTTTTTCCTGCTGCACCGGTAGTTTGGTATTTGCTTCATAAAATAGAAGGAGTTCAACTGGGACACAGTGCAGGAGGGAGTTCTATCACGTGTGGTGGGTCAGGGACAGCAGAAAAATGCACCAACCAATCTTCTATCCCTCAAAGCTTGCCCCATTGCATCCTTGTCCATAGCAACCTGATTCTGAACATTGCCCTGAATCCTCTCCATATAACAAGATGCCTTTACTTATAAGGGTCTGCTGGCTGCACCATGTAAGCCACAAGCCATTTGTAAGCCAATGGAAGATCCAAATTGCTCCAACACAGAAGTTTTATCACACTCCTGCCCACCACAACTCTAGGCCCACTTCTCAGGAGGCTGCAACTTACTGGGACCTCTGTTCTACACCATTTTCATAAAACCCAGTCAAGCAAGGCACTGTCAGGTACATCCATGATCAGCAGCAGGACATCCAAAGGTTCTCTAGTGCAACCTAGTCGTGGGAATTTCAAAAAATTCACGGTATTTATCTAGAAATTTTTCAAGGATGAAGTTGGAGGCACTGTGGGTTTCAATTTATTCAGGAACCATTAAATGGAGAGGAAGATTATTTCAATGAAAGCTCTGGAGAACCCTCACAGGCAAGGCTTCTCAAAGAGTGGACAAAAGGTCACATTTAGCCAGGCCCATTGAGGTCTACAATGTGAGGTCCATGTGTGTTTTGACTCTCAAATATGGCTGCCAAGTCTTTCGAATGAAATCATGTGATACCTTGGCTGAGATTCCCAGTTCTCTGTGCAAAGCCACTCTGGCGCTAGTTCTCAGTTTCCAAGGGTGACTCTCATACATGGCCTCTTTAATCCCAACACAATACATGGCAATACTTTTCTGAGGTCAGATTCTGAACTCAGTCTCTAAGAGGAATCACACCAAAGATCAAGCCCAGGTAGACCCAGTTATGTCTTCCAACTGCCACACAAATATCCACAATTAAATCCAAAACACTCCCACATGTCACTCATCTTTTCTAAATACACACTCATCATAACCTCTGGCTGGAGGTTTCCATGAGGGGTGCGGCCCAAGACAGTGTCCAAAATAACCACCCTTGCCCCTCATTTGCCTAAAATCAGGGTGGCCTGGACATCCTTCCAGTGAACCAGGAGTGATCAAATTGGCCGGCCATTAAGATGGCACTGCTTCTCCAATTTGAAGCCTACTGACTGTGGGGCTTAGAGTCTTTATGTGATTTGGAGTCATGAGAAAAATCAAGCACTTATGGGCTATCCTCTGCAGGGTTTTGAGGAACACATTTGAACCAAATGATCACTATTCCTACTTGATGAAGGTCAGGAACCTTACAGAGGAATGTGAGAGACTTCATCCAAAATGAATGCTCTTTTGTCCATTTTGGTTTTGGATGCACACATGGGATCTTTCTTTAGATCCATCAGGTGATAAAAATCTAAGCCGCAGCCTCACACAGGGCCAAAAAGCTGATTCAGACACATCCTTTTCCAAAGCAATTAAGCAAAGAGCCAGAGGTGATGCCCTTTCATTTCTGTTTGAAAACTATTTCTTTTGGCTCTACAAAGGTGTGGCCTGAGGCAAAGATGTTCCGGACATTCAGGGCAACAGAACAATTGGTAAGCAAAAGGCCCAAAGCAGGGTTTCTCCATTAGAATTTTCTGGTCACACTCATATCTGAGTTTTCTGAGATGCTCCCATTCCCTTCAGCTATCCAGTACATGGCCAAGTCTCAGAGCTTGGAGGTGGTACATATTTTGGACACAAAAAAATGAGCCTATTCTGGGAAATTGGCCAGGATTCAGGAAGAAAACAGGAACTTAGCAAGATTGTAGGAGTTGCCCACGCATAAGTCAAGCCACAGTCCATTCATAAATTGGGCAAGATGAATCTTGGGAAGCTTTCTACTAGTCAGGATACATACAATGATTCATTCTCTTTTCTAATGTCTAAAACCCCGGACACAGTGGGATACACAGACATAGAGACACTGGCCTTGTCAAACGACTTACCAGAAACAGTTCACTCCAAAACAAATAAACTGCCTTTCCTACCTATTCTCAGAACATGAGACAAAACCTCAAACCTACACCCACACACACAAAGGCAGCTCCTTTCCCCAAGTAGGTCTGTGACTATCAGGAGTGTCCTCTGACTGGTGGGCCATACTATGTTCTGATGAAATCGCCTGTCCTGTGTCAGATATGGTCTCATTGGCCCAATCTGTGAAGTTGTCACTAGCCAGCTGTGAGCCACTACCTGCTTTCTCAGGAAAGGCCTCTCTTCAGAGCTTTCCTGACATTTGTCCATCCTCACATCAGTAGGTACTCAGAAAGACTGACTCTGTCCTTGTTAAATCCAAACAAGTGAGACCACTGGGACTGGGAATGGGACTGGCTCTGCGTGCCTGGCTTCCCGGATCCCAAGTTCAGAGAGTTTCATCACCAAGGAAGTGAGGTGAGATTAATCTCTTCAGGAATTTAATGAGGTCACTGCCTTGGCAACCACTTTGTCCTAACAGTTGCTTCCAATAGTACTATGAGATGGAGGCAGCCCTTACTTCCTGTGACACTTTCAAAAGTTAGAATGGTATATCAACCATAGGCACCCAGGAACAGCTCTCCACACATGCCTGGTATGGTCCATCTTCTCTACATTAAGAAGAGAGAGGCTTATTCAGACAAAACCCTTCATCTTGGAAAGGTTGTTTGAGATGGAAGATAACTTTTTCTCTCTCAGGTCCTTCATAGCTGCCTAATCTTCTCCAGGGATCAAACCTGCATGGACCTTTGAGGTTCTCAGCAGGAGGCAGATCCCCTACATTCCTGTATTGTAAGACGAACTCTGTCCCTGCTCTTCTGTAAAGTTAGGTTGAGGGAAGAGTGTATGGTTAGGGTTATTAACATGTTTGATTTGGATTACGAATCCTTCTGCAGGATGATTAATAGTATTGGGAACCTGTGATATTTATAAGATTATAGAGGTGAAATATAAGTATGAAAACAGAAATGTTGGTAAGATTTGAAGCCCAGAAGGGCATTAGGCCCTTGATTGGGATACTTAGCTTTTAACTACGTTCTACACAGATGTCTCAGATAAATTGATAATCAATGGCATAGGACCTTATACCTTGGATGTTTGATTTTAGAAGAGAACATCCACTCAAATTGAGATAGTCGGTGGGATTAGGAAGATAGTCGGTAGGTTTATAAAAAATGAGTGAGTATAAAAATTGGACAAAAAGTTCTGTAGCATTAGGGTTTCGGTTATAGAGTGAATATAAATGTCAGCACATGTGAAGAGTCAGTCACAATGATTAACTGGGGAAAATATGTAGGAAGGAAAATATCAATAGAGACATTACGAAATGAGGCAATTATATAGTGAGTGATAGGATTAGACATTTTCAACAGGGTTGAGATTGAATACATAATCTTAGGAAGAAACAAATATGTAGTCACCAATAGGAATGACATTTGAAAGCATTAGGCAACCTGGACATGGATGTTTTTAATAAGCCATGTTCACTTTCAATTTAGGATTTGGTACAATCATAAGTGTGACCTTTGCATTTTGTGCCCAGAAAATTATTGTGATCAAATATATATGTAGATCATATGATGTGTGTATTTCTTCCACCATTTCTGGGAGCAATATTTGAGGACACATAAATTAGTATTGTGGGTACCAAGTGGTGTACCCTGTGTCAATGAATATAGAGATAATGCATGAATAGACCATAGTGTGAATAAATAATATAACTTTTTTCTCTTTAAATAATGGATTGAATTGATATCTTAAAATATATAGGAAATCATATATTGACATACAATCATTCACTCCAACCAGTTACATATATAATGGTAATCTTAGGGTTATTGTTTATCATGAAGTGTGTGTGAGTTTTGTTTCAAAAGTGTTTATGGAAATCGAAAATAATGTGTTTGGAAAGAAGTCTCATGAAAAGACCAGTCAAGAAATATGGAGGAATCCATGTGTTCTGAAGCTGGAATTGATTGAAAGTGAAACAAATGCCTATAACTTTCCTAAATTGTGGATGAAATATATATCCTGTGATGTGCATAAACTGATGAAATAGTAATGTACCAGTGTTGAATAAAAATGAAGGTCAAAGTACACATCATGTCCCATAGGAATCTACTTGCATTGATGTTAAACTGGGTCAGTTACTGTAGAAATATTAGGATTGCATGCATTATTCACCGTAGTTAGTTTTATTTCATTTTTATTTATGGTTGTTCAAAACATTACATAGTTGTTGTTATAACATATTTCACACTTTGATTCAAGTGCGCTATAAACTCCCATTTTTACCCCGTGTACAGATTACAGAATCACATCAGTTACACATCTATTGATTCACATATTGCCATACTAGTGTCTATTGAATTCTGCTGCCTTTCCTATCCTCTACTATCCCCCCTCCCCTCCCCGCCCCTCCCCTCTTCTCTCTCTACCCCCTCTACTGTAATAAATTTGTCCCCCTTGTATTATTTTTCTCTTTCCCCTCACTTTCTCTTGTATGTAATTTTGTATAACCCTGAGGGTCTCCTTCCAATTCCATGCAATTTTCCTTCTCTCTCCCTTTCCTTTCCACCTCTCATCCCGCTTTAATGTTAATCATCTTGTCATGCTCTTCGTCTCTCCTCTGTTCTTAGTTACTCTCCTTATATCAAAGATGACATTTGGCATTTGTTTTTTAAGGATTGGTTAGCTTCACTTAGCATAATCTGCTCTAAAGCCATCCATTTCCCTCCAAATTCTATGATTTTTTTTTATTTTTCAATGCAGAGTAATACTCCATTGTGTATAAATGCCACAGTATTTTATCCATTCTTTCATTGAAGGTTATCTAAGTTGGTTTCACAGTCTTGCTGTTGTGAATTGTTCTGCTATGAACATCAATGTAGCAGTGTCCCTGTAGCATGCTGTTTTTAGGTCTTTAGTGAATAGACTGAGTAGGGGAATAGCTGGGTCAAATGGTGGTTCCATTCCCAGCTTTCCAAGAAATTTTCATACTGCTTTCCAAATTGGCTGCACCAATTTGCAGTCCCACCAGCAATGTAGAAGTGTACCTGTTTCCCCACATCATTGCCAGAACTTGTTGTTTGACTTCATAATGGCTGCCAATCTTACTGGAGTGAGATGGTATCTTAGGGTGGTTTCGATTTGCATTTCTCTGACTGCTGGAGATGGTGAGCATTTTTTCATGTACTTGTTGATTGATTGTAAGTCCTCATCTGATAAGTGTCTGTTGAGGACCTCAGCCCATTTGTTGATTGGGTTCTTTGTTATCTTATTGTCTAATTTTTTGAGTTTTTTGTATACTCTGGATATTAGGGCTCTATCTGAAGTGTGAGGAGTAAAGATTTCTTCCCAGGATGTAGGCTCCCTATTTACCTCTCTTATTGTTTCTTTTGCTGAGAAAAAACTTTTTAGTTTGAGTAAGTCCCATTTGTTGATTCTAGTTATTAACTCTTGTGCTATGGGTGTCCTATTGTGGAATTTGGAGCCCGACCCCACAGTATGTACATCGTAAGCAAATTTTTCTTCTATCAGACACTGTGTCTCTGATTTGATATCAAGCTCCTTGATCCATTTTGAGTTAACTTTTGTGCATGGCAAGAGAAAGGGATTCAGTTTCAATTTGTTACATATGGATTTCCAGTTTTCCCAACACCATTTGTTGAAGATGCTATCCTTCCTCCATTGCATGCTTTTAGCCCCTTTATCAAATATAAGATAGTTGTAGTTTTGTGGATTGGTTTCTGTGTCCTCTATTCAGTACCATTGGTCCACAAGCCTGTTTTGGTACCAGTACCATGCTATTGTTGTTACTATTGCTCTGTAGTATAGTGTGAAGTCTGGTATCGCTCTACCGCCTGATTCACACTTCCTGCCTAGCATTGTTTTTGCTATTCTGGAACTTTTATTTTTCCATATGTATTTCATGATTGCTTTCTTTATTTCTACAAGAAATGCCTTTGGGATTTGATTGGCATTGCATTAAACCTATAGAGAAATTTTGGTAATATCACCATTTTGATGATGTTAGTTCTGCCTTTCCATGAACAGGGTATATTTTTACATCTTCTAAGATCTTCTTATATTTCTCTCTTTAGGGTTGTGTAGTTTTCATTGTATGAGACTTTCCCCTCTTTTGTTAGGTTGATTCCCTTCTTTTTTTTTTTTTTAGGATATTGTGAATGGAGTGGTTGTTCTCATTTCCATTTCAGAGGATTTGTCCCTGATATAGAGGAATGCCTTTGATTTATGCGTGTTGATTTTATATCCTGCCACTTTGCTGCATTCATTTATTAGCTCTATTAGTTTCTTTGTAGACCCTTTTGGGTCTGCTAGGTATAGAATCATGTCATCTGCAATAGTAATAATTTAAGTTGTTCTTTTCCTATTTTTATGCCTTTAATTTCTTCCGTCTGTCTAATTGCTCTGGCCAGTGTTTCGAGAACTGTATTGAACAGAAGTAGTGAGAGAGGGCATCCCATTCTTGTTCCAGATTTTAGAGGGAATGCCTTCAATTTTTCTAGATTCAGAATGATGCTAGCTTGAGGATTAGCATAGATTGCTTTTACAATATTGAGGTATGATCCTGTTATTCCTAGTTTTTCTAGAGTTTTGAAGATAAAGGGATGCTGTACTTTGTCGAATGCTTTTTGTGCATCTATCGAGATGATCATATGGTTCTTATTTTTAAGTCTATTGATGTGGTGAATAACATTTATTGATTTTCGTATATTGAACAAGCCTTGCATTCCATGGATGAATCCTACTTGATCATGGTGCACAATTTTTTTAATATGTTTTTGTATCTGATTCACCAGAATTTAATTAGGGATTTTTGCATTTAGATTCCTTAGGGATATTGGTCTGTAGTTTTCTTTGTTTGAAGTGTTTATGTCTGGTGTAGAAATCAGGGTGATATTGGCCTGGTAGAATGAATTTGGAAGATCTCCCTCTTTTTCAATTTCCTGAAATAGCTTGAAAAGTATTGGTATTAGTTCATATTTAAAGGGTTTGTAAAACTCTGCTGTATACCCATACTGTCCTGGTCTTTCCTTAGTTGGTAATCTTTGGATGGTTTCTTCTATTTCCTCAATTGATACTGGTCTGTTTAGGTTGTCTATATCCTCCTGACTCAATCTGGACAGATCATATGACTTAAGAAATTTTTCGATGCTTTCACTATCTTCTATTATATTGGAGTATAACGAATCAAATTAATTTCTGATTATCTTCTGTATTTCAGAAATATCTGCTGTGATTGCCAGGGGGTGACAAATAACTTGTGTAGATTGATACAGCAGGAATGGAAGCCGTTTATTGTAGCATCTGAGCGATATTTATACATTTTATATAGCTTATCTAATTAGCATAAAATAGATCCAGCAGTGAACCAATAAGGAATCTCCACACTTAATGGCTTGCTTTTGTTACTTCACAAACCACTCTCTATGGCATTTTTCCAGGCGCCATCCAGACTTGTTTACAGACCCTAACATTTCTCTGGCAAAATACCAGGTGCCATCCTGACTTGTTTATATACCTTAACATGTGATGTTGCCCTTTTCATCCCGTATGCTAGTAATTTGAGTTTTCTCTCTTCTTCTCTTCATTAGCATGGCTAAGGGTCTGTCGATTTTATTTATTTTTTCAAAGAACCAACTTTTAGTTTTCTCAATTTTTTCAATTGTTTCTTTTGTTTCGATTTCATTAATTTCAGCTTTGATTTTAATTAAATCTTACCTTCTACTTATTTTGCTGTTGTTTTCCTCTTCTTTTTCTAGGATTCTGAGATGAAGTATGACATCATTTATTTGTTTTGTTTTTTTTTCTTTTTTTAAGGAATGAAATCCAAGCAATGAATTTTCCTCTTAGAACGGATTTCAGTGTGTCCCATAGATTCTGATATGTTGTGCCTGTGTTTTCATTTATCTCTAAGAATTTTTTAATTTCCTCCTTGATGTCTTCTATAACCCATTGATCATTCAGTAACCTATTGTTCATTCTCCAAGTGATGCATGATTTTTCTTTCCTTCGTTTATCATTGATTTTTAGTTTATATTAGATTATGATCAGATAAGATGCATGGTATTATCTCTACTTCTTTATATTGTCTAAGAATTGCCCTGTGACATAATATATGATCTATTTTTGAGAAGGATCCATGTGCTGCTGAGGAAAAATGTAACTGCTTGATGTTGAGGAGTATATTCGATATATGTCAATTAAGTCTAGGTTATTAATTGTGTTATTGAGTTCTATAGTTTTCTATTTCAACTTTTGTTTGGAAGACCTGTCCAGTGGTGAGAGAGGTGTGTTGAAGTCTCCCATGATTATTGTATGGTGGTCTATTAGACTCTTGATCTTGAGAAAAGTTTGTTTGATGGACATAGCTGCACCATTGTTTGGGGCATATATATATTTATAATGGTTATGTCTTGTTGGTGTATGGTTCTCTTGAGCAGTATGTAGTGTCCCTCTTTATCCCTTTTGATTAACTTTGGCTTGAAATCTATTTTATTTGATATGAGTATGGACACTCCTGCTTGTTTCCGAAGTCCATATAAGTGATATGATTTTTCCCAACCTTTCACCTTCAGTCTATGTATGTCTTTTCCTATCAAATGCGTCTCCTGTAGGCAGCATATTATTGGGTCTTGTGTTGTGATCCATTCTACTAGCCTGTGTCTCTTAATTGGTGAGTTTAAGCCATTAACATTTACGGTTATTATTGAGATAATGGTTGTTCTTCCAGCCCTATTTGTTTATTTATGTTATTAAACATGGATTGTTTTCTACATTGATTATTTCCCCCTTTTACTGTACTACCTCCCACTTTTGGTTTTTATTGTTATTTTCCATTTCCTCTTCCTATAATATTTTGCCGATGATGTTTTGAAGAGATGGTTTTCTAGCTACAATTTATTTTAACTTTTTTTTTAACATAGAAGGTTATGATTTTGTCTTCCATCCTGATGCTTAATTTCACTGGATACACAATTCTTGGTTGGAATCCATTTTCTTTCAGTGTTTGAAAAATGTTAATCCAGGATCTTCTAGCTTTCAGAGTCTGTGTTGAAAGATCAGCTGTTATCCTGATTGGTTTACCCCTAAATGTAATCTGCTTTTTTTTTCTCTTGTAGCATTTAAAATTCTCTCCTTATTGTGTACGTTGGGCATCTTCATTATAATGTGTCTAGGTGTGGATCTCTTATGATTTTGCACATTCGGCGTCCTGTAGGCTTCTAGGACTTGGGAGTCAGTCTGATTCTTCAAGTCTGGGAAGTTTTCTCGTATTATTTCATTGAATACATTGCTCATTTCTTTGGTTTGGACCTCTATACCTTCCTGTATTCCAATGACTCTTAAGTTTGGTCTCTTTATGTGATCCCGTATTTCTTGGATATTCTGTTGATGGTTTCTTAACAGTCTTGCTGAGCTGTCTATGTTCTTTTCAAGTTGGAATACTTTGTCTTCATTGTCTGATGTTCTATCTTCTAAGTGTTCTACTCTGCTGGTAGTATTCTCAATTGAGTTTTTAAGTTGGTTTATTGCTTTCTGCATTTCTAGGATTTCTGTTTGTTATTTTTTACAACCTCTATCTCCCTGTATAGCTGATCTTTTGCTTCTTGGATTTGTTTATGTAATTCATTGTCGAAGTGATTTTTCATTGTCTGATTTTGCTGTCTAATGTCTTCCTTGAGACTCCAGATCATCTGAAGCATGTATATACTGAGTTCTTTATCTGACATTCCATTTACTGCAGCTATTACCTCTTCTAAAGTTGTGCTGACCTGCATTGCTTGTGGTCCTTTTTTCCTTGTCTTATCATACTGCTCGCTTTTCTTTCTGCTTGGTGAAACTGTTGTGATTTTGAAATTTTCCTCCTATATATTTATATTGCTCTTGTATAGTTGCAAAGTCTCCCTTGCATGGGCGCAGGGGGGCTGTGCTGCTCCTCCAATTAGGGTGATCTAACTACCTTGCTGACGGGCCGCTGGGCTTGTTTTCCTGATCGGTTGCAGGTCTGCCTACCATGCAGGCGCGGGAGGCGGCTCTGCTCTGCCCCTCCTCCAATTGGTGTCACGTGTCTACCAGGCAAATGGACCCCTGGGGTGTTCTGCCGATCAGTCGCAGGTCTGCCTACCTTGTAGGTGCTGGCGGCGGCTCTGCTCTGCCCCTACTCCAATTGGGGTGACGTGACTACCATGCAGGTGTGTTGCTGGGCCTGTTCCGCCAGTTTGTCGCAGGTCTGCCTACCTTGCGGGCACGGGCAACGGATCTGCTCTGCTCCTATTCCAAATGGGGTGAAGTGTCTGCCGCTCCGGCAGGGCGATGGGCCTCTTCTGCCAGTCAGGTGCAGGTGTGCCTACCTTGCGGGTGCGGGTGATGGCTCTGCTCTGCCACTACTCCATTTGGGGGGTCGTGACTACCATGCCGGCAGGTTGTTGGGCCTGTTCTGGGTGCGGGCGAAGGCTCTGCTCTGCCCCTACTAATATTGGGGTGACCTGACTACCATGCCGGTGGGCCACTGGGATTGTACTAGGTGAGGGAGAAGGCTCTGCTCTGCAACTATTCCAATTCGGGTGATTTGACTACCATGCCTGCGGGTCACTGGGCCTGTTCTGGGCAAGGGCGGCGGCTCTGCTCTGCCTCTATTCCAATTGGGGTGACGTGACTACCATGCAGGTGTGTCGCTGGGCCTGTTCCGGGCGTGGGCGGCGGCTCTGCTCTGCCCCTCTGGCTTGATGACAAAGTGAGAGAGACCCGGGTGTTTGTGACTCACTTTCTTTACCAGGAGACCAACTGTTTCTGTCACCGATGGTATCAATGAAGTTATCTCCTCTGCTGCTTTCTGATGACATCAGATCTCTGCCATGTTGGTATCCCATGCAAAAGGCAGCATTTTGTTCCCTTTGCTGGGTGACTAAAGCAATGGGTGAGTTCTGACCGGCACTCACAAGCCCCGTCTCAATCCTGTTGCACTCCCTATGAAGGCTCGGTTGATATTTACCTCCACAGTATTCAGCAAGACCCGGACCGAGAAGCAGTTTCCGCAGGTTCTTTAGCCCAGGGCCAGATCAGTTCCGGGAGGCGGAATTCGGCCGCTCTGGGCTCGGTGTATGTTCTAATAGAAGCAGGCTCCAAGACGCAGTTTCTGTGGGTTCTCTAGCACTGAGCCTGAGTAATTTGTCTGCAAGACAAAGGTGAATGGCATCCTGAAATTACCGGTTCTATAGCTGAATAAGCTGCGATCAGTCGAAAACAGGGATGGTGACGTCACCTCTCCAAGATGGTGGCCGCTGGGTTCCTCTGTGGTCTGACTGGTGCGGAGAAACGAGTTGGACTGCATGCTTCCCCGTCTCAAACCCAGAATTCAGCACTGAGCACAGTGATTGCATACCTGGCAGGAGCCCACAGTATCTGCACCACTGTATATTTGCGTTGCTATCTCGTCGTTTCCCAGCACGCACCACAGACTCTAGCCACGGAGCGATTTCCTGAATAAGCCACATGACCTTCTGTGAGGACAAATCACTCGCGTTTGAGTTCCCGTAGCTGATCCTCGTGAGATGGAAATTAGTACACTAGGTTTTGGAGAACCACAATTTTGCTGGAAATTCCTAACAAGATAGGTTTTAGCCATTCTAACTCGTCATTCTCCCGCACAGTGATGCGGTATATGGGGATGATGCACTCCCTTCGCAGCCATCATATGATCCCCTGAAGTTAGTTTTCAGTACTAGGAAACAAATAAGTATTTCAGGTGGATGAATATTTCTGAGAAAAATCTTTTGAAAAGTTGATTATAAATTCACATACATGAATATGAATGAATTTAGGGAGTGTATAATAAGAAAAATATACTTCATATTTTGAAAAATCTGCAGAGTGAAAAAAAATATATATATATATATGTATATATATACATACACACAGAGACATTAAAAAAGTAGCATTATGTATGCCAATCGAAATTCACCATGAAATATATATCATCCACAGATCCAAAAATATTCATTTTAATGAACATGGATTTATGTCGTTCAACTAAGAAGCTCACCCGTATCTTGAATTTTCGGTGCCAACAGCATTTAGTAGGAGTGATCTCTTCTCACAATTTGTATCTGCCAAGCCAGCCACCTCACAAAATGTACGAGTTATACCAGGTAGAATTCGATATGTGCATATAAAAATACATGTGATGAATAGGCTACAGAGAAAGGGAGACAGTTATTCACATATTTGTTAACTTTTAAAACACATGGAGGACTATTTCAATTAAAATTCGCTAGATTTATAACACCTACCATTTATCATACGAAAGTCAAGTCCAACTATACACCATGCCTCCTGTGAACCTCTTGTATTTCTATTCTGTTTGGGTTATTTTTCTCCATAATATTAGGATTAGAAGTCAAAGTCTATTAGGGTATGTGTTAGTGTCAGGGATTCAGTATTTCGATAGGAAAATTTGAAAATGTATCCAATGTATATGCAAATATGTGCTACACAAAAAACTTCCCACTCTCATTCATAACAATGCCTTGACATTACCTTCGCCCCACATAAGACACAATTAGAGGAGAGGAGTTAGAAAATCTGTGAATACATATGTGGAATGGAAAATGCTCAGGAGTTCACAATTTGGAGGTGGTAGAGGAGTTTCCAAAAGTAAGGGACAGGGTAAACACTCCACAAACATGAAGTTCTGCCAGCCTGACATCTGGAGAAACTGCCTCTAAGGTTGGGCAATGAAATATATGCTGTTGTCAGGAGCATTAGCTTCATTTGGAGTGAGACCATCAAAGCTGGGTCTTCATCTATGTGACATGAATGACATTGTTTCTTATTTTCCAATGAACATGAGGCATCAGTGCTGAATTTTCTATTTGTATGTAACTTGTGGCCACTGGGGTCTAAGTGTCTCCCCGTGTGGACTGTAAATCCATTTGGTCATCCTCCACTATTCGTGGTGTTTCTTGTTGCTGCACTGGGAGTTTGGAATTTGCTTCATGAAATACAAGGAGTTCAACAGGGACACAGTGCTGAAGTGAGTTCTGTCAATTGTGGTGGGTCGGGTTCTGCAGGAGAATGCACCAACCAGGCTTCTATCCCACATTGCTTGCCCCATTGACCATAGCAACCTGATTCTGAACATTGCCCTGAAACCTCTCCATATAACAATATGCTTTTACATATAAGAGTCTACTGGCTTCAAAATGTCAGTCACAATCCATTTGCAAGACAATGGCAGATCCACATGGCCCAACACAGATGTTTTATCACACACCTGCCAACCACTGCTCTAGGACAACTACTCAACAGGATCCAACTCACTGGCATCTCTGTTCTACACCATTTTCATAAAACCAAGTCAATCAAGGCACTGTCTTACATACTCATGATCAGCAACAGGACATCCAAATGTTCTCCAGTGCCACCCAGTCATGGGAATTTCAAAAATTTTTATGGTATTTATCTAGCCAATTTTCAAGGAAGAAGTTGGAGGCACTGTGGGTTTCAATTTATTCAGGAACCATTAAATGGTGAGTAAGTTCATTTCAATGAAAACTCTGGAGAATTCTCACAGGCAAGGCTTCCCAAAGAGTGGCCAAAATGTCAGATTAAGCCAGGCCCATTGAGGTCTACAATGTGAGGTCCATGTGTGTTTTGACTCTCAAAAATGGCTGCCAAGTCTTTAAGAATAAAATCATGTGATATCCTGGCTGAGATTCCCTGTGATCTGTGGAAAGTCAACTTGGGCCTAGATGTCTTTCCAAGGGCAACTCTCATGCATGGCCATCTAAAATCCCAACACAATTCATGGCAATACTTCTCTGAGATCAGTACCACAACTCAGTCTCTAAGGGGAATCACACCAGGGTGCAAGCCCACGTGGACCCAGTCATCTCTTCAAACCACCATTCAAATGTCCACAATTAAATCCCAAACACTCCCACATGGCCCAAATCTTCTTCCATATATACACTCATCATAACCTGTGGCTGGAGGTTTCCATGAGGGGAGCAGCCCACGTCAGTGTCCAAAATAAGCTTCCTGCACCTCATTTGCCTAAAGTCAGGGTGGCATGGACACCCTTCCTGTAAACCAGGAGTGATCAAATAGGCCTTCCTTTAATACTGCTTAGCTTCTCCAACTTGAGGCCTACTGACTTTGAGGTTTAGATTCTTTAAGTGAATTGGAGTCATGAGAAAAACAAGCACCTATGGGCTAGCCTGTGCTGGGTTTTGAAGAACTCATTTGACCCAAAGGATCCCTGTTCTCACTTGATGGATGTCAGGAACCTACCAGAGGAAGGCAAGAGAGTTAATCAACAATATCTGATCTTTTTGCCATTTTGGTTTTCGATGCATGCATGGGATGTATCTTTAGATCCATCAGGTGCTGAGAATCTAAGCCTCAGCCTCACACAGGGCCAAGAGACTGATTCAGACATATCCCTTTTCAAAGCAATTAAGCATGGATCCACACATGATGCCCATTCATTTGCATTTGAAAACTGTTTTCTTCAGGCTTCACAAAGTGGTGGCTTGAGGCAAAGTTCTTCCTGACATTCAGGGCAACAGAACAATAGGTAAGCAAAAGGACCAAAGCAGGGTTTCTCCACTGAGACTTTCCTGGTCAACTGATATCTGAGATTTCTGAGATGCTAGCCATTCCCTTCAACTATCTAGTACATGGCCATGTCACAGATATTGGAGGTGGTACATATCTTGGACACAAAACCATGATACTATTCTGGAGTGTTGCCAGAATTGAAGGAGAAAACAGGAAATTATGAAGCTAGTAGGTGTTGCCCATCCATAAGGCAAGCCTGATTCCACTCATATATTGGGCACAATGAATGCTGGCAAGCTTTCTAGTAGACAGGAAACATCCATTGATGCCTTCTCTCTTCTAATGTCTACAATCATGAACACAGTGGGATACACAGACACTCGCCTTGTCAAAGGACTTACTAAAAGTAGTCCACTCCAAACCAAACAAACTGCCTTTCCCACCTATTCTGAGAACTTGAGACAAAACCACAAAATCACACCCACACCCACAAAGGCACCTCCTTCCCCCAAGTAGGTCTGTGACTCTCCGGAGTGTCCTCTGACTGGTGGGCCATACTATGTTTCCCCAAAATGACCTCTCCTGTCTCAGTTCTGGTCTGCTTGGCCAACTCTGTGAAGTTGTCAAGAGCCAGTGGTGAGACACTACCTGCTTTCTGAGGAAAAGCCCCTCTTCAAAGGTTTCCTGGCATTTGGCCATCCTCACATCTGTAGGTTCAAAGAAAGACTGACTCTGTCCTTGGTAAATCCAAACATATGAGACCACTGGGACTGGGACAGGGACTGTGTCTGGGTTCCTGGCTTCCTGGATCCCAAGTTCAGAGAGTTTCATCACCAAGGAAGTGAGGTGAGGTCACTTCCTTCAGGATCTGAATTACATCACTGCCTTGGCAACCACTTTGCCCTAACAGTTGCTTCCAAAAGTCCCATTAGGTGGAGGCTGCCCCTGTTTTCCTGTAACACTTTCACAAGTTAGAATGTTATATCAATCATAAGCACCCCGGAACAGCTCTCCACACAGAACTGGTTTGGTCCATCTTGTATACATTAAGAAGAGAGAGTGATTCAGACACAACCCTTCAACCCGACCAGGATGACTGCCATGGAAGATGACTTTTGCTTTCTGAGGTATTTCATAGCTGCCTTCATCTTCACCAGGGATCATTTCTGCATGAACATTTGAGGTTCTCAGCAGGTGAAGATACCCTACATTCCTGTATTTTAAAACCAACTCTGTCCCTGCTCTTCGGTAAAGTTAGTGTATGGTTAGGGTTCATTATATGTTTGATTTGGGTTAGGAATCATTCTGCAGGATGAATAAAGGGATTGGGTACCTGCGATATTTATAAGAATATATAAGTGAAATATATGTATGAAAACGGAAATCTAAGAAAGATTTGAAGCCCAGAAGGGCATTGGGCCCTTGATTGGGATGCATAGTGTTGAATTACGTTCTGTACAATTGTCTCAGTTAAATCGATATACAATGGCATAGGACCTTGTACCTTGGATGATTGAATGTAGAAGAGAACATCCAGTTAAAAAGGGATAGTCGGTAGGATTAGGAAGATAGTCGGTAGGTTTAGGAAGAAGAGTGAGAATATGATTTGGAATAAAAAGCTTCTTTAGCAATAGGGTTTCGTTTAGAGAGTGAATGTAAATGTCAGTACATGTGAAGAGTCTTTCACAATGATGAACTGGGGAAATTATGTAGAAAAGCAGGTATCAATAGAGACATAACGAAATCAGGCAAAGTATAAATGAGTGATAGGATTAGACATTTTCAACAGGGTTGAGTTTGAATATATAATCATAGGAAAAAACAAATATGTTGTCACCAATGGGATTGACATTTGAGAGCATTAGGCAACCTGGACACGGATGTTATTACTTATCCATGTTCACTTTCCTTTTAGGCTTTGGTACAATCATAAGTGTGACCTTTACATTTTTTTTTGTTCAGAATATTTCGGTGGTAAAATGTATATGTAGATCAGGTAACATGAGTATTTCTTTCACCATGTCTGGGAGCAATATTTTGAAGACATATACATTAGTATTAGGGGTACAAAGAGGTGTACCCTGTGTCTATGAATATAGAGATAATGCATGAATAGACGATAATATGAATAAATAATGTATCTGGTTCCACTTTAAATAATGGATTGAATTGAAATCTGAAAATATGTAAGAAATCTTATATTGATATATAATCATTCATTTCAACCAGTTATATATCTAATGGTAATATTAGGATTATGGTTTATCATGAAGGGTGTTTGAGTTTTGCTTTATAAGTGATGATGTTAAACGAAAATAATGTGTTTGGAAAGAAGTCTCATGAAAAGACCAGACAAGAAACATAGAAGAATCATGTGTTCTGAATCAGAAAGTGATTGATCGTGAAACAAATGCCTATAAATTTTCTAACTTTTGAATGAAATATATATCCTATGATGTGCATAAACTGAAGACATCGTAACGTATAAGTGTTGAATAAAAATGAAAATCAAAATACACATTATGTCCCCTAAGAATATACTTGCATTGATGTTAAACTAGCTCAGTAACTGTAGAAATATTAGGTTTTGTTTGCACCTTTCACTGAATTTAGTTTTCAGTACTAGAAAACAAATATGTATTTCAGGTGGATGATTATTTCTGAGAATAATCTTGTGGAAAGTTGATTATAAATACACATATATGAATATGAATGAATTTAGGGAGTGTATAATAAGACACATATATTTCATATTTTAAAAAATCTGGAGAGTGTATATATATATATATATATATATATATATATATATATACACTCTCATACATACACACTCACATGCACAGATATAAAAAAGTAGCAATACAGGAAATCCATCATGAAGGCAGGCATGGAAAAATCAAGTCTCTGACCTCTTCAGCTGCGCGGGCATCGGGAGTCGTAAACTGTCTAAATGCTGTTTGCTCAGAATCACTAGGCAATGTTGACCTAATGTGGATCTGGTGCGAACATTCTGGGCCCCTCAGAACACACACCGAGCCTGGATCGGCTGCATTCAACCTCCGGTTTGCCTGGTTCTCGTGACTCAGCACTAAGATCCCTCTGAAATAACTGTTCGGCCCTTCTGAACTTTCAGAGGTAAAAGCCAACCAAGCCTTCAAAGGCAGTGGCCACAGGATTGAAACGGCGCTTGGGAGAGACACTCAGGACCCACCCGTTGCGTTGGTTACCTTGCAAAGGGAACAAACGGTCACCATTTGCATGGGATACCACCATAGCATAGAAATGATGTCACGGGCAGAGGAGATAACTTCATTGAAACCAGCGTGACAGGTGTGTAATCCCCTAGCCATCTCTCTCAACACAGCGGGGAAACCTTAAGGGCCCCTCCCAGCTCTGCCGTAAGGGCCTCTTCCAGCTCTCCCGTGAGCGCGATAGCCAGACCTAGGGAATCTGGATTGGCTCGGGACTAGCGGCGTGGAATTCCGGGCTCCTGATCCCACAAGTGCTGACAATTGAGGTCTCTTACACCACGTACCGGTGGTGTGGCTCCCAGAGGGCAAGAAAATTCGCTGGGGGTCCTCAGCCCCAAGCTCTACAAACTTAGGGTCTGAGGGAGGCAAACAGGGAGAGTGTGCACAGGCGTTCATGAAAACAGGGCTGCCAGGAGTAGAGTTCTGGCTTGTAACCACTATTGTGGTGAGCGTCACAGGTGATCAGGGCATGGCTTGAGGAAGCACAAGAGAAGGCCCTAGGCACTCAGGATTGGAGATCCGCCAAGTTTGGGAGGAAGAGCTGCTGCACAGTGATTGGTTCCCACTTATTCAGAGGAGGAGCTTGGCCCAGTGCACACAGCTCCACATACTGAAAGAGAAGTTAATTGAACTCTATGACTGCATGTATTATTATTATTTTTTTAATTTATATTTTTTATATTTCTTTCATTTTCATTTTTGTTGTTGTTGTTCTTTAACTTTTTTAATGTTTTTATTTTTTTATTTATTATTTTATCATTATTATTATTAATATTATTTTAAATTTTAATTTTCATTTTTTAATTATAATTATTATTTAAATTTTTTTTCTTTCTTTATTTTCTATTTTTTTCTTTTGTCTTTTCATTTCTTTTCAATTTTCTTATTCTCCCTTCCTTGAATTCTACCTGTCTACTCTCATTCTCTTTAGTGACTTCTTCCCTTCCCTTCTAATATCTTTCCTCCCAAGCATCAAATAAATTTATAAGAGTAAGCAGTAACTCAGCAGTCAAACAAAACAAGAAGTAACATGAGCAGCATAAAAAAGCAAGGAAGAAAAGGAGTACAAACAATGATGGACAGCCTAAATATTCAGAAGGACCTAGAGTCATCAGAAAAATGGTCATATAAAGAACTCAAGAAATACCTTAGACAGATGGAATGGAACCTTAAAGAGGATACGAGACATCAAAACCAAACAGTGAAAGAACACATTGAAAATGAATTACATAAACAGATATAAAAAGAAATTAAGCATCTTAATTAGGAGATAGAGATTATAAAAAAAATCAAACAATAATTCTAGAAATGAAGGAAATGATAAAACAAATTAAAAACTCAATTGAGAGTATCACTAACAGAGTGGAGCAAGTAGAAGACAGAATGTCAGATAATGAAGACAAAATATATCATCTTGAAAAAAGTCTAGCCAACAAAGAAATGCTGGTAAAAAGTCATGAGAAAAACATCCAAGAGATATGGGATAACATAAGAAAAAAAAAAAAAACTAATGAGTCATCTGGATAGAGGAAGGTACAGAGATTCAAACCAAGGGAATGAGTAACCTGCTGTATGAAATAATTACAGAAAACTTTCCAGAAATAAAAATGGAAAGGGATAAAAAAAATTGTAGATGCTTACAGGACACCGAGCACACAAAATCACAGTAGACCAATGCCAAGACACATTGTTATGAAGATATCCAATATACAGAACAAAGAGAAAATATTAAAAGCTACAAGAGAAAGGAGGCAGATTACAATCAGGGGTAAACCAAAAATGTTAACAACAGATTTTTCATCACAGACGCTGAAAGTGAGAAGATCCTGGAACAACGTATTTCAAACACTTAAAAACAATGGATGCCAACCAAGAAATCTGTATTCAGCAAAATTAAGCTTCAGGTAAGACAACGAAATAAAAACATTTCGTGATAAACAAAAGCTAAAAGAACTTGCAGCCAGAAAACCAGCATTGCAAAGCATCTTAAGGAAAACACTACACGAGGAAAAAATGAATATCAACAAAGAAAACCATCAGTGGGAAGTGCCTCATTAATGACAGAGGGCGGGGGAAAAGTTAATCATGGATAAACAAACTAAATTAAAAAAAAAGATAAATAATCAAAGACGGGTGGCAATACAAACCATATATCAATACTAACTCTAAACTTTAATGGCTTAAACTCTCCAATAAAGTGACATAGACTTGTAACGTGGATTAAAAAAAACAAATCCAACAATATGTTGCTTCCAGGAGACACATCTGAATGGAAAAGACATACACAGGCTGAAGGTGAAAGGTTGGGAAAATTTATACCATGCACACGGTCCTTGTAAGCAAGCAGGGGTGGCCATCCTCATATGGAATAAAATCGACTTCAAGACTAATTTAATCAAAAGGGATAAGGAACGACATTATATACTGTTGAAAGGAACCATTCACCAACAAGACATAACAATTATCAATATTTATGCAGCAAATAATGGTGCTGCAACATTTATAAAACAAATTCTCCTCAAGTTCAAGAATCAAATAGACCACAACACAATAATTATGGGAGACTTCAACTCACCTCTCTCACCATTGGACAGATCCTCCAAACAAAAGTTGAATAAAGAAAATATAGAATTCAATATCACAATCAATACCCTAGACTTAACTGACATATATAGAATATATCAACCATCATCAAGTGGATATACTTTTTTCTCACCAGCACATGGATCCTTCTCAAAAATAGACCATATATTATGCCATAGGGCAACACTCAGTAAATATAAAGGGGTGGAGATAATACCATGAATTTTTTTCTGATCACAATGGAATGAAACTGGAAACCAACGGTAAAAGAAGGAAGGAAAAATCCTACATCACATGGAAAATGAACAATATGTTACTGAATGATCAATGGGTTACAGAAGACATAAAGGAGGAAATCAAAAAATTCTTAGAGATAAATGAAAATACAGACACAACATATCAGATTCAATGGGACACAATGAAACAAGATTCAAGAGGCAAATTCATCGCCTGGAGGTCATTCCTCAAAAAAAGAAAAAAACAAAAACAACAAATAAATGAGCTCTCACTTAATCTCAAAGCCCTAGAAAAGGAAGAGCAAAACAACAGCAAATGTAGCAGAAGGCAAGAAATTATTAAAATCAGAGAGTAAATCACGAAATTGAAACAAAAGAAACTATTAAAAAATTAACAAAACTAATAGTTGGTTCTTCGAAAAAATAAATAAGATTGACAGACCCTTAGCCATGCTAACGAGGAGAAGAAGAGAGAGAACTCAAATTACTAACATACGGGATGAAAAAGGCAATATCACAACAGATGCTACATAAATACAGAAGACAATTAGAAATTATTTTGAAAACCTATATTCCAATAAAATAGAAAATAGTGAAGACATTGATACATTTGTTAAGTCATATGATTTGCCTAGACTGAGTCAGGAGAATACACACAATTTGAACAGACCAATATCAATCGATGAAATAGAAGAGGCAATCAAACTACTACCAACCAAGAAAAGCCCAGGATCGGATGGGTATACAGCGGAGTTTTACAAAACCTTTAAAGAAGAATTAATACCAATACTTTTCAAGTTATTCAGAAAATAGAAAAACAGGGAGCTCTGCCAAATTCATTCTATGAGGCCAACATCACCCTGATTCTGAAACTAGACTAAGACACCTCAATGAAAGAAAACAACAGACCAATATCTCTGATGAACCTAGATGCAAAAATTTTCATTAAAATTCTGGTGATTTGGATACAAAGGCACATCAAAAAAATTGTGCACCATGATCAACTAGGATTCATCCCTGGGATGCAAGGAGGGTTCAATATATGGAAATCAATAAATGTTATTCACAACATCAATAGACTTAAAAATAAGAACCATAAGATGATCTTGATAGATGCAGAAAAACCATTAGAAAAAGTAGAGCATTCCTTTACGTTCAAAACATTAGAAAAACTAGGGATAAAAGGAACATACCTCGACATTGTAAAAACTATCTATGTTAAGCCTCAGGCTAGCATCATTCTGAATGGAGAAAAATTGAAGGCATTCTTTCTAAAATTTGGAACAAGACAGGGATGTCCTCTATCACCACTTCTATTCAATATAGTTCTCGAAAAACTGGCCAGAGCAATTAGAAAGTTGAAAGACATTAAAGACATAAAAATAGGAAAAAAAGAACTTAAATTATCACTATTTGAAGATGACATGATTCTATACATAGAAGACCCAATAGGGTCTACAGAAAAAAACTACTAGAACTAATAAATGAATTCAGCAATGTGGCTGGAAATGAAATCAACATGCATAAATCAAAGGCATTTCTGTATATCAGCGACAAAACTTCTGAAATGAAAATGAGGAAAAACACTGCATTCACAATATCCTCATAAAAAATTAAATACTTGGGAATCAACCTAACAAAAGAGGTGAAAGATTTATACAATGCAAACTACAGAACCCTAAAAAGAGAAGTAGAATAAGATCTTAGAAGATTGAAAAATATACCCTGTTCATGGATAGGCAGAACTAACATCATCAAAATGGCGATATTACTAAAAAGTTGTCTGTAGGTTTAATGAAATGCCAATCTAAATCCCAAATGAATTTTTTGTAGAAATAGATAAACCAATCATGAAATTCATATGGAAAAATAAACGACCCAGAATAGCAAAAGCAATTCTAAGCAGGAAGTGTGAATCAGGCGGTATAGCGATACCAGATTTCAAACTATATTACAGAGCAATAATAACAAAAACAGCATGGTACTGGTACCAAAACAGGCGGGTGGACGAATGGTACAGAATGGAGGACACAGAGACTAATCCAAAAAGCTACAACTATCTTATATTTGATAAAGGAGCTAAAAGCTTGCAATGGAGGAAGGATAGCATCTTCAACCAATCGTGTTGGGAAAACTGAAAATCCATATGCAACAAAATGAAACTGAATCCCTTTCTCTCGCCATGCACAAAAGTTAACTCAAAGTGGATCAAGGAGCTAGATTCAAATCAGAGACTCTGCATCTGATAGAAGAAAAAGTTGGTTCCGATCTACATATTGTATGGTCAGGCTCCAAATTCCTTAATAGGACACCCATAGCACAAGAGTTAATAACAAGAATCAACAAATGGGAGTTACTTAAACTGAAAATTTTTTTCTCAGAAAGAGAAACAATAAGAGAGGTAAATATGGAGCCTAGATCATGGGAACAAATTTTTACTCCTCACCCTTCAGATGGAGCCCTAATATCCAGAGTATACAAAGTATACAAAGAACTCAAATAATTAGACAATAAGATAACAAATAACCTAATGGGCCAAGGACCTGAACAGACACTTCTCAGAGGAGGACATAGAATCAATCAACAAGTACATAAAAAAATGCTCTCCATTTCTTGCAGTCAGAGAAATGCAAATCAAAACCACCCTAAAATACCATGTCAATCCAGTGAGATTGGCAGCCATTATGAAGTCAAACAACAACAAGTGCTGGCGACGATGTGGGGAAAAGGGTACTCTTGTACATTGCTGATGGGACTGAAACTGGTGCAGCCAATTTGGAAAGCAGTATGGAGATTCCTGGGAAGGCCGGGAATGGAAGCACCATTTGACCCAGCTATTGCCCTTCTCGCACTATTCCCTGAAGACCTTAAAAGAGTGTACTACAGGGATACTGCCAATCGATGTTCATAGCAGCACAATTCACAATTGCTACACTGTGGAACCAACCCAGATTACCTTCAATAGATGAATGGATAAAAAAAAATGTTTTTTTTTTTTTATATACTATGGAGGATTACACAGCACTAAAAAATGACAAAATAATGGAATTTGCAGGGAAATGCATGGCACTAGAGCAGATTATGCTTAGTGAAGCTAGCCAATCCCCAAAAAACAAATACCAAATGACTTCTTTGATATAATGAGAGCAACTAAGAACAGAGCAGAGAGGAAGAGCATGAAGAAAAGATTAACATTAAGCAGAGACATGAGGTGGGACGGAAAGGTAGAGAAAAGAGAAATTGCATGGTAATGGAGGGAGACCCTTATTGTTACAAAAAAAATACATATAAGAGGTTGTGAGTGTAATGGAAAAATAAACAATAAGTGAAATGAATTACAGTAGGTAGCGTAGAGAGAGAAGATGGGAAGAGAGCGGAGGGGGGATAGTAGGGCATAGGAAAGGTAGCAGAATACAACAGTAACAAATAAGACATTATGTAAAAATATGGATGTGTAACTGATGTGATTCTGCATTCTATATTTGGAGTAAAAATGGGAGTTCATAACCCACTTGAATCTAATGTATGAAATATGATATGTCAAGAGCTTTGTAATGTTTTGAGCAACCAATAAAAGAAAAAAAGGTAGCAATATATATGCCAATCGAAAATCTTCATCAAATATATATAATCCAAAGATCGAAAAATATTCATTTTACTGAAATGGATTTATGTATAATGTTATTCAACTAGGAAGCTCACCCGTAGGTTGAATTTTCAGTTCCAACAGAGTTTAGGAGGAGTGATCTCTTCTCAAAATTTGCATCTGCCAATTCAGCCACCTCACATGTGTGTACAAGTGATATCAGGTAGGATTCTATATGTGCATATAAAAATACATGTGCTGAATAGGCTACAGAGAAAGGGAGACAGGGATTCACATATTTGTTAATTTTAAAAACACATCTAGAACTATTTCAACAGAAAATTGACTAGATTTAAAACTCCTACATTATATAATGCAAAAAGCAATTCCAACTATACACCATGCCTCCTCTGAACTGCTTGTATTTCTATTCTTTTTGGGTTATTTTTCACCATCATTTTAGGATTATTAGTCAGAGACTAGTAGGGTACAGGTTAGTGTCAGGGATTAAGTATTTCAAATGGAAAATTGGAAAATGAATCCAATGTGTATGTAAATATGTGCTACACAAAAATCTTCCCACTCACATCCAGAACAATGCCTTGACATTACCTTCGCCCCAAGTAAGACACAATTAGAGTTGAAAAGTGTAAAAATCTAGGAATACATACATGGAATGGAATATGCTCGGGAGTTCACAACTTTTGAGGTGGTAGAGGAGTTTCCAAAAGTAAAGGACAGGGTAAACACTCCACAAACAAGGAGCTCTGCTGGCCTAAGAATTCTTGGGAAATGGCCTCTGAGGTTGGGATCCTGAAATATATGTTGCTGTCATGAGCTTTAGCTTCCTTCGTAGTGAGACCATCAAAGCTGGGTCTGCATCTATGTGACTGGGAAGAGATGGTTTCTTATATTCCAATGAACATGAGGCAGCAGTGCTCAATTCTCTCTTTGTAGGTAAACTGTGGCCACTGGATTCTAAGTGTCTCCCAGTGGGGACTGTGAAGACATTTGGTCATCCTCCACTTTTCATGGTGTTTTTTGCTGCTGCACTGGGAATTTGGTATTTGCTTCACAAAATATAAGAAGTTCATTTGGGATACAGTGCTGGAGGGAGTTCTGTCACTTGTGGTGGGTCAGGGTCTGCAGGAGAATGCACCAACCAGGCTTCTATCCCACAGAGCTTGCCCCAGTAACCATAGTAAACTTATTCTGAACATTGCCCTTAAAACTCTCCATATAACAGGATGCCTTTACATATAAGGGTCTCATGTCTGCACTATATCAGTCACAAGCCATTTGGAAGCCAATGGCAGATCCACATAGCCCCTCCATGATGTTTTTTCACACACCTTCCCACCACTGCTCTAGGCCCACTAATCAGCAGGCTCCAAATTACTGGCATCTCGTGTTCTACATCATTTTCATGAAACCCAGTTAAACAAGGCACTGTCTGGTATACACATGATAAGCAACAGGACATCAAATTTTCTGCAGTTCCACCTGGTCATGGGAATTTAAAAAATTTCATGGTATTTATTTAGCAATTTTTCAAAAATGAAGTTAGAGGCACTGTGGGTCTCAATTCATTCAGGAACCATTAAGTGTGAGAAAGTTCATTTCAATGAAAGCTCTGGAGAACTCTCAAAGTCAAGGCTTCTCAAAGAGTTACCAAATGGTCACATAAAGCCAGGCCAATTCACGTCTACAATGTGAGGTCCATGTATGTTTTGACTCTCATCTATGGCTGCCAAGTCTTTCAGAATAAAATCATGTGATATCCTGGCTGAGATTCCCAGGCCTCTGTGGAAAGCCACCCTGGGCATAGATCTCAGTTTCCAAGAGTGAGTCTTATGTGTGTCCTCCTAAAATCCCAACACAATTCATGGCAATACTTCTCTGAGGTCAATTCCAGAATGCAGTCTCTAAGGGGAATCACACCAGAGTTCAAGCCCAGGTGGATCCAGTCATCCCTTCCAACCGCCACAAAAATTACCACAATTAAAATCAAAACACTCCCACAGGGCCATCATCTTCTTCCACGTAGACACTCATCATAACCTCTAGCTGGAGGTTTCTATGAGCCCAAGGTAGTGTCCAAAATAAGCTCACTTGCCCCTTATTTGCCTAAAATCATGGTGGCCTGGACACTCTTCCTGTGAACCAGGAGTGATCAAATATTCCTGCTGTTAAAGTGTTCCACTTCTCCAATTTCAGCCTACTGGCTGTAGGGTATAGATTCTTTATGTGATTTGGATTCATGAGAAAATCCAAGCACATATGGGCTAGCCTCTGCAGGGATTTCAAGAACTCATTTGACCCAAAGGATCCCTATTCTCACTTGATGGAGTTCAGGAACCTAAAACAAGAAGGCAAAAATATTCATCCACAATGACTGCTCTTTTGGACATTTTAGTTTTGGAAGAACATGGGATCTTTCTTTAGATCCATCAGGTGCTGAGAATCTAAGCCACAACCTCATACAAGGACAAGAGGCTGATTCAGACACATCCCATTCTAAAGAAATTAAGCAAAGAGCCACAGGTGGGGTCCATTCATTTCCATATGAAAACAGTGTTTTTCAGGCTACACAAAGGGGTGGCCTGAGGCAAAGACCTTTCTGACATTTAGGGTAATAGAAATAGAATTAAGCAAATGGCCCAAAGAAGGGTTTCTCCACTGAGACTTTACTGCACACACTGATATCTGAGTTTTCTGAGATGATCTCATTCCCTTCAGCTATCCAGAACATGGCCATGTCACAGAGCCTTGTGGTGTTACATATCTGGGAAACAAAACCATGAGTCTATTCTGGAGAGTGGCCAGAATTCACGTAGAAAACAGGAACTTTAGAAGATAGTAGATGTTGCCCATCCATAAGGCAAGCTGCAGTGCATTCATCAATTGCGCAGTATGAATTGCGGAAGCTTTCAACTAGAGACAACACATCCATTGGTGCATTCTCTTTTCTAATGTCTACAACCATGGATACAGTGGGATACACAGACATAGAAACACTCACAATGTAAAACGACTTACTAGAAACAGTCCACTCCAAACCAAACAAACCACCTTTCCTACCTATTCTCAGAACATGACAAAAAACCACAAACTCACACCTACAACGGCAAAGGCACTTCCTTCCCCCAAATAGGTCTGTGACTATCCGGAGTGTCTTCTGACTGGTGGGCCATATTATGTTCCCCCAAAATGGCTTGTCCTGTTTCACATCTGGTCTCAATGTCCAACTCCGTGAAGTTGTAAGGAGCCAGCAGTGAGCCACTGCCTGCTTTCTCAGGAAAGGCCCCTCTTCAGAGCTCTGCTGGCATTTGGCCATCCTCACATCAGCAGGTACCAAGAAAGACTGACTATGTCTTTGGGAAAAGCAAACAAGTTAGCCCACTGGGTCTGGAGTGGGACTGGCTCTGGGTGCCTGGCTTCCTGGATCCCAAGTTCAGAGAATTCCATCACCAAGAAAGTGAAGTGAGGTCACTTCTTTCAGGAACTGAATATGGTCACTGCCTTGGTAACCACTTTGTCCTAACAGTTGCTTCCAAGGTTCCCATGAGATAGAGGCTGCCCCAACATCCTGTGACACATTCAGAAGTTATAATGGTATATCAACTATAGGCACCCTGGAACAGCTCTCCACAGAGGCCTGGTTTGGTCCATCTTCTCTACATTAAGAAGAGAGAGGCTGATTCAGACACATCAATTCATCCTGACCAGGTTGTTTGCATGGAAGATGACTATTGCTCTCTCAGGTCCTACATAGCTGCCTACATCTTCTCCAAGGATCATTTCTTCATGGATCTTTGAGGTTCTAAGCAGGTGGAAGATCTTCTACATTTCTATATTGTAAGACCCACTCTGTCGCTGCTCTTAAGTTAGTTATATTGAGGGAACAGTGTATGGTTAGGGTTAATAACAAGTTCGATTTGGGTTACGAATCATTCTGCGGGATGAATAATGGTATTGGCAACCTGCGATATTTACAAGAGTATACATGTGAAATATAAGTATAAAAGCAGAAATCTAGGTAAGATTTGAAGCCCAGAAGGGCATTGGGGACTTGAGTGGGATACTTAACTTTGAGTTATGTGCTGCACAGATGTCTCAGATAAATCAATATACACTGGCATCGGACCTTGTACCTTGGATGATTGAATGTTGAAGAGAGCATCCAGTCAAAAACCGATAGTCGGTAGGATTAGGAAGGTAGTTGGTAGATTTAGAAAGAAGAGTGAGCATAGGATTTGGACCAAAAGTTCTTCAGCAATAGGGTTTCGGGTAGAGAGTGTATGTAAATGTCAGCACATGTGAAGAGTCAGTCACAATGATGAACTGGGGAAAACATGTAGGAAAGCAGATATCAATAGAGACATTAGGAAATCAAGCAAAGTATAAAGTGTGTGATAGGGTTAGACATTTTCAACAGGTTTGAAGTTGAATATATAATCTTAGGAAGAAACAAATATGTAGTCACCAATAGGATTGATATTTGAGAGCATTAGGCAACCTGGACATGGATGATTTTAGTAATGGATGCTATCTTTTCATTTAGGCTTTGGTACAATTGTAAGTGTGACCTTTGCTTTTTGTGTCCGGAATATTTCTGTGATAAAATGTGTATGTAGATCAGGTGACATGAGTATTTCTTCCACCATTTCTGAGAGCAATATTTTGAAGATTTATAAATTCGTATGGGGGTACAAATAGGTGTACCCTGTTTCTATTAATATAGACATAATGCATGAATAGACAATACTGTGAATAAATAATATAACTAGATCCACTTTAAATAATGGATTGAATGGATATCTGAAAATATATAAGAAATGTTATATTGATATACAATCATTAATTCCAACCAGTTATATATCTAATGATTATCTTATGGTTATGGTTAATCATGAAGGGTGTGTGAGTTTTTCTTCAAAATTGATTATGGAAATCGAAAACAATGTATTTGGAAAAAAAGTCTCATGAATAGACCAGTCAAGAAACATAGAGAAATACATGTGTTCTGGAGCAGGAAGTGACTGAAAGTGAAACAAATGCCTATAAATTTGCTAACTAGTGAATGAAATATATATGCTAAGATGTGCATAAACTGAAGAAATAGTAATGTACCAGTGTGGAATAAAAATTAACGTCAAAATACACATCGTGTCCCATAGGAACCAACATGCATTGATGTTCAACTGGGTCAGTTAATGTAGACATATTAGAATTTGTATGCACCTTTCACTGAAGTTAGTTCTCAGTACTAGGAAACAAATATGTATTTCAGGTGTTTGAGTATTTCTAAGAATAATCTTGTGAAAAGTTGATTATTAATCCACATACATGAACATGAATGAATTTAGGGAGTGTATATAAGACACATAATTTTCATATTTTTAAAAATCTGGAGAGTATATACACACACACACACACACAAACACAGAAATTAAAAAATAGCAATATATATGCCAATCGAAATTCATCATGAAATATATATCATAAAGATGCAAAAACATTCATTTTACTGAACATGGGTTTATGTATAATGTTGTTCCACTGGGAAGCTCACCCATAGGTTGAATTTTCAGTTCTAACAGCGTTTAGGACGAGTGATCACTTCTCACAATTTGTATCTGCCAAGTCATGTAACTCAAAAGAATGTACGTGTGATACCGTGTAGGATTCTATTTGTGCATATAAAAATACATGTGCTGAATAGGCTCCAGAAAATGGGAGACAGTAATTCACATATTTGTTAACTTTCAAAACACATGGAGAACTATTTCAATTAAAAATTGACTAGATTCATAATACCTACCCTTTATCATGCAAAAGGCAAGTCCAACCCTGAACTGCATGTATTTATGTACTGTTTGGGTTATTTTTCTCCATCATATTAGAATTAGTAGTCAGAGTCTATTAGAATATGGGTTAGTGTCAGGGATTCAGAATTTCGAATGGAAAAATAGGAAAATTAATCCAATGTGTATGCAAATATGTGCTAAAACAAATCTTCTGACTCTCATCCAGAACAATGCCTTGAAATTATCTTCGCCCCAAGTAAGACACAATTAGAGAAGAAAAGTTGCAAAATCTGTGATTACATTTCTGGAATGGAAAATGCTCAGGAGTGCACAAACTTGGAGGTGGTATAAGAGTTTCCAAAAGTAAGAACACGGTACACACTCCACAAACATGGAGCTCTGCATGCCTAAAACTTTTAGAGAAACTGCCACTGAGGTTGGGCAATGATATATAGGTTTTTGTCAGGAGTTAAGCTTCCTTTGTAGTGATACCCTCAAAGCTGGGTCTGCATCTATGTGACCTGGAGGACAAAGTTTCTTATTTTCCAATGAACACAAGGCAGCACTGCTGAATTCTCTCTTTGTAGATAAACTGTAGCCCCTGGGGGTTTATTTTCTCCCCGTGTGGACTGTGAAACAATTTGGTCATCCTCCACTTTTCGTGGTGTTTCTTGCTGCTGCACTTGGAGTTTGGTACATGCTTCACGAAATACAAGGAGTTCAACTGGGAAACAGTGCTGGAGAGAGTTCTGTCATGTGTGGTGGGTTATGGTATGCAAGAAAATGCACAAACCAGGCTTCTATCTCTCAAAGATTGCTCCCTTGTCCATAGCAACCTGATTCTGAACATTGCCCTGAAACCTCGCCATAGAACAAGATGCCTTTACATATAAGGGTCTGAAGTCTGCACTATGTCAGTCACAAGCCATTTGGAAGCCAATGGCAGATCCACATGGACCCACCATGATATTTTATCACACACCTGCCCACCACTGCCCTACGCCCACTACTCAGCAGGCTACAAATTACTGGCATCTCTGTTCTAAACAATTTTCAGAAAACCCTGTCAATCAAGGAACTGTCTGGTACACTCATAATAAGCAATAGGACATCGAATGTTTCTGGAGTGCCACCTGGTCATGGGAATTTCAAAAATTTCATGGTATTTATCTAGCCATTTTTCAAGGATGACATTGGATGCACTGTGAATTTCAATTATTCAGGAACCATTAAATGTTGAGAAAGCTCAATTCAAAGAAAATTCTGGAGAACTCTCACAGGCAAGGCTTTCCAAAGAGTGGACAAAAGGTCACTTGAAGCCAGGACCATTGAGGTCTACAATGTGAGGTCCTATGTGTTTTGACTCTCAACTATGGCTGCCAAGTCTTTCAGAATAAAATCATGTGATATCCAGGCTGAGATTCACAGTTCTTTGTGGAAAGCCACCCTGGTCCTAGATCTCAGGTTCCAAGGGCGACTCTCATGCGTGGCCTCCTAAAATCCCAACACAATTCATGGCAATACTTCTCTGAGGTCAGTTTCAGAACTCAGTCTCTAAGGGGAAACACACCAGGGTTCAATCCCTGGTGACCCAGTCATCTCTTCCAACCGCCACACAAATGACCAGAATTAAAACCAAAACACTCACACATGGCCCTCATCTTCTTCCATATAGACACTAATCATAACCTTGGCTGGAAGTTTCCATGAGGCACACAGCACAAGACAATGTCAAAATAAACTCCCTTGCCCTTCATTTGTCTAAAGTCAGTGTTTCTGGACACTGTTCCTGTGAACCAGGGCTGATCAAAGATGCCTGCCATTAATACTGTTCCACTTCTCCAATTTGAGGCATAGTGACTGTCAGGTATAGTTTCTTTATGTGATTTGGAGTCATGAGAAAACCCAAGCACCTATGGGCTAGCCTCTGCAGGGCTTGAAGGACTCAGTTGACCCAAAGGATCCCTCTTCTCACTTGATGGAGATCAGGAACCTTACAGAGGAAAACAAGAGACTTCATCCACAATGATTGCTCTTTTATCCATTTTGGAATTGGATGCACACATGGGATCTTTCTTTAGATCCATCAGGGCTGAGAATCTGAGCCATGGACTCACACTGCACTAAGAGGTGGATTCAGACATATCCCTTTGCAAAGCAATTAAGCAAAGATCCACAGGTGATGCCCATTTATTTCCATTTGAAAACTGATATTTTCAGGCTTTGGAAAGGTGTGGCCTTAGGCAAAGACCTTCCTTACATTCAGGGCAAGAGAACAATAGAAAAGCAAATTCCCAAAGCAGAGTTTCTCCACTGAGACTTTCCTGGTCACACTGATATCTGAGTTTTCTGTGATACTCACCATTCCCTTCAGCTATCCAGTACATGGCCATGTCCCAGATTGTGGAGGAGATACATATCTTGAACACAAAACCATGAGCCTATGGGAGAGTGGCCAGAATTCAGGAAGAAATCAGGAATGTAGAAAGGTAGTAGGTGTTGCCCATCTATAAGGTAAGCTGCAGTCCATTCATAAATTGGACAAGATGAATGCTGTGAAGATTTCTACTAGACAGGACACATCCTTTGATGCATTCTCTTTTCTATTGTCTACAACCACGGACACAGTGGGATACACAGAATCACTCACCTTCTCAAAGCACTTACTAGAAACAGGCCACTCCAAATTAAACAAACCGACTTTCCTACATATTCTTAGAAGATGAGACAAAATCACTAACACACAAACACACCCAAAAAGGCACCTTCTTTCCCCAAGTAGGTCTGTGACTATCCGGAGCATCCTCTGACTGGTGGACCATACTATGTTCCCCTGAAATGGGCTGTCGTATGTCAGATCTGGTCTCCTTGGCCAAAACTGTGAAGTTGTCAGGAGCCAGCGGTGAGCCACTGCCTGCTTTATCAAAAAAAAAAAGCCCCTCTTCAGAGCTTTCCTGGCATTTGTCCATCTTCAATTCAGTAGTTGCCAAGAAAGACTGACTCTGTCCTTGGTTAATCCAAACATGTGAGACCACTGCAACTGGGACTGGGCCTGCCTCAGAGTGCCTGGCTTCCTGGATCCAAAGTTCAGAGTGTTACATCAACAAGAAAGTGACGTAGGTCACTTCCTCTAGAACTGAATGAGGTCACTGCCTTGGCAACCACTTTGTCCTAACAGTTGCTTCGAAGGGTCCATGAGATGGAGGCTGCCCCTACTTCCTTTGACACTTTCACAAGTTAAAATGGAATATCAACCATAGGCACCCGGGAACAGCTCTCCACACAGGCCTGGTTTGGTCCATCTTCTCTACATTAAGAAGAGAGAGACTGCTTCAGACACATCCCTTCATCCTTACCTGGTTGTTTGTCATGGAAGATGACTTTTGCTCTCTGAGGTCCTTCATATCTGCCTATATCTTCTCCAGGGATAATTTCTGCATGGACCTTTGAGGTTCTCTGCAGGTTGAAGATCTCCTACATTCCTGTATTGTAAGACCAACTCTGTCCCTGCTCTTCTATAAAGGTAGATTGAGGGAATCGTGTATGTTTAGGGTTAATAACATGTTTGATTTGGGTTAGGATCATTCTGCTGGATGAATAATGGTATTGGAAACCTGCGATATTTATAAGATTATAGAGGTGGAATATATGTATGAAAACAGAAATCTCAGTAAGATTTAAAACCCAGAAAGTCATTGGGTCCTTGATTGGGATAGTTAGCTTTGAATTATGTTCTGTGCAGATGTCTCAGATAAATCTATACACAATGGCATAGGATCTTGTACCTTAGATGATTGAATGTTGAGGAGAACATTCATTCAAAAAGGGAGAGTTGGTAAGATTACGAAGAGAGTTGGTAAGATTAGAAAAAAGTGTGAGTATAGGATTTGGACAAAAAGTTCTTTAGCAATAGGGTTTTGGGTAGAGAGAAAATGTAAATGTCAGCACATGTGAAGAGTCAGTCACAATGATGAACTGGGGAAAATATGTAGGAAAGCAGATATCAATAGAGACATAAGGAAATCAGGCAAAGTATAAAATGAGTGATACCAATAGACATTTTCAACAGGCTTGAGATTGAATATATAATCTTAGGAAGAAACAAATATGTAGTCACCAATAGGATTGACATTTGAGAGCATTAGGCAACCTGGACATGGGTGATTTTCATAATCCATACTCACATTCCATTTAGGCTTTGGTACAATCGTAAGTGTGACTTTGCATTTTGTGGCCAGAATATTACTGTGATAAAATGTATATGTAGATCAGGTGACATGAGTATTTCTACCACCATTTCTTGGAGCAATATTTTGAAGAGGTGTAAATTAGTATTGGGGATACATAGAGGTGTACCATGTGTGTATGAATATAGACATAATGCATGAATAGTCCATACTGCGAATAAATAATACAACTGGTTCAAACTTTTGAAATTGGAATAAATTGATATCTGAAAATACACAGGGAATCATATATTGATATACATACATTCATTCCAACCATTTATACATCCAATGGTAATATTACGGTTGTGGTTCATCATAAAGAGTGTGTGAATTTTGTTTCAAAATTGATAATGGAAATCGACAGTAATGTGTGTGGAAAGAAGTCTCATGAAATGACCAGTCAAAAACAAAGAGGAATACATATGTTCTGAAGCAGGAAGTGATAGAATGTGTTACAAATTTCTTTAAATTTATGAAGTTGTGGCTGAAATGTATATTCTATGATGTACAAAAACTGAAGAAATAGTAATGTACCAGTGTTGTATAAAAATGAACGCCAAAATACACATCATGTCCCATAGGAATCTACTTGCATTGATGTTAAAGTGGGTCAGTTACTGTAAAAATATAAGGATTTGTTTGCACCATTTACTGAAGTGAGTTTTCAATACTATAAAACAAATATGTATTTCAGATGGATGAATATTTCTGAAAATAATCTTATGAAAAGTTGAATATAAAACCACATACATGAACATGAATGAATTTAGGGAGTGTATAATAAGATACATATATTTCATATTTTGACAAATCTAGAGTGTATATATATATATATATATATATATATATATATATACAAAATACACACAGAGACATTAAAAAGTAGCAATATATATGCCAATTAAAATTCATCGTGAAATATATATCATCCACAGATCCAAAAATATTAATTTTACTGAACATGGATTTATGTATAATGTTTTTTAACTAAGAAGCTCACTCATAATTTGAATTATCAGTTCCAAAAGCGTTTAGGAGGAGTGATTTCTTCTCACACTTTGTATCTGCCAAGTTAGCCACCTCTCAAGAATACAGGTGTGATACCAGGTAGGATTCTATATGTTCATATAAAAATACATGTGCTGAATTGGCTACAGAAAAAGGGAGACAGGAATTCACATATGTGTTAACTTTAAAAACACATGCAGAACTCTTTCAACAAAAAATTGACAAGATTTACAACTCCAACCCTATATCATGCAAATAGGAAGACCAACTATACACCATGCCTCCTATGAAGTGCTAGTATTTCTATTCTGTTTGGGTTATTTTTCTCCATTATATTAGAATTAGTAGTCAGAATCTAGTAGGGTATGGGTTAGTGTCAAGGATTCAGTATTTCGAATGGAAAATTGAAAAATGAATCCAATGTGTATGTAAATATGTGCTACACAAAAATCTTCCCACTCTCATTCAGAACAATGCCTTGACAATACCTTCACCCCAAGTAAGACACAATTAGAGGAGAAGATTTAGAAAACCTGTGAACAAATATGTGGAATGGAATATGCTCAGGAGCCCACAACCTTGGAAGTGGCAGAGGAGTTTCCAAAGGTAAGGGAAAGGGTAAACACTCCACAAACATGGAGGTCTGCTGGCATAGAGACTTCTTGAGAAACTGCCTGTGAGATTGGGCACTTGAAAAATATGTTGTTGTCAGGAGCTTTAGCTTCCTTTCTAGTGAGACCATAAAAGCTTGGTCTGCATCTATGAGACCTGGAGGACATGCTTTCTTATTTCCCAATGAACATGAGGCAGCAGTGCTAAATTCTCTTTTTAGGCAAACTGTGGCCACTGGGGGCTAAAGGTCTCCCCATGTGCACTGTGAAGCCATATGGTCATCCTCCATTTTCATGGTGTTTCTTCCTGCTGCACTGGGAGTTTGGTATTTGCTTCACGAAATAAAAGGAGTTCAATTGGGTCACAGTACAAGAGGGAGTTCTGTCATGTGTGGTGGGTCAGGTTCTGCAGGAGGATACAAGAACCAGGATTCTATCCCACATAGCTTGCCCCCTTGACCATAGCAACCTGATTCTGAACAATGTCCTGAAAACTCTCCATATAACAAGTTGCCTTTACATGGAAGGTTCTGCTGGCTGCACCATGTCAGTCACAAGCCATTTGGATGCCAATGGAAGATCCACATGGCCCCACCACAGATGTTTTATCACATACCTGCCCACCACTGCTCTAGGCCAACTACTCAACAGAGTCCAACTTACTGGCATCTCTGTTCTACACCATTTACATGAAACCCAGTCAATCAAGGCACTGTCTGGTATATTCATGATCAGTAACAGGACATCCAAATGTTCTCCAGTGCCACCTGGTGATGGGAATTTCAAAAATTTTATGGTATTTTTCTAGCCACTTTTCAAGGATGAAGTTGGAGGCACTGTGAGTTTCAATTCTTTCAGGAACCATTAAATTTTTAGGAAGCTAATTTCAATGAAAGCTCTGGAGAACACTCACAGGTAAGGCTTCCCAAAGAGTGGCCAAAAGATCACATGATATTATTCCCATTGAGGTCTACAATGTGAGGTCCATATGAGTTTTGACTCTCAACTCTGGGTGCCAAATCTTTCAGAATAAAATCATGTGGTATCCTGGCTGAGAGGCCTAGTGCTCTGTGGAAAGCCATCCTGGGCCTAGAACTTAGTTTCCAAGGGCGACACTCATGCCTGGCTTCCTTAAATCTCAACGCTATTCATAGCAATACTTCTCTGAGGTCAGTTTGAGAACTCAGATTCTAAGGGAATCACACCAGAGTTCAAGAACATGTGGACCAAGTCATCTCTTCCAACCGCCACCCAAATGACCACAATTTAAAACAAAACACTCCAACGTGGCGCTCATCTTTTTCCATATAGACACTCATAATGACCTCTGGCAAAAGTTTTCCATGAGGGGCACAGCCCAAGACCGTGTCCAAAATAAGCTCTCTTGCACCTAATTTGCCTAAAGTCAGGGTGGCCTGGACACCCTTCTTGTGAACCAGGAGAGATCAAATAGGCCTCCCATTAATACTGCTTCGCTTCTTCAATTTGAGGCCAACTGACTGTGGGGTTTGGATTCCTTATGTGAATTGGAGTCTTGAGAAAACCCAAGCAACTATGGGCTAGCCTCTGCAGGGCTTTGAAGAACTCATTTGAACCAAAGGATCCCTATTCTGACTTGATGGAGGTCAGGAAAGTTACAGAAGAGGCGAGAGACTTCATCCACAAGGACTGCTTTTTTGGCCATTTTGGTTTTGGATGTACACCTGGGATCTTTCTTTAGATCCATCAGGAGCTGAGAATCTAAGCCACACCCTCACACAAGGCAAATAGGCTGATTCAGACACATCCATTCCAAAGCAATTAAGCAAAGAGCCACAGGTAATGCCCATTCATTTCCATTTGGAAACTGTTTTCTTCAGGCTTCACAAAGTGGTGGACTGAGGAAAAGACCTTCCTGACATTCAGGGCAACAGAAGAATTGGTAAACAAAAGGCCCCAAGCAGGGTTTCTTCACTGAGACTTTCCTGGTCACACTGATATCTGAGTTTTCTTAGATGCTCGCCATTCCCTTCAGCTATTCAGTACATGGTCATGTCACAGAGCTTCAAGGTTGTACATATCTTAAACACAAAACCATGAGCCTATTCTGGAGAGTGGCGAGAATTCAGGAAGAAAACAGGACCTTAGGTAGATAGCAGGTGTTGCACATCAATAAGGCAAGCTGCAGTCCATTCATAAATAGGGCAGGATGAATGCTGGGAAGCTTTCTACTAGATAGGACATATTCATTGATGCATTCTCCTTTCTAATGTCTACAACCACGGACATAGTGGGATACACAGACATAGAAACACTCACCTTGTCAAACGACTTAGTAGAAACAGTTCACTCCAAACAAAACAAACCACCTTTCATACCTATTCTCAGAACATGAGACAAAACCACAAACCCACACCCACACCACAAAGGCACCTCCTTCCCCCATGTAGGTCTGTGGCTATCCGGAGTGTCCTCTGACTGGTGGGCCATACTATGTTCTCTGGAAATGGCCTGTTCTGTCTCAAATCTGGTCTTTTGGCCAACTCTGTGAAGTTGTCAGGGGCCAGCGGTGAGCCACTGCCTGCTTTCTCAGGAAATGCCCCTATTCATAGCTTTCCTTGCATTTGGCCATCCTCACATCAGTAGGTTCCAAGAAAGACTGAGTCTGTCCTTGGTAAATCAAAATAAGTTTGACCACTGGGGCTTGGACTGGGACTGGCTCTTTGTGCCTGGCTTCCTGGATTCCAAGTTCAGAGAGTTCCATCACCAAGGAAGTTAGGTGAGGTCACTTCCTTTAGGAACGGAATGAGGTCACTGCCTTGGCAACAACTTTGTCCTAACAGTTGCTTCCAAGGTTCCCATGAGAAGGAGGCTGCCCCTACTTACTGTGACACTTTCACAAGTTACAGTGGTATGTCAAACATAGGCATGCAGGAGCAGCTCAACAAATGCCTGCTTTGGTCCATCTTCTATACATTAAGAAGAGAGTGCCTGATTCAGACACATCCCTTCATCCTGAGCAGGTTGTTTGCCATGGAAGACTTTTGCTGTCTCAGGTCCTTCATAGTTGCCTACATCTTCTCCAGGGATCATTTCTGCATGGACCTTTGAGTTTCTCAGCAGGTGGAAGATCCTCTATATTCCTGTATTTTAAGACCAACTCTGTCCCCACTTTTCTGTAAAATTAGATTGAGAGAACAGTGTATGGTTAGGTTTAATAACATGTTCGATTTGGTTTAGAAAGGAAACTACACGGTTGAGCAAACAGGGTCCTACCGTTAGCAATAATATGAGGATTATAAATGGACCTGCCATGGCAGATAAAAGCATAGTTAACCAGGTTGACTATGTGAACAAAGAATCAAACCTCCCTTCTGGGGCCTCTGTCTCTCTTTGATGCTCTTCAAGTCGTTTTCTTAATTTACTCATAGATTCTTTTACAACTCCAGTATTGTCGGCATAAAAACAACATTCTTCCCTCAATGCAAGCAAAAAGGCAACTTTCTCTCATGAAGAGGAGGTCCAACACTCGCCTGCTCTGTAAAACAACTTCAGAGAGAGAGAGGTTAAAATTCCTGTAAAGCTGTGATGTCGGTTTTTAATGTCTTTAAGCTTTGGTCTATTTCTGCTTCTAATTGTGTCTTTGTTGTGTCTCATGGACTAGGGCAGTTGTTCCTATGCCCACCCCTTCAGCAATTATTATTCCTCATAGGATGGCCAAAGTGAGGGATACAGGTTCCCGGTGGAACCGGGTTGTATGCCCCCCTATTTGAACTTTAAATGAACCTACGTCATGATAGAGCACTCTGAAAAACATCTGCATGATTACATAATTAATCACATCTATTGACCATTTTATGTAAACATAAATAATGTTAAAGTGTATAGAATTATACTGTTTTAGGAATGGACAAGAAAATGCACCTAAGATAGCACCAAAGTGAGGAAAACATTCTTATTTGGTTGCATCCGGATTTAGAGGGCATTGCTTCTGTTGTAATCAATTAATCCCCTGAACCCCAAGTTTTGGTAGTTTTAGAATTTGTACCCAACATGTAAGGGAAGGGGCTCAGAAGTTCATAGTCTGCAGAAATTCACAAAAATTAGTTTTTGTTTCTGTTTTTTTTTTTTTTTTTCCTCTGTTCTGGGCAAGTTAACTTTTCAAGGACACCTTGGAAGGGGAGAGCTTTTTTGTCTCTTTTTTTCTCCCTGCCAGCTGTCACCATGGAGACCAGTTGCTAACTTTTTTATCTTAGAAATGTAGGCATCTAGGTGAAGCCCCAGCTCAAGGCCAGAGGCCTTGTTCACATATTTTGTGAAAAACTGGAAAGGCAGTGTCTAGCTTAGGGGTGGTGATTTTTCCAGCCAGTGGCCAAGTAGAACAGGGCAATACGAAAAGTGGAAGTTTATGTACATTGAACTCTTTCAGAGGGACTCTTTTGCTGAAAGACCTAAAGTAAGCCTTGGTGAAGACTTCTGGAGAAGGTCATTTAAGACATTTCTGTGGACCTGGTACAGAGGGGGAAGACGGGGTAGTCGAGGCTGAGAGCAGCTCCATGGATCTAAGAATGAGAAAAGAGAGATGTAAAAGAAAAATGGTAAAGGGGTTTGGGATTTTCCTAGAACAAAACTTGAGCATTAGAACAGGTATAGCAGAGGGGAAGATGGGAGTAAATATTCCAAAAAGCCTTTGAGGGACTTTAAATTCTTAGAAACCTCTTTTCAGTGATGACAAAGCAACTTTAAATGCCATTTTCATTACATCGTGGATAGGGGTCTGAGGGCTCTTCTCAGCTGGTTTGAGCTTTGGGTTAGCTTGCTAGAGGACTTGGTGGGACCTAGTGCAGGCCCTGACAGGAAAAGAGAGGAGTGAGTGGGTGAAGGGGTACCTCGGTACCTGCTACCTCAGCAACGGGGCAATGTTCTGAGAACCAGCGGAGGTTTGGGTTTTTGATTTAGTAATTGGAGAGGAGAAATCAGGTTGCTAAGATGGGAGTGATAGCAGAGAGTCTAGAGCAGAAGGCTGAGGGTGAGAAACTATTGGAGAAGCATAGTACAGGATGTGAGAAAAAGAGGAAAAATGATTCCACATAGGGAAATTTCCCCCTTTTGAGAACTTGCCGAAGTTAAAAATGCACTCAGAATTTGAGGATCTAGAGAACCCTCTGGGGGCCATAGTATTTGGTTGTCTAATTGGTAATATGGCCAATGCTGTGTACTGAATTTGATGAGGAGTTTGGGTTCCACCAGGCAGCCCCTGTATGCTCACATTCCCTTGACTTACACAAGAAGTCGGCTTCTCCCCCACACAGCCGTGGCTGTTTGTGGCTTTGATAGTACGCCAGGCAAACATAGTAATCTAGGCTAGTAAAACCTGAATCTGTCTCGCGTGTCCCTGCATCCATAATATTTGTTTCCATTATCTATGGTACAGAAGAGATTTAATGGGATTTTAGTGGGATCCTCTTCATCAGGGATATCTCAATAGGAAAGACCTATACCGACCTGACAAATGTCTGGGTGGAGAGATGGCCACCAGGTCTCTATGGGGCCTGTATGCGAGATAGACTATACTTCTTGTCTAGTAGGATTTGTGATCAGCCATTGCTGCTGAACGGGGTGATGAGGGTTAGAACTACTGGTGGCCAAGGGGAGAGTCCATAGTCTTATCCACATAGCGAATACGCAATTTGAAATGGTTACCACGCTTTTCCAGTTTCCAACAAGAGTCTGGACACAGCGAAGGCTTGAGATGAGAGGCATGGATCCAAAAAGTGATTCCGTCTACTTTAACGCTTTAGGTTTTATAAGTAGCACCTGGTATGTTTCTTTCCAGTGGGGTTCCAGGGATGACACCTGATGTTGTCTTATGTAGACGAAGTCTCTTACATGATATTGATTTAGAGTCCCCTCCTCCCCTGGTTGGTAGGCAGTGGCCAGCTGTTTCCACAGTTATCGCTGAGTTCTTTCAATGACTTTAAGTCTGTCAAGCAAGGGGGTGTGGAAGTGATCGTTAAGCCTTAGAGTTGGGGTTAGGTCCCTTATTGGATGATGGGAATCATAGAGAATTTCATAGGGGGTGAGGTTACACAAAGAAAGAGAGGGAATATTTCTCGCATGAAACAGTGCATAAGGCAGGAGCATAATCCAATCTTTTATGCCGGGCTCTAAGCTTAATTTTGTGAAGGTCTCTTTAATGGTTCTATTTATTTTTTCTACCTGTCCTGAGCTCTGGTGTATATAAGCATAAAGTAACTTAAAATTAATCCACAGGGTCCCAGTTAACACCTGACTTACCTGGGCCATGAACACCAGTCCATTATCAGGCCCTATTACCTTAGGCAGACCGTATCTTGGAAAAATATCTTTCAGAATCTTCTTGAAAATCATTTGTGCAGGTTTTTTTTTTTTTTTTTTTTTTTTTTTGTGTGTGTGTGTGTATGTGTGGAAGGCTTCAGTCCATCCTGAAAATGTATCTACAAAGACTAGGAGGTATTTAAGTCCATACCTTGCTGGCTTAATTTCACTATTGTCCACTTCCCAAAATAGTCGTTTTCTGGTTCCTCATAGGTGCTTTCCTCTAGGAAACTGGAAGGGTAAGCATTAACCAATTGACGGACTCGACAGGCTTTTGTTACCCGTTCAGTTATTTTCTTTCGCTGTGAGTCGGTTAGTGGAAAACTCTGTTCTTAATCCTACAGGAATGCCTGCAATTTCATTGAACCAAGGTGAGTGAGTTGGTGTACATTTTTAACGTAGTGTAGGGCTTTCTGTAATTGCAGCCTGAGCTCAGTGAAGTTGAGGTGTTCAGTGTCAGTGTCCATAGATATTATAAAAAACTTCCTGGTGATCAGGGGTCCATTGGAATTGGGCATCTCCCTCTAACACCGGGTATAAAGGAGCAGCTAAAAACGCAAACCCAGGTATCCATAACCTGCAAAAGCCAGCAGTCCCAAGAAACTCTCTGAGTTGTCTCCTGTTAGATGGGGGTGGTATCTAGGCAATGGTTTGTTTTCTGGGCTCAGTGAGCCATCGTTTACTGCCCCTAAGGAAACAGCCCAGTAAGATTACTTCATGCCAGCAAATTTGGGCCTTTTTGGCCGAAACTCTATACCCGAGTTGAGCAAGCTCATATAATAGTGCTTGGGTCCCAGACTCACAGTTTTCCTTGGTGTTGGCTGCCAGTAGCAGGTCATTAACGTATTGAAGCTGGGTGACTTTGGGGTGCGTAGTTCTGAAATTGCTGAGATCTCTGTGGAGGGCTTCATCAAAGAGAGTGGGGGAGTTTTTGAACCCCAGTGGGAGTCTAGTCCAAGTTAGTTGACCAGACGTTCAGGTTTCTGGGTCTACCCACCCGAAAGCAAACAGCAACTGACTATCTTTATGCAGAGGCAAGCAAAAGAAAGCATCTTTTAAGTCCAGAACAGTATACCATTTCCGCTCAGGGTTCAGAGTGCTAAGCAGATTGTACGGATTAGGTACCGTGGGGTGAATGTCCTGCACTCTGTTGTTGATCTCTCTTAGGTATTTAACAGGGCGATTGTCCCGGTTCCTGGCTTTTTTTTCTAGTAGCAGGGGAGTGTTCATGGCCAATTGACAGGGCCTTAGGACGCCTAAGGTCAGATATTTCTGAATATGGTGCCTTATCTCATCTTTAGCTTTTTTTGCTTAGAGGATATTATTTGACATTAATTGGGGAGGCTGAGGTTTTTAACTCCACTGTTATTGGAGGTTGTTTCACGGCCAGGCCTAACCCAGCAGTTTTTGCCCAGGCATCTGCGTAATCTGTTATCCATTTCTGGCGTAGCTTGCCTGTTTGATCAGTCTTGGGGGGTGTGAAGAGTGGATGTTCATCTTCTACTAATTTAGTTAAAGCCGTGACTATAGGAGTTTATACTAAAGGATTTAGAAATTTCATTTGGTAGCCTTCAGGGTTAAAAGTTATTAAGGCCAAGAGCTTGGTGAGCAGATCTCTGCCCATCAATGGGTCCAGGCATTCCTGGATTACTAGGAAGGAGTGATGGATTTTTCCTTTACCTAGGTCCATGGTCCTCTTAGTAGTCTAAGCCCGATATTTACTGCCATTAGCCCTTTGAACTACAGACCTTTTATTTGATAGAGGGCCCAATGGGGCCTTAAGGGCTTCGTATACTGCTCCTGTATTCATTTCAAAGTTTACTGGGGTCCGCTACACTTCAAAAGTTACCCTGAGCTAGGGGAAGTGATCTGAGCCCCAACTTTCTTAGTCATGCACCAGAGTCACAATGGCTGGCTGGCGTGGCTGTCTCTTTATAGGGCACTTTTTGGCCCAGTGTCCTTTTTTTTTTTTACAGTAGGCACATTGATCTGAGGCCAGGGGTGGCCTCTTGCATGGCCCCAGGTAACCCTTACTGTCACCTTATGTCTTAATTTCAGGCCTCTTTCTTGTTGTGACAAGGATCTTGGTCAATCCCTTAGTCTGTCTTTTGCTTCTCTCATCCTTCCTTTGCTCCCTTTCTTTCTCCCTGTTTCTCTCTTATAGTATACTTTCTCAGCTTCTCTGACTAAATCTCTCTTTTAAATTTTTTTAATATCCATGGCAGCTTGCCCAATTAAGGCCATTGTTACAGATGAATTTTGATCCGCTGCCTGAGGATCGAAAGGAGTATATCTTTTATATGCCTCCATAATTCTTTCTAGAAACAAAGAGGGAGATTCATCAGGCCTTTGAATAATTTCTCTTACCATGGCCAAATTAGTTGGTCACCTAGCAGCCCCTTGGAGACCTGCTATTAGAGCCAGGCAATAATTGGACAGATGCTCTTTATCTTCAAAGGTGTTGGGGTTCCAGTTGGGTTGGTTTAAGGGTAAGCTCGCTTTGATTATGTTGGGAAGTTGTGTTGGTCGCCAATCAGGTCCGAGGATATTTTTTTTTTTAGCTTCTTGGAGGTTTTTCTCTTATTCCTCTGTCATAAAGAAAGTCCCTAGGAGTTGTTGGCAGTTATCCCAAGTAGGCAGGTGTAAAAACGTTGGCGAGTTCTCTGAGTTCTTTTAGCCGGGCCAGCTTCCTCCAGGGAAGGAGGGGCTCTGTGTGCCACGGGACTGTCATCTGGATGGCGCTGGGCCATCCTAGCTTCTTTGAATGGTGGAGAGGCTGAGTCAGCAGCAGGGGAATCACTTAGAGGGTGTTGGCAGTTGGGGGATGAAGGCAGAGGATAAGGAGGGAGAGGAGAGTCCAGTAGAGTCTTGAGACTCAGGGAGAACAGAGGGTGCAGGAGGAGGAGCAGAGAGTTAAAGAGATAGAATCATGGGGGAAGGAGTAGGAGTCCGTGCAGGGACAAGGGAAGGCTTCACCCTTGGAGGAGGAGATTTGCAGAGGTCCTGACAAGTTAAGATATATGGCTGTTGATCTGGACATCTACGTGGCCCCGGCTAAAAGACAATATCTCGAACTTTTCAAATTAGTGCGAAGTAGAAAGATCCTTCTAGGGGACATCTGACTACAAAGTTGGGTCATTCTGAGACACAGAATCTGCAAGATCCGGCGTTTTACTGAAAAAGAAAGATTCTGAGCCCTTAAGCAGACTTTGGTCTAGTGATCAAGGGTCATGAACAGAGGCATTGAAGTGCTCTGTCCCATAATGAAATATACACAGACAATAAAAGCAATGACACAAGACACAGACAAGACAAGACAATAAAGACAGGCAATGGACGTCCAATACTGAGACCATGACTGAGTAGCTGGCAAAACATGATGGGCTGGCAATACCGAATCCGAAACAAAATATCACTGAATAAAGGAGACTATTGTTCCTCGATTTCATGAGTTCATCCCCCAGGGACATGGCCTGTGGCTCTGTTACATGTGTGTCAGCCACCATGGGAGAGAGCTCACGCTCTTTACCAATAGCCATTTTGTGAAACCCTAACCTGAATCCTGAAACCAGAAAGAGGGGCCTTATTTATCCCCAGAGGAGCCCGTTGGGGGTCTTTCATCTGCGGCTGCCGGATCTCACTGGGGCCACCAGATGTAAAGATCGGGCGAGGGTGGGTGGAAGAGACCACCAAGAGACTGTCTCATGCAACAGCAAAGGCTTTATTGGGAGTCCGGCATGCAAGGGCTCAGAGCTCACTTGAATAGAGCAAAGAGCCCTGAGAACAGCTTAAGAAGTGCTTATATATTTTCCTTGGAGAGGGCAGGAAGGAAAGTTTATTGATGGGTAAGTGCGAGTGGGCAGTTTGCGTGCAACTGGTTGACCGAGTACATTCTGCAGTTTGGCAGTTGGGGACAGCACATTCTGGGAACAAGAATAGCAAACAGTTCTCAAGATTTCAACAGTGTTTTGTTAAGCATACAGAAAATCAAGAAGTGACAAGTACCTATTTTATTAACCTTTCAATATAAGTATGAAAACAGAAATCTAGGTAAGATTTGAAGCCCAGAAGTTCATTGGGCCCTTGATTGGTATACTTAGCGTTGAATTACATTCTGTAGTGATGTCCCAGAAATATGGATATACAATGGCATAGGACCTTATACCTTCTCGGAGGTCAATTCCAAAACACAGACTCTAAGGGGAATCACACCGAAGTTCAAGCCAAGGTGGACCCAATTATCTCTTCCAACCGCCACACAAATGACCACAATTAAAACCAAAACACTCCCACATGGCACTCATCTTCTTCCATATAGACACTCACCATAACTTCTGGCAAGAGGATTCCATGAGAGGTGCAGCACAAGACAGTGTCCCAAATAAGGTCCCTTTCCCCTCATTTGCCAATAGTCAGGGTGGCCTGGACACCCTCCCTGTGAACCAGGAGTTATCAAATATGTCTGCCATTAATACAGCTCTGTTCTCCAATTTGAGGCCTACTGACTGTGGGGTTTAGATTCTTTATTTGAATTGGATTCATAAGAAAACCCAAGAACCTATGGGCTAGCATCTGCAGGGCTTTGAAGAACTCATTTGACTCAAAGGATCCCTATTCTCACTTGATGTAGGTAAGGAACCTTACAGAAGAATGTGAGGCACTTCATCCACAGTGACTGATTTTTGGCCATTTTGATTTTGGATTCACACATGGGATCGTTCTTTAGATCCATCAGGTGCTGAGAATCTAAGCCACAGGCTCACACAGGACCAAGAGGCTGATTCAGACACATCCCTTTACAAAGCAATTAAGCAAAGAGCCACAGGTGGTGCCCATTCATTTCCGTTTGAAAACTGTTTTCTTCAGGATTCACAAAGGCGTGGCCTCAGGCAAAGAACTTACTGACATTCAGGGCAACAGAAAAATAGGCAATCAAAAGGCCCATTACAGGGGTTCTCCACTGAGACTTTCCTGGTCACATCGATATCTGAGTTTTCTGAGATGCTTGCCAATCCCTTCAGCTATCCAGTACATGTCCATGTCACAGTGCTTGGAGGTGGTACATATCGTGGACTCAAAAGCATGAGCCTATTTTGGAGAGTGGCTAGATTTCAGGAAGAAAACAGGAACTTAGGAAGATAGCAGGTGTTGCCCATCGATATGGCAAGCCCTAGTGCATTCATAAATTGGGCAGGATGAATGCTGGGAAACTTTCTACTAGACAGGAAACATCCATTGATGCATTCTCTTTTTCTAATGTCTACAACCACGGACACAGTGGGATACACAGACATAGAAACACTCGCCTTGTCAAACAACTTACTAGAAACAGTTCACTCCAAACCAAACAAACCGACTTTCCTACCTCTTCTCAGAACATGGGGCAAAACCACAAACACACATCCACACCCAAAAAGGCACCTCCTTCCCCTAAATAGGTCTCTCACTATCCGGAGTGTCCTCTGACTGCTGGGCCATAGTATGTTCCCCAGATATGGCCTATCCTGTCTCAGACCTGGTCTCCATATCCAACTCTGTGAAGTGGTCAGGAGCCAGCTGTGAGCCACTACCTGCTTTTTTACGAAAGGCCCCTCTTCAGAGTACTCCTGGCATTTGGCCATCCTCACATCAGTAGGTACCAAGAAAGACTGACTCTGTCCTTGTTAAATTGAAGCAAGTGAGACCACTAGGACTGGGACTGGGACTGACTCTGTGTGCCTGGCTTCCTGCATCCCAAGTTCAGAGAGTTCCATTACCAAGGAAGTGAGGTGAGGTTGCACCCTTCAGGAACTGAATGAGGTCACTGCCTTGGCAACCACTTTTTCCAAACAGTTGCTTTCAAGCGTACCATGAGAAGGAGGCTTACCCTACTTTCTGTGGCACTTTCACAAATTAGAATGGTATATCAACCATAGGCACCAAGAAACAGCTCTCCACACAGGCCTGATTTGGTCCATCTTCTCTATATTAGGAAAAGAGCCTTTAGTCCGGGGAGCACTGCAGTGAACCTCTGCACTAAAACTATTAGCAAGCACCTGGTGGAGGATTCCTCCATAGGTAAGTGGGGCTTTTATAACATCTGATATCCGGTTAAGGGAGATCTCTTCTGATGACAGAGATGTGGCCTGGGGAGGCTCACATATACTCCTTTCCAGGAGAGTAACCAGAATCGTTCTGTCCTCTGTTCTGTTCTGTAGGGAATTCCTCTGGAACTGTAGAGAGGGGCCGACGGGCACGCATGCACTCCTACCCTGGAGCTATAGCAAGATGTTGCACTGTTCCACTGTTTTTCTGTTTAGGCGCATGGTTTCTGTTTTTTGTGTTTTGTTTTGTGTTCTATTTTTTTGATTGTTTGTTTGTTTTTGTTCATTTTGTTGTGTGATTTCAGTGGTAAAAACTTAAGGATTTTGGACGTAAAAATAGGTAATAAAGAGAGTAAGCCTGACACCCCTTTGGACTGTGTTTTAGGGAACTGCGATGAACTTTACTCGCCTTTGTTAAGCAGGATGATAGAAGCTCCTAGCTGGCTGCCTGAAGCACACCCATTGCAGAGGGCAATGCTTGGTGGGGACCTAAGAACTGAGCATCTCCGAGGTTAACAAGTGAAACTCCTTTAAAACCCCTTGTCACTCCAGATCAAGAGAGTCATAACCTTTGGCAGAGTCCCCTGTGTTTCTCCTTTGTTCGCAAAGCAATAAACCTCCCTTTTTCTTTTTCTCAAAACTCAGTCCTCATTATTAAATTGGTATTAATTGGCGTCAAGTTGAGGAATCGAACTTTAATTTACAAATTTGGTACCCGCCCTCCACCCCGGAACTTTGTGAGAGCTGTCTACTGAAATATTAGGAGATGAAGCATGCTTGGTGTGGAACTGAACAAGAGGAGCTAATCCTGTAAGTAAAAGGAGGGACTGAGGGACTCCCAGCAGCTGCAAAAGCCCTGTTGATTCAGGGAATTACCTCCTTCCTCCCCGCACTGTAAGAATTATGCCACCTCTGTCTTGTTAAAAAAGAGAAAAAGAAAAAGGGGACACTAAATGCAGTGAAGTCACCATGGAGACACTTTATTTTACATTTCAGGTTTCCCCTCTGTTAAAACATGTGGTCCCCCCCCTGTGGATATCTATGGTGCACACTGGTGTAGGAGATTTTTCTCTTATCTGCTCTGGTTTAAACGGTTCTCTCTGACAGCCATAGTCTGAACCTCCTTGCTGTCTGTCTTGTGTCTTTGTATCTGGCCCTTTAAGACATCTGCAATAATGTGTTGATATTATAAATTGTTTCTTGGGAATGATCTTAGCTGAATGTGTGTCTAAATGATGATGTTTTATTTTAACAATCTGGTATCTGAATGGGTTTTTGAAGCATTGCAGAATCTTGCAGTTAAAAGTCGGGTTTAGGTAATTGTTTAGTTTATGATTTCAGATAATTCATGCCAGAGAACTTAAATACTTAGTATGGAAAACTGAAGAACTCTACTTCCAAGTTGGCAAGTAAATTCCCAATCATACAGTCTTTTTTTCACCAATTTTGAACTGGATAGCCTCGGGAAATGTCACTGTGTGTACCACTGCATTAATTTGGACAAGGATAGTAAATCATAGAATGGTATCTGTTGACAAAACAAGATGTAAAAATATAAAATTTTGTGAATTGTATCTTAAATTTGTATCATAATTTTCAACATCCGAACCTCAAAATTATGGTTAAAATGCCTTAGGCCTGAGGTGTCTGCTCAGAATAGCAGTTTTTCCTGCTCCTTCCAGACCTCAGCCATGATTTATATTGAAATGTAAATGAAAGAAGCCTGAAAGCTTAGTAGGAGACTGATTTGAGGCCTAAGGGAAAAAAAAGGTAAATTGTATGGTATTTACTAATTACTAGCCAGTCACTTTTTCTAGGACTCTTTTTTTTTTCCTTAGATACTTTTTTTTTTTTGAGCTCATGATTTTGAGCATACAGACCTAGGTTAATGTTTTTCAGATCAGTTATATCTTTGACCAACTGTAGACTTTTTGAAACATTGCAATGGAGATTTCACCTGAGAAAAGCTACAAGGCCTTTACTATTATTATGTGTGCACACTTTTGTTATGTGTTGTATGTCCACATATACATATGTCCGTATATCATATATATGATACACAAATTAACATATACAAGGAGCGCTCATAAAAAAGCGCTCATTAAAACAAATTTAAATAGGAGATCCAAAGATCTTTAATTCACGTGATTTAAATGTTTCAATTTAAATTGGATAAACAGATAAAAATCAATGTCTTTAAATTTAAGCTTACAATTTTTTTAGGTGTTCAAAAATCTAATAAAATATTAATATCTACAAAATGTCTAATATGCCTTGGTTCTAGGACCTTTCCTTCAACATAAAAATGGTTTACACTGTCAACACATTTCTCTAATATTTTGATAAATAAGTAAAGTAAATTTGATATAGGATTGCTCATTCATGAGTACTTTTCTTAGATATCTGATTGATTTACTAAGGTCTGAATAAGTTCTTATTAAAGTCTGTATAAGAATATAAAAATAAGTCATGTGTTAATGAGACAAAAATTTCTTAAAACATAAGTTTACCCATAACGTTGTGTTTATTAAGTTTTATTTTCTCCAGAGCAAGCAACCATAAAAATTAAACAACTGATTAAATAAGAACTGTTATTTTAGAGCACTGTACTGCCATTGCTTTAAAAGCTAAACTTGGTTAATGTAGAAACATCAATGTAATTGTGATGCTATCAATGTTTTCATATCTTATAGGTATGCAAGTCTGTAAGGTAGAAACTTTAAAAGAGCATTATATCAAGCTGGTGCTCTGAAGTTGTATGGTAAAAAATATATTGGGGATTTATTTACCTGTTATCAATAAGATATGTAAACTTTTATGTTACTTTTTACATTGGGGAACAATTTAAATGTATTTTTTAGTTAATGAGAGCCTAATCGATGTAAAGGTTAAAAACTTTCAGCCTTTCTTTAATTCATGTTTTAAATGTGATATCATATGGTGTTAGCTAATGTTCATGTGACCTCAAACAATTTATGTAAACTTTGTCAAATGATATTTAAAAATAAGAATTAGCTTTAGAACTAAAATACTTAAGATTTATAAAGAGCCCTGCCTTAGCTGAGATAAGGCTCTGTGTCCCATCTTACTACATGTGAGAATGACTACAAAACCAGTAGGTTAGATAATATTTCTTTAAAGTTATGTTAAAAAGTTGGGTTTTTTTTAAGGTCAATATTCCTAGGATCTCAAACAGGGGATATAATGTATAACTCAGCCAAAAAATTCAGGGTAGCTGTTACACAAGCTAAGTATTTTTACTTTTGTTAATTTTATTTTGAAATTTTCTTATAAGTGATCTAAAGATTCTCTTTTACTGTTTTACAAACGTGTTGCTTTAAGAACACAACATGGGTTTATTCAATATAATAAGTCATTACTTACAATACAGACAGAATAATACAGATCCCAATTAATAAAAAGATAATTATATAGTTATAGACATTAAAGCCCAGTACTCTTAATATAAGGCTGTTAAAATTTATTTGCTGGATGTTTAAGATTAGGATTTAAAATTAAAGTTAAATGAAAAGAGCCAAGAAAACCAATATTTGGCTTTTGCCCTATGAGTCAGTCTGAATCCAGGGAACAGGGGACTTCTCTAAAGAGCTTTGAAACTCTGAGCCACATAACCTCCTCCTGATCAGGGAGATTAATGAGACCACTGGAGAACAGAAAGCCAATCAGTGTATTTGTAACGAAGAGGAGAGTCATCAAAGAAAGGAGACATCCCTGATGCTTCCGAGGGAAGCCAAATGGTCAAGCAAGATCTGGACCCACCTAGCGCAAATGGCACTAGCAGAACTGAGAATCTGCTCTCAAGTTTCCCCAGAATTGACTCCCATAAAAGGTCAGCTGACTGTTAACAATAGATGGAAACAAAAGTCAGTTTGACTGCTTCATCTTAAACACTTAGCAAAGACAGTTAAGAACAAAATACATCCATTCCTGGGCATTTTAAATTATAATAATAATAATAATAATAATAATAATAATAATAATAATAATAATAATAATAATATAATGTTAAGGTATGCACTTTATGTTTGCCTCCCAAAATAAGTAAGACTGGTGGCTACAAAGAAGAATTCTCAGACAGGAATGCCTGATACTTATAAAAAGAGACTATCAAGAAGACCTGCCACAGGGAGAAGTTTTCAGTTTAAGGCCTACAGATATTCCTAACCTACACAGGTTGGCTTGGTGTTTGCTAGTACAATTATCCAGCCCTGAGTAACAGAATTAAAGGTTTCTCAAAGAGACACAGAGGTCATAATAGTAAAAGGATTTTACAAGATCAGATGACATTAAATAATTAAACTGTATCTTATGGGGAGGGACAAGTATAACAGTAAAAGTTAAATATTAAATTGACAGTCCTGATAACTGGGGATATTAAAGACTGGTGAGGGAACTTCTATACAGTGACATGTTCCAGGTGCTGCAACATTTATTCAGTACTCATGGTTTTTGTTTCTCTCATAGAAGAACCCATCCCCAGATGACTTTACAAACCTGTTCTTCCCCAATCAGACTTCAAACCGAACTGACTTCTAAAAGGCAACTCATGTCCCTCAACTGACTTCTAAAAGGCAACTCATGTCCCTCATCCCATGCCCACTCACGTCACCCTGTCTCAGGTCAGAAGAAGAAAAAATGAGTGACACCACTCTTCTTATAACAATGAAGAGAAAGATAAATAGACTATCAATATAAGTAATTAATTAAGTCAGGTAAAATCAGGGAGATCGGTTTTGGGTGAGTTCTAAAAATTTGGAGACTCTTACCTGAGGGATTAAAATTTCCTCAGTGCTCTTCCCGTAATCTATCAAAGATTTGAAGGGGACACAAAGAAAAGGCGGGAATGATAGACCCAACCTGATCTTTAATTTAAATTGGGAGCCATCTTGCCAAAAAGCCATGAAAAGATAATTTTGGCTTTACCATAAATTACTTCAAATTCTAAACCTGCTTGGAATGCCTGCCCATGCCTTGAACTCACCCATGCCCGGCTCTCTGACCAGATAGCAGCCCTCTCTGAAACTTTAGTGACACATCATAAATATTTGCCTTCTCTGGCCAGACAACAACCCTCTCTGAGGCTCTAATGGTCTTCATGAACTCTGATGTAGGGACAGCAAAAAAAAATGTAGACTGCCATTGGTGTGATGTTTGTCAGAGTTCTGTTATCTGTAAACCCCCTTTTGTGTAATTTTCTGGGCTATTAAGCTGCCTGTAGGAAAGCTGGGGTTGCTGTCTTTTTCCCGCCGTTTTGTGAGGGAGAGGTAGCACAGCCAGTGGAAATAATAAGCTTAATTTAATTTGATTTTAATTAGAGTCAGTGGTCTTTTCTTGTGTCCTGGTCTAACAGGTAAACACTCCAAAAACATGGAGCTCTGCCAGCCTAAACACTTCTTGAGAAACTTCCTCTGAGTTTGGGCACTTGAAATATATGTTGTTGTAAGGAGCTTTAGCTTCCTTTCTAGTGATACCATCAAAGCTGAGTCTGCATCTATGTGACCTGGAGGACATGGTTTCTTGTATTCTAATGAACATGAGGCAGCAGTGCTGAATTTTCTCTTTGTAGGTAAACTGTGGCCACTGGATACTAAGTGTCTCCCCGTTTGGACTGTGAAGCCATTTGGTCATCCTCCACTTTGTGGTGTTTCTTGCTGCTGTACTGGGAGTTTGGTATATGCTTTATGAAATACAACGAGTTCAACTGAAACCCAGTGTTGAAGAAAGTTCTGTCACTTGTGGTGGGTCAGGGTCTGAAGGAGAATGCACCAACCAGGCTTTTATCTCACAGAGCTTGCCCCCTTGTCCATAGAAATCTGACTCTGAACTTAGCCCAGAAACCTCTCCATATAAAATGATGCCTTTACATAGAAGGGTCTGCTGGCTGCACCATGTCAGTCACAAACCATTTGGAAGGCAATGGCAAATCCTCATTGCCACACCACAGATGTATTATCACACACCCACCCACCACTGCAATAGGCCCACTTCTCAGCAGGCTCCAACTTACTGGCATCTTTGTTCTACACCATTTTCATGAAACCCGGTCAATCATGGCATTCTCTGGTACACTCAAGATCAGCAACAAGACATCTAAAGGTTCTCCAGTGCCACCTGGTTAAGGGAATTTCAAAGATTTCATTGTATTTATCTAGCCATTTTTCATGGATGAAGTTGGAGGCACTGTGGGTTTCAGTTCATTCAGGAAATATTAAATGGTGAGGAAGCTGTTTTCAATGAATTCTCTGGAGAAATCTCACAGGCAAGTCTTCCCATAGAGTGGTCAAAAGGTCACATGAAGCCAGGCCCATTGAGGTCTTTAATGTGACGTCCATGGGTGTTCTGACTGTCAACTATGGCTGCCAAATCTTTCAGAATAAAATCATGTGATATTCTAGCTGATATTCCAAGGCTCTGTGGAAAGCCACCCTTGTATTTGATCTCAGTTTCCAAGGGAGAATCCCATGCGTGGCCTCCTAAAATCTGAACACAGTTTATGGCAATATTTCTCTGAGATCAGTTCGAGAACTCAGACTATAAGTGGAATCACACCAGAGTTCAAGCCCAGATAGACCCAGTCATCACTTCGAACCACCAAACAAATGACCACAATTAAAACCAAAGCACTCCCACAAGGCCCTCATCTTCTTCCATATAGACACTCATCATAACCTGTGGCTGGAGGTTTCCATGAGGGGCTCAGCCCAATACAGTGTACAAAATAACCTCCCTTGCCCATCATTTGCCTAAAGTCAGGGTTGCCTGGACACCCTTTCTGAGAACCAGGAGTTATCAAATGAGCCTGCGTAAATACTGCTCTGATTCTCCAATTTGAGGCCTACTGACTCTCGGGTATAGATTCTTTATGTGAATTGGAATCATGAGAAAACCCAAGCACCTATGGGCTATCCTCTGCAGGGTTTGAAGAACTCATTTGACAAAAAGGATCCCTATTTTTACTTGATGGAGATCAGTAATCTTACAGAGGAAGGCGAGAGACTTCGTCCACAATGACTGCTTTTTTGGCCATTTTGGTTTTGGAAGCACACATGTTCGTTAGATCCATCAGGTGCTGAAAATCTATTCAACAACCTCAAACATGGCCAAGAGTCTGATGCAGACACATCCCTTTCCAAAGCAATTAAGCAAAGATCTACAGCTGATGCCCATTAATTTCCATTGAAAACCGTTTTCTTCAGGCTTCAAAAAGGGGTGGCCTGAGGCAAAGACCTTTCTGACATTCAGGGCAACAGAACAATAGGTAAGCAAATGGCCCAAGGCAGGGTTTCTAAAATGATATCTGAGTTTTCTGAGATGATCCCATTCCCTTCAGCTATCCAGTACATAGCCATGTCACAGAGCTTGGAGGTGGTTCATGTCTTGGAAACAAAACCATGAGCCTATTCTGGAGAGTGGCCAGAATTCAAGAAGAAAACAGGAATTTAGGAAGACAGTGGTTGTTGCCCATCCATTAGGCAAGACAAAATCCATTCATAAATTGGGCAGGATGAATGTTGTGAAGCTTTCTTCTATTCAGGACACATCCATTGATGCATTCTCTTTTCTAATGTCTACAACCACGGACACAGTGGGATAAACAGACATAAAAACACTCGCATTGTCAAAAGACTTACTAGAAACAGTCCACTCCAATCCTAACAAACCGACTTTCCTACCTATTCTCAGATCATGAGACAAAACCACAAACTCACACCCACACCCAAAAAGTCACCTCCTTCCCCCAAGTAGGTCTATGACTATCCGGAGTGTCCTCTGACTGATGGGCCATAGTATGTTACTCCAAAATGGACTGTCCTATGTCAGATGTGGACTCCTTGGCCAACACTGTGAAGTTGTAAGGTGCCAGTGGTGAGACACTACCTGCTTACTCAGGAAAGTCCCCTCTTCAGACCTTCCTGGCATTTGGCCATCCTCACATCAGTAGTTACCAAGAAAGACTGATTCTGTCCTTGGTAAATCCAAATATGTGAGGCCACTGGGACTGGGACTGGGACTGCCTCTGGGTGCCTGTCTTCCTGGATCCCTAGTTCAGAGAGTTCCATCACCAAGAAAGTGATGTAGGTCACTTACTTCAGGAACTGAATGAGGTCACTGCCTTGGCAACCACTTTGTCCTAATAGTTGCTCCCAAGTGTCCCAATTGATGGAGGCTGCCCCTACTTCCTGTGACACTTTCACAAGTTTGAATGGTATATCAAACATAGGCACCCGGGAACAGCTCTCCACACAGGCCTGGTATTGTCCATATTCTCTACATTAAGAAAAGAGAGACTGCTTCAGACACACCCCTTCATCCTGACCAGGTTGTTTGTCGTGGAAGATGACTTTTGCTCTCTCAGGTCCTTCATAGCTTCCTATAGCTTCCCCAGGGTTCATTTCTGCATGGACCTTTTCATTTCTCAGCAGGTGGAAGATTTCTTACATTCCTGTATTGTAAGACCAACTCTGTCCCTGCTTTTCTGTAAAGTTAGATTGAGGGAACAGAGTATGGTTAGGGTTAATAACATGTTTGATTTGGCTTAGGAATCATTCTGCTGGATGAATAATGTTATTGGGAACCTGCAATATTTATTAGAATATATAGAGGGGAAATATATTTATGAAAACCGAAATCTAGGTAAGATTTGAAGCCCAGAAGGGCTTTGGATCCTTGATTGGGATACTTAGGTTTGAATTATGTTCTGCACATGTGTCTCAGATAAATCTATACACAATGGCATAGGACCTTGTACCTTGGATGATTGAATGTCAAACAGAACATCCAGTCAAAAAAGGATAGTTGGTAGGATTAGGAAGATAGTTGGTAGGATTAGGAAAAAGAGTGAGTATATGATTTGGACAAAAAGTTCTTTAGCAATAGGGTTTTGGGTAGAGAGAAAATGTAAATGTCAGCACATGTGAAGAGTCAGTCACAATGATGAACTGGGGAAAATATGTAAGAAAGCAGATATCAATAGAGACATTAGAAAATCAGCAAATGATAAAGTGATTGATAGGATTAGACATTTTCGACAGGCTTGAGTTTGAATAAATAATCTTAGGAAGAAACAAATATGTAGTCACCAATAGGATTGACATTTGAGAGCATTAGGCAACCTGGACATGGGTGATTTTCATAATCCATACTCATATTCCATTTAGGCTTTGGTACAGTCGTAAGTGTGACTTTGCATTTTGTGGCCAGAATATTACTGTGATAAAATGTATATGTAGATCAGGTGACATGAGTATTTGTTGCACCATTTCTGAGAGCAATATTTTGAAGAGATATAAATTAGTATTGGGGGCACAAATAGGTGTACCAAGTGTGTATGAATATAGAGAGAATGCATGAATAGACCATACTGTGAATAAATAATATAACTGTTTCCAAATTTAGAAATTGGAATAAATTGATATCCCAAAATACACAGGAAATCTTATATTGATATACATACATTCATTCCAACCAGTTATATATCTAATGGTAATATTAGGGTTGTAGTTTATCATAAAATGTGTGTGAGTTTTGCTTCAAAATTGATTATGGAAATCGAAAATAATGTGTTTGGAAAGAAGTCTCATGAAATAACCAGTCAAAAACAAGGAGGAATACATGTGTTCTGAAGCAGGAAGTGATTGAATGTGTTACAAATGTCTTTCAATTTGTGAACTTGTGGATGAAATGTATATTCTACGATGTATAAAAACTGAAGAAATAGTAATGTACCAGTGTTGAATTAAAATGAACATCAAAATACACATCATGTCCCATAGAAATCTACTTTCATTGATGTTAAATTGGGTCAGTTACTGTAGAAATATAAGGCTTTGTTTGCACCATTCACTGAAGTGAGTTTTCAGTACTAGGAAATAAATATGTATTTCAGGTGGATGAATATTTTTAAAAACAATCTTATGAAAAGTTGATTATAAAAGCACATACATGAACATGAGTGAATTATTTAGGGAGTGTATAATAAGACACATATATTTCATATTTTGAAAATATATATATCACACAGATACATTAGAAAGTAGCAATATATATGCCAATCAAAATTCATCATGAAATATATATCATTCACAGATCCAAAAATATTAATTTTACTGAACATGGATTTATGTATAATGTTTTTCAACTAAGAAGCTCACTCATAGTTTGAATTTTCAGTTCCAAAAACATTTAGGAGGAGTCATCTCTTCTCATACTTTGTATCTCCCAAGTTAGCCACCTCACAAAAATGTACATGTGATACCAGGTAGGATTTTATATGTGCATATAAAAATACATGTGCTGAATTGGCTACAGAAAAAGGGAGACAGAAATTCACATATGTGTTAACTTTAAAAACACATGGAGAACCATTTCAACAAAAAATTAACAAGATTTATAACTCTTACCCTATATCATGCAAAAGGCAAGACCAACTATACGCCATGCCTCCTCTCAACCGCTTGTATTTCTATTCTGTTTGGGTTATTTTTCTCCATCATATTAGGATTAGTAGTCAGAGTCTAGTAGGGTATGTGTTAGTGTCAGGGATTCGGTATTTTGAATGGAAAATTGAAAAATGAATCCAATGTGTATGTAAATATGTGCTACACCAAAATCTTCCCACTCTCATCCAGAACAATGCCTTGACAACACCTACGGCCCAAGTATGACACAATCAGAGGAGAAAAGTTAGAAAATCCGTGAATACATATCTAGAATGGAATATGATCAGAAGTTCACAACCTTGGAAGTGGTAGAGGAGTTTCCAAAAGTAAGGGACAGGGTAAACCCTCCAAAAACTTGAAGGTCTGCTGGCCTAGAGACTTCTTGAGAAACTGCCTGTGAGGTTGGGCACTTCAAATATATGTTGTTGTCAGGAGCTTTAGCTTCCTTTCTAGTGAGACCATAAAAGCTGGGTCTGCATCAATGTGACCTGGAGGACATGGTTTCTTATTTTCCAATGAACATGAGATAGCAGTGCTGAATTTTCCATTGTAGGTAAACTGTGGCCCCTGGGGGCTGAATGTCTCCCTGTGTGGACGTTGAATCCATATAGTCATCCTCTATTTTCATGGTGTTTCTTGCTGCTGCACTGGGAGTTTGGTATTTGCTTCATGAAATACAAGGAGTTCAACGGGGACACAGTGCAGGAGGGATTTCTGTCACGTGTGGTGGGTCAGGGTCTGCAGGAGAATACAAGAACCAGGCCTCTATCCCACATAGCCTGCCCCCTTGACCATAGCAACCTGATTCTGAACAATGTCCTGAAACCTCTCTATGTAACAAGGTGCCTTTACATATAAGGGTCTGCTGGCTTCACCATGTCAGTCACAAGCCATTTGGAATCCAATGAAAGATCTACATGGCCCCACCCCAGATGTTTTATCACACACCTGCCCACCATTGCTCTAGGCCCACTACTCAGCAGGATCCAACTTTCGGGCATCTCTGTTAAACACCATTTCCATGAAAACCAGTCAATCAAGGCACTGTCTGGTATACTCATTGTTGGGAAAAGAATAAACGGCAGCCATACCCCAGAGAAAAACCCCAACATGGTGCCTAAGGACTTCTTCTTCCTACCTTCTTTTTTCTACAGTGGTGCCAAATGTTCCCACCCGTGTGAACTCTCCCGCTGGCGCCAATTTGAAATCTCGCTGGTGGGGAACCTTAGCCCCAATAAGAACTAATTCCTGGGCTCCAGAGCTGATATCTGAAAGAACTAACCAATAAACGGTTTGCCTGCCATTTATCTAAGCCCTTCCATCTTCCCCTTAGTTCTATATAAGCACACAGCTTTTTGCAATAAAATTGGAATTCTCCCAGCGAAGTGCCTTTGCGTGGGAAGTTCTTTCATTCTGGTGCCCCATGTGAGGATACGGGTGAGCTCTTTCTAACAAGAGCCCCGTCCCCTGCTCCCCCGGAGACAGCCAGCTTCCTGCACCCACCACAGATCTGATATATGTAAGCCTCCCCTGACCCTGGCTCTGCAACTCCCTTCGGGCTACCACTGGTTTTGTGACCTTGATCTTCCGGCCCACTCTCGACGCCCTGTAGGGGGCAGGAAATTCCTGCCACTAAGACCTTTACTGGTCGCAGTGGACCCTCTGGTGATCCGTTTTCCTTTGGGGCGTGAGGCTTCTGAGTTTACACAAGAGGCTCTGTGGTTTTTTCTCCTCTGCTGCCGCTGCCGCTGCTGGCTAGAGTTGCTGTTTGCTGCGGGGCTGCTGTGTCTGGCTGAAGCTGCCTCTCTGCTCGGGGAAAACTGAACTCCCGTCCTGGAACTACATTCTGCCGGAACCGGAGTTCTGTTTTCATTACTGACTTTTTCCGCTGCGTTCAAAAACTTTCCTGACGTCAGGTTGCCCGTGGCTCTGAACCCATTGGGTCTCACAGATCGCACTTCACTGGTGACGCCCAGGTAGTGCCCTCTGTATTTCCTCATGACGGCTGGTCATTTTGGGGACGCCCACCTGACCCCCGTTCGCCCTGAGCTTCCTGAAAGCCGTTCCAGCCCGGGTTTTCTCTTTGTCTCTCTCGCTTACTCTTATTCTCTCTCTCTCTCTCTCTCTCTCTCTCTCTCTCTCTCTCTCTCTCTCTCTGTCTGTCTTCCTTCTCTCCCTGTGACTATGGGCACCTCTTCATCTGTACCTGAAGCCTCACCTCTCAAATGTCTACTAAAAAATCTGGCCACACTCTCCCTCACACCAGACATCAAGCCCAAACTTCTAATCAAATTCTGTACCCAAGATTGGCCTACATATCCACTGGATAATGGCAATCATTGGCCTCCAGAAGGCTCCTTATATTCAAACTTCATCTGTGACCTTTTTAACTACTGCCAGCATCTGAAAAAGTGGAGTGAGATTCCCTGCATTTAAGGTTTTAGCCTTCTCACACAGCACCCTGTCGCTGCTCCTCCTGCCCTCCCTCTCAGGTCCTCCTTGTTTGCAAACCCTTCTCTTCCCCTACGTCTACTCCTGACTTCACAGATTCTTCCTCATTCAACCCAGCAGATGAACCCCCACCTTATCCCCCAGTCCTATCTGCCCCTTCTCTCCCACTATACCCTCCTCTTCCTCTGCCTGATTCCAGGGATCCTCAGCCTTCCATTTCATCCTCCTCCCCTCCGCCCTCTTCTGCCTGCTCCACCTCCTCCTCTTCCAAAGAGACACTCCCTGCCCCTCCCTCTCCTTCCTGTCCGCCTCCTGCCTCTTTCAGTCCTCCTGTTACCAGGTCTAAGGGACTCCTTCCCACCCCCAAGACAATCGCACCCCTTTGTGAGGTAGCTGGTCCCGAGGGTGTCATCAGAGTCCAAGTGCCCTTCTCCATGTCAGACATTACTCAGCTAGAGAGGAAGTTAGGCTCATTCACCACTGACCCCACCACTTACATTCGGGAGTTTCAATGGGTCCTGCAAGCATATAGTCTCACTCATCATGACATCTACATGCTCTTGGCCAATACACTTCTCCCTGAGGAAAGTCAATGGGTCTGGGAGCTAGCCCAAGCCCATGCTGATGAAAATCATAGGACCAATCCTAACCACCCCACAGGCCCTCATGCTGTCCCAGAGCAGGATCCCCTATGGGATTACAACACCCCTGAAGGCTTACAGTCTAGTGACCTTTTTACATCCTGCCTCTTGGCGGGCCTGTAAAAGGCCACCCGCAAGGCTGTTAACTTTAAAAAGGTGCAGGAGGTCATTCAAAGGAAGGAGGAAACACCTTCAGAATTCCTGGATAGACTAACCAAGGCCCTTTAACAGTACACAAACCTCAACCCAGAAACCCCTGATGGCCGTCATGTCTTAATGAAATATGTTCTGGCCCAAAGCTACCCTGACATTAAAGCCAAGCTTAAAAAGCTTGAACAGGGCCCTGCTACTCCTTAGACTAAAATCCTCGCTGTCGCTTTCAAGGTTTTTTATGATAGAGAGGATGAAAGTGAATGCCGTAGGCAGAGGGCTGAAAATGCCAAGTTCCAAATGTTGGCCCAGGTCATTCAGAGAAGGCCATCACCACGCCATCCCAATATGACACCCCCGGGAGCTTGCTTCAAATGTGGTAAGGAGGGACATTGGGCCAGGGATTGTCCTTCACTGAGGACACCCTACAACCCCTGCCCAAAATGCCATCAAAGGGGACACTGGGGGGCAGACTGCCCAACAACCCGAAAGGGAGGTTGGTCAGCCGCCAGGCAACCACAGCCTTTCTTGGGCTTAGCAGCGGAGGATTGACGGATCCCTGGGCTTTCCCTCCAGACTATTACCATCAAGAATCAAGAGCCTAGGTTTACCTTCCTGGTGGATGGATGCTTCATTACCTTCCTCTTGGATACTGGTGCCACTTTTTCGGTCTTAAGGGAGTATGGGGTTCTACCACACCCTCAAAAACTCCTATTGTCAGGGTAGGAGGTAAACAGATTTTCCCTCAAACCCCCCCATCATGTTATATGCAGGGATCCCTTTTGTCCTTCACTCACTTCTTTCTCGTTATGAGCCATTGCCCCATTCCCCTTCTGGGAAGGGACATACTCTCACTATTAAAAGTCAGCATTCACATATCACCCCACACCTCTCCTACCTCTCATTTCCTCATGATGTTCCTAGGGGCAGATACACCTCCTTAATGCACTCTCCCATGACTCTCTAAACCAGTTAAGCCTGAGGTTTGGGACACAACTACACCCCTTATGGCTAAATGCAGTCCTATTCATATTGTCTTACGGGACCCTTCAAGATATATTAGTCAATCACAATATCCACTCACAACCACAGCCCTCCTCGAATTAGAACCCATCATCCAGGATTTATTACGAAAGGGGTATCTTAGGGCTACACACTCTCCTTTCAACACCCCCATTCTGGCACTTAAGAAACCTAAAGTGTCCTACAGGCTGGTTCAAGACCTTCTCCTTGTCAACTCCTCTGTGGTCCCCATCCACCCACTAGTGCCCAACCCTTACACCCTCCTCTCTCAGATCCCTGCCACTACTACCCACTTCTCGGTCCTAAGTTTAAAAGATGCATTCTTTTCTATTCCCTTGTTCTCAGAATCTCAGAATATCTTTGCTTTTACATGGACTGACTCTCACATCCACCATTCTCATCAGCTTTCCTGGACTGTCCTCCCACAGGGATTCAGGGATAGCCCCCATCTCTTTGGCCAAGTTCTTGCCCAGGACCTCACATCCTTTCACCCGACCTGTCCTGACACTATTCTCCTTCCATATGTCAATGACCTTCTTCTATGTAGTCCCTCTGGGAACACTCTCAATCCCACACCGCTCAGCTTCTTAATTTCCTAGCAGACAAGGGATATAGGGAGTCTCCCCACAAGGCCCAGGTTTCCCATTCTTCTGTCACCTCTCTTGGTTTTTGCCTTAGACCCGGGAAAAAGGAAATAACACTGGATAGGAGGCAACTCCTCTCTGATCTTCCAGTGCCCCATATGAAAGCCAAAATACTATCATTCCTAGGATTAGCAGGTTATTTTAGGGCCTGGATCCCAAATTATTCTCTTCTATGCAAACCCCTGTATGACCAAGCAAATGGACCCCCTAGTGAATCTCTTGTCTCCTCCCCCATCTACCACTTCCGCAGGTTTCAGCAACTCCTCTTAAAGGCACCTGCCCTTCACCTTCCTGATCTTTCAAGACCATTTCATCTATATGTCCATGAAAAAGGGGGGCAAGCACTTAGGGTCTTAGGTCGAAACTATGGGCCTACATTTGCACCTGTGGCATATTTTCCAAGAAACTAGACTCTACCATCCGTGGGTGAGCCCCTTGCTTAAGAGCTCTGGTTGCTGGACAAATTTTACACAAAGAAGCCTCTAAGCTGAGTTTTGGGGCACCTTGAACTATCCACTCCCCACATCACTTGAAAGATCTTTCAGCTTATAAGGGCCTTCAAACCCTTCCTCCATCCAGGGTTCTGTCGCTCCTCACTTCCTTTCTGGAAAACCCTAATATTACTTTCCTCCCCTGCTCTGCACTGATCCTTCCCTCACTGCTCCCAATGACTCCCACGTCTAACACACCAACTCATAATTGCTTGGAAACCTTAGAAGATTTCCTCCCCTGTCATTCTTCCATTTCTGAGGAACCACTCACCAAGCCTGACCTTATCTGGTTTACTGACAGCAGTTCCTTTAGGCAGAACGGCACTCATTACTCTGGATATGCTGTAGTTTCAGCCACTGAGATTATAGACGCCAAAGCTTTGCCTTCAGAAACTACCAACCAGCAGATTGAACTTATAGCAGCCACTCGTGCCTGCCTTCTAGCACAAGGCAAATCCCTCACCCTCTATACTGATTCAAAATATGTCTTCCAGATCTTATTATCCCATGCTTCAATATGAAGGGAGCGACGCCTACTTACCACCAAAGGTAATGCGATCACTAATTCGGCTCTTATAACCAATCTGATGGAGGCCTCCCACTTACCCACCCAGTTGGGAGTTGTCCATTGTAGGTCCCATCAGAAGGATGGCTCTCTTATCACTGAGGGCAATGCCAAAGCTGACCAGGCGCCACGAATGCGTGCTACCACTTCCAATTATGGCCCCTATGGGGTACATATTATGGCCACTTTAGACAGCTCATCTGAAGCCCCTACTTCTTCCAGTAAGAACAAGGATCTTTTCAAGTTCCTTCATACTCTACACCATTCCAATTCTCAGTCTTTGACCCTTTTTTTACAGAGCTTCTTCTCCCTCAACCCTTCTGACATAGCCATGATAGAGAATATAGCCTCTAATTGTCAGATCTGTCAGCGGACCAAACCTCATATTCCTTTAAGGCCCAAACCTTTCCCTTTCCACCAAGCCCAGGGACACATTCCCATTGCTGACTGGCAAGTAGACTTCACCAACATGCCCACAGTATGGCACACTAAATACCTCCTTGTCTTTGTGGACACTTTCTCTGTTTGGGTTGAGGCATTTCCCACTTCCAATAAAAAGGCTTCCACTGTAGCTTCAATCTAACTGACAGACATCATCCCTAGGTTTTGTATGCCCACTTTCCTACAATATGACAATGGCCCTGAGATTATTTCTAGGATCACACAAAAGGTCTCTCAAGCCCTCTCCTTCAAGTGGCATTTCCACTGTCCATATTACCCCCAGGCTTCAGGGAAAGTGGAAAGGGTAAATCATACTCTGAAGGAAGTCCTTACCAAATTGACAATGGAATTAAACTTAGACTGGGTCAAAATCCTTCCCTTTGCTTTGCTTCGAATCAGAGCTCTCCCTAAGAAACCATCTTTACTGTCTCCCTTTGAGATAATGTATGGAAGACCTCTTATACCCTCTGGGTTGGTCACTTCACAAGGACCTCTCACCCGAGATTTGTCTTTGCCTCTCTTGTTTCATCTCCGCTCTGAACACTGGAAATGTCAGAACTGGCTTCTTCCGGACCCAGTCTCCACTCCAAACACTCCTCCCTTAACACCTGGGAGTCTAGTCTATTATAATACCCCAGAGGAGAAAGGGACTCTTGCACCAAAATGGGAAAGCCCCTATCCTTTCATTCTCTGTACCCCCACCGCCGCCAAACTCTCCTTACCAGACAACCGTCTCACTCCCTGGATTCCCATTTCTAGGTTGAAACCATATCACCAGGAGGCCCCACCTGCTGACGACAGGACCATGCCAGAGGAACTCCAAGAATCACCTCCTGAAGCTCCCCTTTAATCCTGCTTTCCACACCCATCTCACCCATTTAAGTTGCGGCTCACACGGTGTTCCCTGCAGCCCAATTCCTCTTAAAGAAGGCACAATGAGCTCTCCCAACATCCTAGTCTTCTCTAACTGCTTGTTTTTTGTGCTCTGCTTTTTTTCTGTGCTCTGTTGGGACTTGTCTTTACCCTCCTAACCTACCATGTATTTATTCACTCTTCGGGAACGATACTCAGAACATGGCATGCAGAAGGTCCGCGCAGTGGATGCAACTACTTGCTTCATCCACAACTGCACCTCTATTTCCCTAAAATTGTCACCTTCAAGGACCTTCGTCCCTGGTAGCTGGAACTGGCCTTTCATTTGCTTCCTTTTTAATCAAACCAAAGACTATTGTCATTGGTGGCCTGAGATATATAATGGGTGTCCCTATTGGTCATGCAGGTTCCATGATGAACGTGGTAGCTGTTCTTACCACTCACTTGGCTACTCTGAAGGGTTGACTTCTAGTTACCTAAAGTGGCATAAAGGCTCTTCATCCGATAACAATGGATCGTATACTTCAGATATACCTGACCCCAAGGCCAAACGTTGGGGCTATGTTGAGTTTGCTCTCTATGCTCGGACAACCTCAGCAAGACCCACAGGGTGGATGACTGTTGGCCGCACCCTGATTATGCCACCTAAGGCAACCAATCATGTAGTCGAACACATTAAGGAGTCAGAATCAAAACTGGATAAAGGCCATTGCAACACATGTTTTTTCGTCCTCTGCCTGAGGATCAAAAGAAGTATATTTCCTATATGCTTCCATAATTCTCTCCAGAATCATAGAGGGAGACTCATTAGGACCTTGGATTATCTCTCTTACCATGGCCAAATTAGTCGGCCCTCTGGCGGCCACTCGGAGCCCCGCCATTAGAGCCCTGTGATAAGTGGAAAGATGCTACCAACCTTCAAAGGTGATGGGATCCCAGTTTGGTCGGTTCATGGGCCCATAAGGATGAAGAGGGAGCATCACAGTGGCTTCTGAGTTTTCTATTTTCCGTAGCTGGCGGGTTTCTTTAGGTGGCCCAGCTTCCACCAGAAAAGGAGGGGCTGCTGCTGCTGCGGAGAAGTCCCTTGGAGGGCTTGGGTCTGGCCCAATTGCCTCTAGTGGCGGAGAGGCTGAGTCAGTGGCGGGAGAATCATCTGGAATGTGTTGGGGGTTGGGGAGCGAGGGCAGAGGATAAGGAGGGGGAGGATTATCCAGTCTTGTGACTCAGGAAGAATGGGGGGAAGATGGGGAGGGAACGGAAGGTTTGAATGATAGGATCCTGGGGAAGGGGTATATGGCTGTTGATCTGGGTGGCCACGTGGTCCCGGCTGAAAGACAATATCTCTGACTTTTTGGATTAGATTGAAGTAGAAGGATCCTTCTGGGGGCCACCCGACTTTGAGGATGGGCAATTCTGAAGCACAGAGAGTCTGCCAGGTCTGACATTTAACTGAAAAATAATGATTCTTGGCCCTTGAGTGGACATCAGTCCAATGATCAAGGGTCAGGGACAGAAGCGTGAAAGTGCTTTGTCCCATAATGGGAGTTACTCAAAAAGAGACAGTGAAGACACAAACGCAACACAAACAAAGACAAACAGTAAACGTTTAACATGGGTCCAAGACAAATATTAGAACTCAGTAACTGGCAAAACCTGATGGGTTAGACAATAAAGACAGACAGTAAACTCAACATGAGTTCGGGACAATGAACAAAACTGTGTAGCCAGCAAAACCTGATGGGCTGGCAAACCGAATCCTGAAGCAAAATATAACCGAGTTGAGGAAACTAATATTCCTTGATTTCCCTCGTCCTCTGGAGTGTCCCCCAGGGACGTGGCCAGTAGCTCTGTGACACGTCTGCCACCCACTGTCAGAGAGAGCTAATGCTCTTCACCGACAGCCACTTTGCCAAGCCCTAACCTGAAACCCGAAACCAGAAAGAGGCGCCTTTCTTACCCCGAGAGGAGTCCCTTGGGGGTCTTTCATCCGCTGCTCCGGATATCTCACCTGGGACCTCCAGATGAAAAGGTGGGGCGAACATCGGAGGAAAAGACCACCAACAGGCTTTCTCATGCAACACCAAAGGGTTTATTGGGGGTATAGCGTGCTGGAGCTCAGGGCTCACTTCAGAGGAACAAAGAACAAAGAGCCCCGAGAACCACTTGAGTGGAGTTTATATACATTCTTTAGAGAGGGCAGGGACTTTACATACATCATAGCCTCTTTAGCAAATCATCATATACCGCGGGAAAATCAAATAACAACTCTAAAACATGATTAGCACATTCATTGGCGGGAACAGGTTGGGCAGGGGGTGATTGGTCAGCCGTAAGAAGGGGTATACATTTAAATTGATTGGTGGATGCACTGTGATGTATACGTGGTGAGCTGCATGGTTTCTGGGAAGGGGCTGTTAAGTAACTAGGTCCTCAGGGAAGATTTCAACACACATCTAATGTGCAAATCCGGGAATTGTCTTAACTGCCACAGAAATTTCAGGTGCTGAGTGCAGCTTGGAAACTTTACAAAACCTGGTTCTTTACATTTCAATTTCAATTTCTTTTATTCTTTCAGAACCTTACAGAGGAAGGCGAGAGAGTTCATAGACAATTACTGCTCTTTTGGCCATTTTGGTTTTGGATGCACACAAGGGATCTTTCTTTAGATCCATCTGGTGCTGATAATCTAAGCCACAGCCTCAAACAGGGCCAAGAGGCTGATTAAAACATATCCATTTCCAAAGCAATTACTACTCTGAAGTCAGTTACAGAACTCAGTCTTCTAGGAGAATCACGCCAGTGTTAAAGCCCAGGTGAACACAGTCATCTCTTCCAAAAGCCACACAAGTTACCACAATTAAAATCAAAAAAATCCCACATGGCCCTCATCTACTTCCATATAGTCACTCATCATAATCTCTGGCTGGAGGTTTCCTTAAATGGCACAGCCCAATAGAGTGTCCATAATAAGCTCCCTTCTCCTCATTTACCTAAATTCAGGGTGGCCTGGACACCCTTCCTGTGAACCAGGATTGAACACATAGTTCTGCCATTAATACTGCTCTACTTCTCCAATTTGAGGCCTACTGACTATCAGGTATAGTATGTGATTTGGAGTCATTATTAAACCCAAGCACCTTTGCAGGGATTGGAAGAACTCATTTGACACAAAAAATCCCAATACTCCCTTGATGGAGGTCAAGAACCAAACACAGGAAGGCAAGAGACTTCACCCACAATGACTGATTTTTTGCCATTTTGGTTTTGGATGCACACATTGGTTCTTTCTTTAGATCCATCCGATGCTGATAATCTAAGCCACAGCCTCACACAGGGCCAAGAGGCTGATTCAGACACATCCCTTTCCAAAGTAATTAAGCAAAGAGCCACTGGTGATGCCCATTCCTTTCCATTTTAAAACTGTTTTCTTCAGGCTTCACAAAGGGTGGCCTGAGGCAAAGACCTTCCTGACATTCAGGGCAACAGAACAATAGGTAAGCAAAAGGCCCAAAGCAGGGTTTCTCTACTGAGACTTTCCTGGTCACACTGATATCTGAGTTTTCTGAGATGCTTGCCATTCCCTTCAGCTATGGATTACATGGCCACGTCACAGAGTTTGGAGGTGGTACATATTTTGGACACAAAACCATGAGCCTATTGTGGAGAGTGGCCAGAATTCAGGAAGAAAACAGGAACTTAGGAAGACAGTACATGTTGTCCATCGATAAGGCAACCTGCAGTCCATTCCTAAAATGGGTAGGATGAATGCTGGGAAGCTTTCTACTAGACAGGACACATCCATTGATGCATTCTCTTTTCTAATGTCTACAACCACGGACACAGTGGGATACACAGACATAGAAACACTCGCCTTGTCAAAAGACTTTCTAGAAACATTCCACTCCAAACCAAGCAAGCCGCCTTTCCTACCTATTCTCAGAACATAAGACAAAACCACAAACTCACACCCACACTGAAAAAGGCACCTCCTTCCCCAAAGTAAGTCTGTGACTATCCAGAGTGTCCTCTGACTGGTGGGCCATACTATGTTCCCCAGAAATGGCCTGTCCTGTCTCAGATCTGGTCTCCATGGCCAACTCTGTGAAATATCAGGGGCCCGCGGTGAGCCACTTCTTGCTTTCTCTGGAAAGGCCAGTCTTCAAAATTTCCTGGCATTTGGCCATCCTCATATCAGTAGGTACCAAAAAAGACTTACTCTGTCCTTGGTAAATCCAAACAAGTGATCCCACTGTACTGGGACTGGGACTGGTTCTGGATGCCTGGCTTCCTGGATCCCAAGTTCAGAGAGTTCCATCACCAAGGAAGTGAGGTGAGGTCACTTCCTTCAGAAACTGAATGACGTCACTGCCTTAGCAACCACTTTTTCTGAACAGTTGCTTCCATACTTCCTCTGACACTTTCACAAGTTAGATTGGTATCTCAACCATAGGAACCCGGGAACAGCTCTCCACAAAGGCCTTTGTTGGTCCATCTTTTCTACATTAAGGAGAGAGGGTGAATGAGACACAACCCTTCATCCTTACCAGGTTGTTTTCCATGGAAGATGACTTTTGCTCTCTCACGTTCTTCATAGTTGCCTACATGTTCTCCAGGGATCATTTCTGCATGGACCTTTGAGGTTTTCAGCAGGTGGAAGATCCACTACATTCCTGTATTGTAAGACCAACTCTGTCCCTGCTGTTCTGTAATGTTAGATTGAGGGAACAGTGTATGGTTAGGGTTAATAACATGTGTGATTTGGGTTAGGAATAATTCTGCTGGATGAATAATGGTATTGGGAACCTGCGATATGTATGAGAATATATAGGTGAAATATATGTATGAAAACAGAAGTCTAGGTAAGATTTGAAGCCCAAAAGAGCATTTTGCCCTTGATTGGAATACTTAGATTTGAATTAGGTTCTGCACAGATTTGTCAGATTAATCAATATACAATGGCATAGGACCTTGTACCTTGGATGATTGAATGTCGAAGAGAACATCCAGTCAAAAAGGGATAGTCGGAAGTGAAAGGTTAATAAAATAGGTATTTGTCACTTCCTGGGAAGAATGTTGTGTTTATTCCGAGCATAATGGAGTTGTAAAAAAAAATATGATTAAATTAAAAAGACACCATGAAGAGTGTCAATGAGAGAGTGAGAGGACCAAAAAAAGTGGTTTGAGTCTTGGTTCACATAGTCCCCCTGTTTGACTACTTTTTTATCAACCCTGGCCTGTCCGATAATAATCTCCATATTATTGCTAACTATAAAACCCTGTTTGCTCAACCGTGTAATTTCTTTTCTCTAAGCTCAAATTGGACAAGTTAAACTCATGGTAATACCCCACTAGCAGACATAGAATGTGACACCCCACAATGATCACTTTTATGATTAAAAGTAGCTAGAAGAAGAAGTGGGGAATGAAAGATTAATAAAATAGGTACTTGTCACTTTTTTTTCTGTATGCTTAACAAAACACTGTTGAAATCTTGAGAACTGTTTGCTAATCTTGTTCCCAGAATGTCCTGTCCCCAAATGCAAAACTGCAGAATGTACTCCCTCACCCGGTTGAATGCAAACCGCCCACTCTCCCTCACCCATCAATAAACTTCACTCCCTGCCCTCCCCAAAGAAAGTATATAAGCTCTGCTTAAGCTCTTCTCAGGGCTCTCTGCTCTATTCAAGTGAGCTCCGATCCCCTGCATGCTGACCCCCTATAAACCCTTTGCTGTTGCATGAGATAGTCTTTTGGTGGTCTCTTCCTCCGAAGCTCGCCCAGTGTTTACTTTGATGATTGGGTGTAGAAAAGAACATTCAGTCAAAAAGGGATAGTCGGTAGGATTAGGAAGATAGTTGTTAGGTTTAGGAAGAAGAATGAGTATAGGTTTTGGAAAAAAAATATTCTTTATCAATAGGATTTTGTTTAGAGTGTGAATGTAAATGTTAGCCCACGTGAAGAGTCAGTCACAATAGTGAACCGGAGAAAATATGTAGGAAAACAGATATCAATAGAGATATTATGAAATAAGGCAAAATATAAAGTGGGTGATAGGATTAGACATTTTCAACAGGGTTGAATTTGAATATATGATCTTAGGAAGAAACCAATATGTAGTCACTAATTGGATTGATATTTGAGAGCATTAGGCAACCTGGACATGGCTGTGTTTAGTAATCCATGTTCATTTTCAATTTAGGCTTTGGTACAATAATAAGTGTGAACCTTGCATTTTGTCTGCAGAATATTACTGTGATAAAATGTATATGTAGATCAGGTGACATGAGTAATTTTTCCATCATTTCTGGGAGCAATATTTTGAAGATTAATAAGTTAGTATTGGGGGTACAAAGAGGTGTACCTTGTGTCTATGAATATAGAGCTAATGCATGAATAGACCATACTGTTAATAAATAATATAACTGGTCCACTTTAAACAATGCATTGGATTCATATCTTAAAATATATAAGAAATCTTATATTGATATACATACATTCATTCCAACTAGTTGTACATCTAATAGTAAAATTAAGGTTATGGTTTATCATGAAAGGTGTGTGAGTTTTTCTTCAAAAGTGATTATGGAAATCAAAAATAATGTGTTTCGAAAGAAGTCTCATGAAAAGACCAGTCAAGAACCATGAAAAAATACATGTGTTCTGAAGCAGGAAGTGATTGAAAGTGAAACAAATGCCTCTAAATTAGCGAACTTGTGGATGAAATATATATCCTATTATGTGCATAAACTGAAGAAATAGTAATGTACCAGTTTTGAATAAAAATGAACGTCAAAATACACATCATGTCCCATAGGAATCAATTTGCATTGATGTTAACCTGGGTCAGTTACTGTATTAATTTTAGGATTTGTAGGCACCATTCACTGAAGATAGTTTTCAGTACTAGGAAACAAATACATATTTCAGGTGGATGAATATTTCTGATGATAATCTTGTGAAAAGTTGATTATAAATTCACATATATGAATATGAATGAATTTAGGAAATGTATAAAAAGACACATGTATTTCATATTTTGAAAAATCTGGAAAGTTTGTATATATATATATATATATATATATATATATATATATATATATATATACACACACACACACACACATACACACACACATGCACACAGACATTAAAAATTAGCAATATATATGCCAATTGAAATTCACCATGAAATATATATCATCCACAGATTCAAAAATATTCATTTTACTGAACATGGATTTATGTATAATGTTGTTAAACTAGGAAGCTCACACAGAGTTCGAATTTTAACTTCCAACAGCATTTAGGAGAAGTGATCTCTTCTCACAATGTGTATCTGCCAAGTCAACCACCTCACAAGAATGTACGTTTTGTACCTTGTAGGATTCTATATGTGCATATAAAAATACATGTGCAAATAGGCTACAGAGAAAGGGAGACAGGAATTCACATATTTGTTAACTTTAAAAACACATGGAGAACAATTTCTACAAAAGTTGACTAGATTTATAACTTCTACACTACATAATGCAAAAGGCAAATTCAACTATACACCATGCCTCCTCTGAACTGCTTGTATTTCTATTCTGTTTGGATTATTATTCTCCATCATATTAGGATAAGTAGTCAGAGTCTAGTAGGCTAAGGGTTAGTGTCAGGGATTCAGTATTTCCAATGGAAAATTGGAAAAGGTATCCAATGTGTATGTAATTATGTGCTTTGAAAAATCTTCCCACTCTTATCCAGAACAATGCCTTGACATTACCTTTGCCCCAAGTAAGACACAATTACAAGAGAAGAGTTCGAAAATCTGTGCATATATATATGGAATGCAATATGCTCAGTTGTTCACAAACTTGGAGGTGGTAGAGGAGTTTACAAAAGTAAAGGACAGGGTAAACCCTCCACAAAAATGGAGCTTTGCTGGCCTAAAGACTTCTTGAGAAACTGCCTCTGAGGTTGGGCACTTGAAATATATGTTGTTGTCAGGAGCTTAATCTTCATTTGTGGTGAGACAATTAAAGCTGGATCTGCATCTATGTGACGTGAAGGATCTTGTTTCTTATTTTCCAATGAACATGAGACAGCAGTGCTGAATTCTCTCTTTGTAGGTAAACTGTGGCCACTGGGGGCTATGTGTCTCCCTGTGAGGACTGTGAAACGATTTGATCATCCTCCAATTTTCGTGGTGTTTCTTGCTGCTGTACTGGGAGTTTGGTATTTGCTTCGTGAAATACAAAGATTTCAACTGGGACAAAGTGCTAGAGGGAGTTCTGTCACGTGTGGTGTGTCAGGGTCTGCAAGAGAATGCACCAACCAGGCCTTTATCCCACATAGCTTGGCCCCTTGACCATAGCAACCTGATTCTGAACATTGCCCTGAAAACTCTCCATATAACAGGATGCATTTACATATAAGGGTCTGCTGGCTACACTATGTCAGTCACAAGCTATTTGGAAGCCAATGGAAGGTCCACATGACTCCACCACAGATGTTTTATCACACACCTGCACACCACTACTCTAGGCCCACTACTCAGGAGGCTCCAACATACTGGCATCACTGTTCTTCAACATTTTCATGAAACCCAGTCAATCAAGGCACTGTATTGTATACTCATGATCAGCAACAGGACATCCAAAGTTTCTCCAGTGCCACCTGGTCATGGGAATTTCAAAAATTTGATGGTATTCATCTAGCCATTTTTCAAGGATGAAGTTGGAGGCACTGTGGGTTTCAATTCATTCAGGAACCACTAAATGGTGAGGAAGTTCATTTCAATGAAATCTCTGGACAACACTCACAGGAAAGGCTTCCCAAAGAGTGGCCAAAAGGTCACATGAAGCCAGGCCCATTGAACTGTACAATGTGAGGTCCATGTGTGTTTTGACTCTCAAATATGGCTTCCATGTTTTTCATAATAAAATCATGTGATATCCTGGCTGAGATTCACAGTGCTCTGTGGAAAACCAACCTGGGACTAGATTTCAGATTCCAAGGGTGAATCTCATGCGTGGCCTCCTAAAATCCCAACTCAATTCATGGCAATACTACTCTGAGGTCAGTTCCAGAACTCAGTCTATAAGGGGAATCACCCAAGAGTGAAGCCCTGGTGGACCCAGTCATCTCTTCCAACTGCCACAAAAATGACCACAATTATAACCAAAACACTCCCACATGGCCCTCATTTTCTTCCATATAGATATTCATCATAACTTCTGGCTAGAGGTTTCCATAAGTGGCGCAGCTCAAGACAGTGTCCAATATAAGCTTCTTTGCCCCTCATTTGCCTAAAGTAAGTGTGGCCTGCACACTCTTCCTGTCAACCAGGAGTGATCAAATAGGCCTGCCATTAATACTGCTCTGCTTCTACTATTTGAGGCCTACTGACTGTCAGGTATAGATTCTTATGTGGTTTGTAGTCATGAGACAACACTAGCACATCTGCAGGGCTTTGAAAAACTCATTTTACTCAAGGGTCAATAATCACACTTGATGGAGGTCAGGAACCTAACAGAGGAAGGTGAGAGACTTCATCCACAATGATTGATCTTTTTGAATTTTGTTTATGGATGCACACATGGGATATTTCTTTAGATCCATCAGGAGCTGACAATCTAAGCCCCAGCTTCACCGAGCGCCAAGAGGCTGATTCAACACATCCATTTCCAAAGCAATTAAGCGAAGAGCCACAGGTGATGCCCACTCATTTCCATTTGAATACTGTTTTCTTCAGGCTTCACAAAGGGGTGGCCTGAGCCAAAGACTTTCCTTACATTCAGGGCAACAGAAAAATAGGTAAGCAAATGGCCCAAAGCAGGGTTTCTCCACTGAGACTTTCCTGGTATCTGAGTTTCCTGATATCTGAGTTTTCTGACATGCTCCACTTCCCTTCAGCTATCCAGTACATGGCCATGTGACAGAGCTTGGAGGTGCTACATAGCTTGGACACAAAACTTTGAGCCTATTCTGGAGAGTGTCCGGAATTCAGGAAGAAAACAGGAACTTAGAAAGATAGTAGGTTTTGCCCATTGATAAGGCTAGTCGCAGTCCATTCATAAATTGGCAGTATGAATGCTGGGAAGCTTTCTACTAGACAGAACACATCCATGATGCATTCTTTTTCTAATACTAAGACCACGGAGAGAGTGGGATACACAGTAATAGAAACACTCACCTTGTCAGAGGACATACTAGATACAGTCCTCTCCAAACCAAACAAATCGCCTTTCCTACATATTCTCAGAACATGAGACAAAACCACAAACTCACACCCACACTCAAAAAGACACCACCTTTCCCAAAGTAGGTCTGTGACTATCCGGAGTGTCCTATGATGGGTGGGACATACTATATTTCCACGAAATGCACTGTGCTCTCTCAGTTCTGGTCTCCTTGGCCAACTCTGTGAAGTTGTCAAAAGTCACTGGTGAGCCACTACCTTCTTTCTCAGGAAAGGCCCCTCTTCTTAGCTTTCCTAGCATTTGGCCATCCTCACATAACTAGGTACCAAGAAAGACTGACTCTGTCCTTGGTTTACCCAAACAAGTGAGACCACTGGAACTGGGACTGGAACTGGCTGTGGTTGCCTGGCTTCCTGAATCCCAAGTTTAGAGAGTTCCATCACCAAGGAAGTTATGTGAGGTAACTTTCTTCAGGAAGTGAATGAAGTCACTGCCTTGGCAACCACTTTGTCCTAACACTTGCTTCCAAGGGTCCCATGAGATGGAGGGTGCACCTACTTGCTGTGACATTTTCACAAGTTAGAATGGTATATCAACCATAGGCACCTGGGCACAGCTCTCCACACAGGCTTGGTTTGGTCCATCTTCTCTACATTAAGATGAAAGAGGCTGATTCAGACACATCCCTTCACCCTGACCAGGTTGTTTGCGATGGAAGTTGACTTTTCCTCCCTCAGGTCCTTCATTGCTGCCTACATCTTCTCCATGGATCATTTCTGTATTGACCTTTGAGGTTCTCAGCAGGTGGAAGATCCCCTACACTCCTGATTGTAAGACCAACTCTGTCCCTGCTTTTCTGTAAAGTTAGATTGAGGGAACAGTGTATGGTTAGGGTAATAACAGGTTCGATTTGGGTTAGGAATCATTCTGCATGATGAATAATGGCATTGGGAACCTGTGATATTTACAAGAATATACAGGTGAAATATAAGTATGAATACAGAAGTCTAGGTAAGATTTGAAGCCCAGAAGAGCATTGGGTCCTTGATTGGGATACTTAGCTTTGAAATACCTTCTGCACAGATGTCTCAGAAAAATCGATAAACAATGGCATAGGACCTTGTAAATTGGATGATTGAATGTAGAAGAAAACATCCACTTAAAAAGGGTAGTCGGTGGGATTGGAAAGATAGTCAGTAGGTTTAGGAAGAAGAGTGAGTATAGGATTTGGTCCAAAAGTTCTTTAGCAATAGGGTTTCTCGTAGAGAATGAATGTAAATGTCAGAACATGTGATGAGTCAGTCACAATGATTAACTAGGGAAAATATATAGGGAAGCAGATATCAATAGAGACATGAAGAAATCAGGCAAAGTATAAATTGATTGATAGGATTAGACATTTTCAACATGGTAGATGTTGAATATACAATCTTAGAAAAAAACAAATATTTAGCACCAATAGGATTAACATTTGAGAGCATTAGGCAATCTGGACTTGGATGTTTTTAGTAATCCATGCTCACTTTCCATTTAGGTTTTGGTACAATCATAAGTGTGAACTTTGCATTTTGTGTCCAGAATATTACTGTGATAAAGTGTATATGTAGATCAGGTGACATGAGTATTTCTTCCACCAATTCTGTGGTCAATATTTTGAAGATGTATAAATTAGTATTGGGTGTACAAATAGGTCTACCCTGTGTCTACAAATATAGATAAAATGAATGAATTGACCATACTGTGAATAAATAATATAACTGGTTCCAACTTTAAATTATGGATTGAATTGATATCTGAAAATATACAGGAAATCTTATATTGATATACATACATTCATTACAACCATTTATAGATCTAATGGTAATATTAAGGTTATGGTTTGTCATGAAGAGTGTGTGAGGTTTGCTTCAAAAGCGATTATTGAAATCTAAAATGAAAAGTAGTCTCATGAAAAGACCAGACAAAAAACATGGAGGAATACATGTGTACTGAAGCAGGAAGTGATAGAAAGTGAAACAAATGCCTATAAATTTGAAAACTTGTGAATGAAATATGTATCCTATGATGTGCATAAACTGAAGAAATAGTCATGTAACATTGTTGAATAAAAATGAATGTCATAATACACATCATGTACCATAGTAATCTACTTGCATTGATGTTAAAGTGGGTCAGATACTGTAGAAAAATTAGGACTTCTGTGCACCATTCACTGAATTTAGATTTCAGTACTAGGAAACAATATGTATTTGAGGTGGATGAATATTTCTGAGAATAATTTTGTGAACATTTGATTATAAATCCACATACATGAATATGAATGCATTTAGGGATTGTATAATAAGACACATATATTTTATATTCTGAAAAATCTGGAGAGTGTGTGTGTATATATATATATATATATACACACACACACACACACACACACAGACATTAAAAGGTAGCGATATATATGCCAATCGAAATTTATTATGAAATATATATCTTTCACAGATCCAAAAATATTCATTTTACTGAACATGGATTTATGTATTATCTTGTTCAACTAGGAAGCTCACCCGTAGTTTTAATTTTCAGTTCCAACAACGTTCAGGAGGAGTGATCTCTTTTGACAATTTGTATCTGCCAAGTCAGCCACCTCACAAAAGTGTACATGTGATACCAGGTAGGATTCTATATGTGCATACAAAAATACATGTGCTGAATAGGATACAGATAAAGGGCGACAGGAATTCACGGATTTGTTATCTTTAAAACACATGGAGAACTACTTCAATTTAATATTGACTTGATTTATAACACCTACCCTTTATCATACAAAAGGTAAGTCCAGCTATACACCATGCCTCCTCTGAACTGCTTGTATTTCTATTCTGTTTTGGTTATTTTGCTCCATCAATTTAGGATTGACACAGTCTGGCTGGGCACAATTCAGGAGCCACTTGTCAAAAGCTAACTTTATTTTTAGAACCACACACGCCAAAAAATAGCTCCTCGGGAAAAACACTCAGAGCACAACTGCCACCACCGGCTTCCCACAAGCTCTCAACCTCCCCTCTCCTCCTGCTCTTGAGGTCGATTGGCTGGGTTGTTTGAGCAGAGCCAAAAAAGTCCCCCAAAAAGCAGCTCCATAATTTGAAAGGGTGGGGAAACAGCCCAATGGGCATCACCGCAGAGGAGCCAATCAGCTAGATGTTGCTGGGGCCGCTGTGAGCCAACCATCAGCTGGCAGTCTGAAAGTTTGCTTTGGCCCCTTGGGCTGTGGCTCTCAACATCTAACCCTCTCTGTTTAAACAACAAGCATGTGGCTTAGGGACCATGCCTGCCTTAGGTTGTCCAATAGTACATATGATTCTTACCCATTATCGAATGAGCTGACCTCAATGTGTCAGCCTCCTGTCTTAGATTGGTACCATTGTAATTGGATCTTACCCGTCACTGACTACAGGTCCAGTATACATCCACACCTGTGGAGAGGTCTTTGTACCAGCGGGCGGGTGAGGCTCTTTGCCTCATCTCTGTTGGCCCCCTAATTTTAGCTGAACAACCATGACAAGCAGAAGGGAGGAAGATACACCAAGGCAATTGATGGCTCTTTTTGAAAAAATTGTACCACCGATGACATCATCAGAGAAATACCCCAACTCTACCACACGTCACTGCACCAACAGATAGTTCACAATGCAGGCAGGTGAGTTCACAATGCATACAAGTGATACATAGTCCAGGCAAGTTCTGCAAGCAGTTCAGTGATGGCTATTGCAGAAGCTGTAGATTGGTTTTATCTTTGACTTCACATGCACTGGGATGAAGATAGAAATTCTGGCAACAATGCCTAAAGAAAGAATTATGTAACATTCCAAAAGGCACTAAAAAAAACAATTTTCTTAACAATTTACATTGTCTAGAAGAGAATTATTAAATATAATGAAAAGAAAAGGTGGATCCAACATGGCGGCAGGCAGAGAGGCTGCGCTTTTAATGCACTCCCAGTGATGGGGTCATAAAGTCGCAAGGATAACTCTTTGATTCTACCAACGGAGATTCTCCTAGCAAAATTCCACTGAAGGGAGACTGCCCGGGAGCTACAAGAATTTTTTTGAAGCGTCTGTGTGACCCGCACGAGTGGGACCCTGCCACTAGACGCGGAGTTCGAGATTCACCAGCCACAGTCTGCGCACCGCGGGCACAGCTGCAGATCCGTCCACCAGCCCGCAGCCAAAGTGACTGGGTCCTGCTAGACGCCGAGACACAGCTTGGCAGGAAGAAGTCTTTAGCCAAGCCTCCACGCGCCAGGAGCTGAGGTGAACTGGGCCGGACCAGTCCCACCCCTCCCCTCGGTCAATCCGGCAAGAAGCCTGGGGCCCACCATAGCAGAGAGGTGACATCATCGGAGTTCGGCCGGCGAAATTCCTTCCCAGCAAATTCCACTTTAGCAGGTGTGTGACTCCGCATACTGATACAAGCAGCCAGGAAACTTCATTGACTTCTCAGGGGTCGTGTCCGTAGGGAAGCAGAGGGGAGCCCAGAACCCAAGGCCCCCATATCACCAGTGGTGACCCCTAAGGTCTTATCCGCCAGTTTACCACAGCACTGAGGATTAAAAGGGGCACTCGGTGGGGCTGCAAGTGTAACTAGATCTCTGGAGAATCACTTCTGGGGAACAGGACCTGGCTGGCAGGCTGACAGGAGGAAGGGGGTTAAGAGCTGGAGAAGTGAAATGGCTCTGGACTGACAAGTCTGAGAGACCCCCAGAAGACGCCCTACAGGGATAGCTCTCGGCAGGTAGAGAGCAGACACTCCGCTTGGAAGGCACAGCTCCGCCTACTGGAAGAGAAGAAGGTGGATCTCTAAGACTTTAATTTTTTTGTTGTTGTTGTTGCTGTTGTTGATATTTTTTTCTCTCCTTCTTCTCTCCCTGTTCCTTTCCCCCCTTTTCCTTCTCTCTTTCTATCCCATTTCAAGTTTTATTGTTCTTTTCATTCCCCTCTAATCTATCTCTCCCTCTATCCTTTTTTTCTTTTTAAGAGCACCTTCATTCTCCTACCCCCCAACTCTCATTCCAAGCATTACATCTTTCATTGTGTGTAATTGTCTAAATGCAAATAGGTGAATGTCTCGAGGCTGTCTATAAGACTCCTAAATACCTAGCTACTACCAACACCCTGATCCAATTGCCTGGTAGTATCCACCTTCAGTGGAGCAATCTTCTAAAGTAGCCGAGACATACTAACCATTGTACCACCAGAGCACCCAACCTAAACATATAGTCCTAAGAACAAACAGCAAATCATTATATGCATACAGAACCTAGAAGCCTTATATGAATTAAATGAATCAGCTTTAAAGTACAACAAAGCCCAAAATTTTTAGGCATAATCTTCCACCACAAAAGAGAGACAACAGAGATATACAAAGCCAAAACAAATGTATAGGAGAAAGCAGTTACAAAGCAGTCAAACAGAGCTGGAAAGCAACGTGAACAATATGAAAAAACAAGGGAAAAAGGGGTTACAAACAATGCAGGACAATCTAAATATACAGGAGGACCTAGAAGAATCAGAAATATGGACAGGGAAAGAAATCAAGGCATTCCTAATTCAGATGGAACGGAATATTAGAGAAGACATGAGACAGCAAATCCAAGCATTGAAAGTATATTTTGAAGAGGAACTAACCACACAAATTAAATCCGCAAAGAATGAGCTTTATCAGGAGATAGAGGTGTTAAAAAATAATCAAGTTGTAATCATAGAAATGCAAGAAACCGTAAATCAGATTAAAAGCGCTAATGAGAATATTACAAACAGACTACATCAAGTAGAAGTCAGAACATCAGATAATGAAGACAAAGTATATCAACTTGAAAAGAATATAGTCAACACAGAAAAGATGTGAAATCAAACATATAACACAAAACACAAGTGCACACATAATATAATACATACAACACATGACATAATATTAAAGGCCTTATGACTTTTTACAGGTGAAATCTCCATTGCAATGTCTAAAAACTCTATTGTCCAAAAATAGAACTGATCAGCAAAACATTAACCTAGTTCTGTAAGAGCTAAAAAAAAAAAAATAAAACTTCATGATATGAGAAAGGGGAATAATAAAATAGATTTGAAAAAAACATTCTGGTTCTGTCACAGATGTAAGAACAGCCAAACTGGAGTTCTGCATATCAGCTCTTATTGATTTGAGCCAAATCATCTTATTTTTGGTCTGTAGAAATCTCTTTAGTTAATCTCTCTGGAATCCAAATTGGCTACTGTTCTCCCTGTGGAAACACAAAAACAGACGCCGGACTCCAGACAATTACTTGGTCAGGACCTTTCCATTGTCCTGTTAGAATATCCTTCCAAAGTACCTTGGGCTTATGTACATTTTTTGGACATATATGCCTTTCTGCAGCACTAAGCCCTGATGAACCCAAATTTAAAAAGTTTAGAGTAAAAGGGTTATTTTAAGTTTACCTTTGGGGAATATATACCCCTTCCCAATTTGTTCTTTTTGCTTTAATATGTACGTTTTAATAGTTTCATGTGCTCTTTCAACTATGCCTTCTCCCTGTGGATTGTATGGGATTCCTGTTATATGAGTAATGCCAAATGATGAGCAAAATTGTTTAAAAGAAGTAGAAGTATAAGCAGGGGCATTATCTGTTTTTAACTCTTTTGGAACGCCCACAGTGGCAAAATTTTGTAAGCAATGAGCTATAACATCTTTAGTTTTTTTCTCCAGCAAGAATGGAGCCCATCAAAAATCCAGAAGAAGTATCAACTGTAACATGCAAATATTTTAATTTTCCAAATTCTGGCAAGTTTCTGACGTTCATCTGCCAAATATGGTTAGGTATCAATCCTCTAGGATTGACTCCAAGATTAACTTGTGGTAAAAAGGTCACACAATTTTGACATTGTTTTATTATTTGTCTAGCTTGTTCCTTAGTTACTTTGAAACGCTTTTGTAAAGTATTAGCATTGACATGAAACTTTTTATGAAAATTTGTAGCTTCTTCTAGTGTATAGAAAATATGTATGAATGTCATGTGTTGTTTTATCTGCTAAATAATTGCCCAAACTAAGGGCTCCAGGCAATCCTGTATGTGTCCTGAAATATCCTATAAAAAACGGATCTTTCCTGTCCCAGATTAGACTTTGTATAGTCGAAAGCAAAGAGAAAATAGTAGAGGAAGGGGAAATCCTTCTACCATCTTCAAGTGATACTATAGCACTAACTATATACTGATTATCGGAAAATAAATTAATTACAGATGCTTTAAGCATCACAAAAGCTTGTAATACTGCATTAAGCTCTACATTTTGAGCTAATTGTTTGGGTACTAAAAATGTAAAAGTTTGATCAGGTGTAAATATTACTGCTGTACCATTATTTGACCCATCAGTGAATATATTTGTAGCATTTATAATAGGTGTTTTTCTTGTCATTTTTGGAAAAATTACATGATGTGATGACCAAAAAGACAATAAAGGATTAGATGGTAAGTGGTTATCAAATGAAACATTAGATTTGCACATGATTATTGCCCAAGAATTTAACTAATTATCTAAATCATCAATTTGATTCATAGTATATGGAGTAATAATTTTATCTTCTTGGGTTGTATTATAGTTATAGTAGAAATATTCAAGTAAAAGAGAAGGTCTCTCGAGCTAGTCAGACAGAGATAAAAATTCAATTAAAAGAGAAGGTCTCTCTAGCTAGTTAGACAGAGGAAAAAATCAAGTGATTGATCCTGATAATGTGTCTGAATCAGCCTCTTGGACCTGTGTGAGGTTGTGGCTTAGATTCTCATCACCTGATGGATCATTCCGTGTGTGAATCCATACCCAAAATGGCCAAAAGAGCAGTCCCTGTGGATGAAGTCTCTTGCCTTCCTTTGTAAGTCTACTGAACTCCATCAAGTGAGAATACGCATCCTTTGTGTCAAATGAGTTCTTCAAAGCCCTGGAGAGTCTAGCACATAGGTTCTTGGGTTTTCTCATGACTCCAATTCACATAAAAATATCTATACCTGACAGTCAGTAGGCCTCAAATTGGAGAAGCAGAGGTGTATTAAGGGCAGGCCTATTTGATCACACCTGGTTCACAGGAAGGGTGTCCAGGCCACCATGACTTTAGGCAATGAAGGGCAAGCAAGCTTATTTTGGACACTGTCTTGGACTTCACCACTCATGGAAACCTCCAGACAGAGCGTAGTATGAGAGTGTATATATGGAAGAAAATGAGGACCATGTGGGAGTGTTTTGGTTTTAATTGTGGTCATTTGTGTGGTAGTTGGAAGATATGACTGGGTATACCTGGGCTGAACTCTGGTGTGATTCCCCTTAGAGACTGAGTTCTAGAGCTGACTTAGAGAAGTGTTATCATGAAATATGTTGGGATTTTAGTTGGTCACGCATGAGAGTCGCCCTTGGAAACCGAGATCTAGGCCCAGGTTTGCTTTCCACAGAGCACTGAGAATCTAATCCAGGATATCCCATGGTTATATTCTGAAAGACATGGCAGCCATAGTTGAGAGTCAAAACACACATGTACCTCACATTGTAGACAGCAATAGGTCTGGCTTCCTGTGAAATTTTGGCCACTCTTTGGAAGCCTTGTCTGTGAGATTTCTCCAGAGCTTTCATTGAAATGAGCTTCCTCACCATTTAATTGTTCCTGAATGAAGTTAAACACACAGTGCCTCCAACATCATTCTTGTAAAATGGCTAGATAAATACCATGAAATTTTTGAAATTCCCATGACCATGAAAATGGTGTAGAAAAGAGATGCCAGTAAGTTGGAGCCTGATGTGAAATGGGCCTAGAAAAGTCGTGTGCAGTTGTGTGATAAAATATCTGTGGTGGGGCAATGTGGATCTGCCATTGGCTTCCAAATGGCTTGTGACTGACATGGTGCACCCAGCAGACCCTTCTATGTAAAGGCATCTTGTTATGTGGAGAGTTTTCAGGGCAATGTTCAGAATCAGATTGCTATGGTTAAGGATGCAAGCTATGTGGGATTGAAGCTTGGTTGGTTCAGTATCATGCAGAACCTGACACACCACACGTGACAGAACTCCCTTTAGCACTGTGTCCCAGTTTAACTCCTTGTATTTTGTGAAGCAAATACCAAACTCACATTGCAGCAGCAAGAAACACATCGACAAGTGGAGGATGGCCAGATGGCTTTACAGTCCACACGGAAAGAGTTTGCCCGCAGTGGCCACAGTTTACCTACAAAGAGAGAATTCAGCACTGCTGCCTCATGTTCATTAGAAAATAAGAAACCATGTCCTCCAGGTCACTTAGATACATACCTAGCTTTGATGGTCTCTCTAAAAAAAAGCTAAAACTCCTGACAACAACAAATATTTCAAGTGCCCAAACTCAGAGGCAGTTTCACCAGAAGTCTTTAGTCCAGAAGAGCTCCATTTTTGTGGAGTATTTACCTGTCCCTTACTTTTGGAAACTCCTCTACCACCTTCAAGGTTGTGAACTCTTGAGCATATTACATTCCAGATATGTATTCACAGATTTTCTAACTCGTCCACTCTAATTGTATTTTACTTGGAGTGAAGGTAAAGTCAAGGCATTGTTCTGGATTAGAGTGGGAAGATTTTTGTGAAGCACATATTTACATACACATTGGATTCATTTTCCTATTTTCAATTCAAAATGCTGAATGCCTGACACTAACGCATACCCTACTAGACTCTGACTACTAATTCTAATATGATGGAGAAAAATAACCCAAACCGAATAGAAATACAAGCAGTTTAGACGAGACATAGTGTATTGCTGGACTTGCCTTTTGCATTATACAGGGTAGGACTTATAAATCTAGTCAATATTTTGTTGAAATAGTTCTCCATGTGTTTTTAAAGTTAACAAATAGATGAATTCCTCTCTGCCTTTCTCTGTAGCCAATTCAGCACATGTTATTTCATATGCACATATTGAATCATACCTGTTATCACATGTACATTCTTGTGAGGTGGCTGACTTTGCAGATACAAATTGGGAGAAGAGATCACTCCACCTAAACACAGTTGGAACTGAAAATTCAACCTATGGGTGAGCTTCGTAGATGAACAACATGATAAATAAATCATGTTCAGTATAATGAATATTTTTGGATCAGTGGATGATATACATTTCATGATGAATTTCGATTTCCATATATATTGCTACTTTTTAATGTCTGTGTGTGTGTGTGTGTGTGTGTGTGTGTGTGTGTACACTCTCCAAGTTTTTCATAATATGAAATATATGGGTCTCAATGTACACTCCCTAAATTTATTCGTATTCATGTATGTGGATTTATAATCAAATATTCAAAAGATTATTCTCAGAAATATTCATCCACCTGAAATACATATTTGTTTCCTAGAAATAAAAACTAACTTCTGTGAATGGTGCATACGGATCCTAATATTTCTACAGTAACTGACCCAGTTTAACACCAATGCAAGTAGATAATTATGGAACGTGATGTGTATTTTGATGTTCATTTTTAGTCAACACTTGTACATTACTATTTCTTCAGTTTATGCACATCATAAGATATATATTTCATACACAAGTTAGCAAATTTATTGGCATTTGTTTCACTTTCAATAACTTCATTCTTCAGAACACATGTATTCCTCCATGTTTTTTAACAAGACTTCTTTCTAAACACATTATTTTCGATTTCCATAATCACTTTTGAAGCATAACTCACACACTCTTCATGATGAAATATCACCTTAATATTACCATTAGAAGTATAACTGGTTGGAATGAATGATTTTATATCAACATTAGATTTTCTGTATATTTTCAGATATCAACTCAATCCATTATTTAAAGCGGACCAATTATATTATTTATTCACAGTATGGTCTATTCTTGCATTATCTCTATATTCTTAGACAGATACTACACCACTTTCTACCCCCAATACTCATTTATACGTCTTCAAAATATTGTTCCCAGAAATGGTGGAAGAAATACTCATGTCACCTGATCTACATATACATTTTATCACAGTAATATTCTGGAAAATAAAGCAAAGGTCACACTTATGATTGTACCAAAGTCTAAATTTAAAGTGAGCATGGATTTCTAAAAACATCCATGTCCAGGTTGCCTAATTCTCTCAAATGTCAATCCAATTGTTGACTACATATTTGTTTCTTTCTAAGATTATATATTCAAACTCAACCCTGTTGAAAATGTCTAATCCTATCACTCACTTTACTTTGCCTAATATCCTAATGTCTCTATTGATATCGGCTTTCATTCATAAATTCCCAGTTCATCATTTTGACTGTTCATTTGTGCTGACATTTACATTCACTCTCTACCTGAAACCCAATTGCTAAATAACTTTTGGTCCAAATCCTATACTCACTCTTCTTTCTGAATCTACCAACTATCTCCCAAATCCTACTGACTATCCTTTTTTGAATGGATGTTCTCTTCGACATTCAATCATTCAAGGTACAAGGTCCGATGCCATTGTGTATTGATTTATCTGAGACATCTGTGCAGGACATAATTCAAAGCTAAGTCTCCCAATCAAGGGCCCAATCCGTTTCTGGGCTTCAAATATTACTTAGATTTCTGTTTTCATACATATATTTCACCTCTATATTTTTATAAATATCACAGATTTCCAATACCATTATTCATCCAGCAAAATAATTCCTAACCCAAATCGAACATGTAATTAACCCAAACCATATACTATTCCCTCATTCTAACTTTATAAAAGAGCAGAGAAAGTGTTGGTCTTACAATATAGGAATGTAGGGGATATACCACCTGCTGAAAACCTCAAAGGTCCATGCAGAAATAATCCCTGGAGAAGATGTAGGCAGCTATTAAGGACCTGAGAGAGCAAAAGTCATCTTCCATGGAAAACATCCCTGTCTGGAGAGGGGTTGTGTCTGACTGAGTGTCTCTGTTCCTAATGTACAGAAGATGGACCAATCCAGGCCTGTGTGCAGAGCTGTTCACGGGTGCCTATGGGTGATATAGTATTCTAACTGGTGAGAGGGTCACGGGAAATAGGGGCAGCATCTATCTCATGGGACCCTTGGAAGCAACTGTTAGGAAAAAGTGGTTGCAAAGGCAGTGACCTCATTCAGTTCCTGAAGGAAGTGACCTCATCTCTATTCCTTGGTGATGGAACTCTCTGAACTTGCGATCCAGGATTCCAGGCACCCAGAGCCAGTCCTAGTCCCAGTCCCAGTGGGCTCATTTGTTTGGATTTTGTAAGGACAGAGTCAGTCTTTCTTGGTATCTATTGATGTGAAGATGGCCAAATGCCAGGAAAGCTTTGAAGACTGGCCTTTCCAGAGAAAGCAAGTAGTGGCTCACCACGGGCTCCTGACAATTTCACAGAGTTGGCCAAAGAGACCAGATCTGAGACAGGACAGGCCATTTTGGAGGTACATAGTAAGGCTCACCAGTGAGAGTACACTCCGAATAGTCACAGACCTACTTGGGGGAAGGCGTTGCCTTTGTGGTTTTTGTTGTGTGTTTGTGGTTTTATCTCATGTTCTGAGAAAAGGTAAGAAAGGCGGTTTGTTTGGTTTGGAGTGAACTGTTTCTAGTAAGTCGTTTGACAAGGCAAGTGTTTCTATGTCTGTGTATCCCAATGTGTCTGTTTTTGTAGACATTAGAAAAGAGAATGCATCAATGGATGTGTCCTGTCTAGTAGAAAGCTTCCCAGCATCAATCCTGCCCAATTTATGAATGGATTGTGGCTTGCATTATCGAAGGGCAACACCTACAAACTTCCTAAGTTCCCATTTTCTTCCTGAATTCTGGCTACACTCAAGAATAGGCTCATGGTTTTGTGTCCAAGATATTTACCACCTCCAAGCTCTGTGATATGGCCATGTACTGGAAAGCTGAAGGGAATGGCGAGCATCTCAGAAAACTCAGATATCAGTGTGACCAGTAAAGTCTCAGTGGAGGAACCCCGCTATGGGCCTTTTGCTTACCTATTGTTCTTTTGCCCTGAATGTCAGGAAGGGCTTTGCCTCACGCCACCCCTTTCTGAAGCCTGAAGAAACCAGTTTTCAAATGGAAATGAGTGGGCATCACCTGTGGCTCTTTGCTTAACTGCTTTGGAAAGGGATGTGTCTGAATCAGTCTCTTGGCCCTGTGTGAGGCTGTGGCTTAGATTACCAACACCTGATGGATGTAAAGAAAGATCCCATGTGTGCATACAAAATCAAAATGGCAAAAATTCGCAGTCATTGTAGATGAAGTCTCTCGCCTTTCTCTGTAAAGTTCCTGACCTCCATCAAGGGGAATAGGGATCCTTTGGGTCAAATGAATTCTTCAAAACCATGCAGAGGCAAATCCATAAGTGCTTCGGTTTTTTCTTGACTCCATTTCACATAAAGAATCTAAACACCAAAGTCAGAAGGCCTCAAATTGGAGAAGTGGAAAAGTATTAATGGCAGACTTATTTGATCACTCCTGGTTCACAAGAAGGGTGTCCAGGCCACCGTGACTTTAGTCACACACACACACACACACACACACACACACACACACACATATATATATATATATATATATATATATATATATATATATATATATACACTCTCCAGATTTTTCAAAATATGAAATATGTGTCTTATTTTACACTCACGAAATTCATTCATATTCATATACGTAAATTTATAATCAACTTTCCAAAGATTATTCTTAGAAATATTCATTAACCATAAAAACATATTTCTTTCCTATACTGAAAAGTAACTTGAGTGAATGGTGAACACAATTCCTAATATTTCTACAGTACCTGACCCAGTTTAACATCAATGCAAGTAGATTCCAATCGGACATAATGTGTATTTTGACGTTCATTTTTATTCAACACTGGTAGATTACTATTTCTTCAATTTATGCACATCATAGGATATATATTTCATCCACAAGTTAGAAAATTAATAGGCATTTGTTTCACTATCAATCATTTTCTGCTTCAGAGCACATGCATTCCTCCATGTTTCTCGACTGGTCTTTTCATGAGAAAAGGGATGGACAAGGCAAGGTAAGGCAACTAAGATAGCACCGAAGACACGGAAACAGTCCTATTTGGTTGCAACCGGATTTAGAGGGCATTGCTTCTGTTGTAATCATTTAATCCCCTGCACCCCAAGTTTAAATTGTTTCAGAATTTTGTACCCAACATGGATGGGAGGGGCTCAGAAGTTCACAATCTGCAGAAGTTTATAAAAAGCAGTTTTTGTTTCTGTTTTTTTTTTTTTCTCTGTTCTGGGCAAGTTAACATTTTAAGGATACCGGGAATGGGGCAGAGCTATTTTCTTCTCTTTTTTTTTTTCTCTCAGCCAGATGTTACCATGGAGCCCAGTTGGTAACTTCTTTATCTTAGAAATGTAGCCATCTCTGTGAAGCCCCAGCTCAAGGCCAGAGGCCTTGTTTACATATTGCCAGCATTATGACTGACTCTTTCCAAACACATTATTTTCGATTTCCATAATCACTTTTGTAGCAAAACTAACATATCTTCATGATAAACCGTAACCCTAATATTAATATTAGATGTATCATTGGTTGGAATGAATGATTGTATATCAATATAAGATTTCTTATATATTTTCAGATATCTATTCAATCCGTTATTTAATGTGGAACCAGTTATATTATTTATTCACTTATGGTCTATTTATGCATTATCTGTATATTCAATGACACAGTGTACACCTCTTTGTACCCCCAATACCCATTTATATGTCTTCAAAATATTGCTCCCAGAAATGGTGGAAGAAACACTCATGTCACCACATCTACATATACATTTTATCACAGTAGTATTCTGGAGACAAATGTAAAGGTCACACTTTTGATTGTACCAAAGCCTAAATGGAAAGTGAGCATAGATTACAAAAAACATCCATGTCAAAGTTGCCTAATGCTCTCAAATGACAATCCTATTGGTGACTACATATTTGTTTCTTCTTAAGATTATATATTCTAACTCAATTCTTTTGAAAATGTCTAATCGTATCACGCACTTTATACTTTGCCTGATTTCGTAATGTCTTTATTGATATCTGCTTTCCTACATATTTTTCCCACTTCATTATTGTGACTGTTCACATGTGCTGACATTTACATTCACTCTCTAACCGAACCCCTATTGCTAAAGATATTGTTTTCCAAATCCTATACTCACTCTTCTTCCTAAACCTACCGACTATCTTCTTAATCTTACCGACTATCCGTTTATGACTGGATTTTCTCTTCTACATTCAAACATCCAAGTAATGTTCCTGCAAGCGTCGGTGGAAGAGATCACCAAGATAGTGTCTCATGCAACAGCAAGGGGTTAATTGGGGGTCCAGCAAGCTGGGGCTCAGAGCTCACATGAATAGAGCAGAGAGCCCTGAGAACAGCTTAAGCAGAGCTTATATACTTTCCTTGGAGAGGGCAGGGATGGAAATTTATTGATGGGTCAGAGCGAGTGGGTGGTTAGTGTGAAACTGGGTGAGGGAATACATTCTGCAATTTGGCAGTTGGGGACAGCACAATCTGGGAACAAGATTACAAACAGTTCTCAATATTTCAACAGTGTTTTGTTAAGCATACAGAAAAACAGGAAGTTACAAGTACCTTTTTTATTAACCTTTCATTCCCCACTTCTTCTTCTTGCTACTTTTAATCATAAAAGTGATTATTGGGACGTGTCACATTCTATGTCTGCTAGTGGGGTATTACCATAAGTTTAACTTATCCAATTTGAGCTTGGAGAAAAGAAATTACATGGTTGAGCAAACAGGGTTTTATAGTTAGCAATAATATGAGGATTATTATTGGACAGGCCAGGGTTGATAAAAGCGTAGATAAGCAGGGGGACTGTGTGAACCAAGACTCAAACCACCCTTTTTGGGCCTCTCTCTCTCGTTGATGCTTTTCAAGGCATCCTTTTATTTTACTCAAAGGTTTTTTTTACAACCTCAGTATGGTCGGCATCAAAACAACATTCTTACATCAATGCAGCACAAAGGCCCCCTTCTCTCATGAAGAGGAGGTCCAACTCTCAACTGGAGTGTAAAACAACTTCAGAGAGACATGTAAAAGATTCCTGCAAAGCTGTGATGGAGGTTTCTATTATCTTTAAGTTTTGGTCTCTTGCTGCTTCTATTTGGGTCATTTGTTGTGTACCATGGAGCAGGGCAGTGGTTCCTATGACTACCACTGCCGCAACTCCAATTCCTAATATGATGGCTAAAGTGAGGGATATATGTTCCCAGTGGAACCGGGTTGTATGCCCCCGTGTTTGAACTTCAAATGAACCTGGGTCATTATAGAGCAATCTGGGAGACATCTTCACCATTACACAATTAATCACATCTGTTGACCATTTCATGAAAACATGAACAATGTTTAAGTATATAGAATTATACTGTTGTAGGGACGGACAAGGCACGGCACTTAAGATAGCACCAAAGACAGGGAAACAGTCCTATTTGGTTGCAACCGGATTCAGAGGGCATTGCTTCTGTTGTAATCAATTAACATCCTGAACCCCAAGTTTAGGTAGTTTCAGAATTTTGTACCCAACATGAAAGAGAAGGGACTCAGAAGTTCACAGTCTGCAGAAATTCACAAAAAGAAGCTTTTTTTTCTGTTTTTTCCTTTATTGTGGGCAAGTTAACTTTTCAAGGACACCTGGGAGGCAGAGAGCTTTTTTTTCCTTTTCTTTTATCCCCCTGCCAACTGTTACCATGGAGCCCAGTTTGGAAATTTTTATCTTAGAAATGTAGCCATCTCTGTGAAGCCCCAGCTCAAGGCCAGAGGCCTTGTTAACATATTCTGTGAAAAACTATTAAGGGGGTGTCTAGCTTAGGAGTGCTGATTTTTCCAGCCAGTAGCCAAGTAGAAAAGGGCAACAGAAAAAGAGGAAGTTAATCTACACTGAACTCATTTATAGAGACTCTTTTGCTGAAAGTCCTAAAGTCAGCCATGGTGAAGACTTCTGGAGAAGTTCAGTGAAGATTTTTCTGTGGGCCTGGTACAGAGGGGGAAGACGGGGAAGGCGGGGGGTGAGAGCAGCTCCGTGGATCTGAGAATAAGGAAGGAGAGATGTAAAGGAATAATGGGAAAGGGGTTTGGGATTTTCCTAGCAACATAAATTGAGCAGTAGAATCGGTAGAGCAGAAAGGAAGACGGGAGTGAGTATCCCAAAAAGCCTGTGAGGGACTTTAAATTCTTAGTAACCTGTTTTCAGTGATGACAAAGCAACTTTAAAGGCCATTTTCATTACATCTTCGATAGGTGTCTGAGGGCTCTCCTAAGCTGGTTTGAGCTTTGGGTTAAGTGGTAAGAGGACCTGGTGGGACCCGGTGTGGGCACTGACAAGAAAAGAGAGAAGTGAGTGGATGGATGGGTACCTCAGTACCTGCTACCTCAGCAAGAGGGCAATGCTCTGAGAACCGGCGGAGGTTTCGGTTTTTGATCTAGTAATTGGAGAAGAGAAATCAGGTTTGCTGAGGTGGGACTGACAGCAGAGAGTCTGGAGCAGAAGGCTGAGTTTGAGGAACTATTGGAGAAGCATAGTTCAGGATGTGAGCGAAAGAGGAAAAAGGCCTTCACATAGGGGAATTTCCTTTCACCCTTTTGAGCACTTGCAAAAGTTAAAAAGGTCACACAGAATTTGAGGATCTAGAGACTCCTCTGTTGGCCATCAGTTTGGGTTTTCTAAGTGGTAATATGGCCAATGCTGTGTACTGAATTTGATGAGGATTTTGGGTTCCACCAGGCAGCCCCTGTATGCTCAAATCCCCATGACTTACAGAAGAAGTCGGCTTTTCCCCCACACAGCCGTGGTGGTTTGTGGCTTTGATAGTCTGCCGGGCAAACATACTAATATAGGCTAGCCAACCTGCATCTGGCTTGCCTGTCCCTACAACCATAATGTTTGTTTCCATTATCTATGGTACGGAAAGGATTTAATGGAATTTTAGTGAGATCCTCTTCATCAGGGATATCCTAATAGGAAAGACCTATAGCCAGCTGACAAATGTCTGGGTGGAGAGATGGCCACCAGGTCCCTAAGGGGGCTGTATGCAAGATAGACCATACTTCTTGTCTAGTAGTATTTGTGATCAGCCATCGCTGCTGAAGCAACTGATGAGCGTTAGGACTACGGGTGGCCAAGGAGAGAGTCTATAGCCTTACCCACGTGGCGAATATGCAATTTGAAAGGGTTAACAGTCTTTTCCAGTTTTCAGTCAGAGTCTGGACATGGCACAGGCTTGAGATGAGAGGCATGGATCCAGGAAGTGATTCCCTCTACTTTTACTGCTGTAGGTGTTATAAGTAGCACCTGGAATGGTCCTTTCCAGCGGGGTTCCAGGGATGACACCTGATGTCATCTTATGTAGAGGAAGTCTCTTTCTTGATATCAATGTGGATTCCCCTCGTCCCCAGGTTGGAAGGCAGTGGCCAGCTGTTTCCACAGGTATAGCTGAGTTCTTACAAGAGATTTAAGTATGTCAAGCAAGGGTGTGTGGAAGGGATCCTTAGGTCTTAGAGTCGGGGTTAGGTCTCTTAGTGTAGGAAGGGCCCCATAGAGAATTTCATAGGGGGTGAGGTTACACAAAGAAAGAAAGGGAGTATTTCTTGCATGAAACAGTGCATAAGGCAGAATCATAGTCTAATCTTTTATGCCGGTCTCTAAGCTTAATTTTGTTAAGGTCTCTTTAATGGTTCTATTTATTTTTTTTAAGTGTCCTGAGCTCTGGGGTCTATAAGCACAATGTAACTTCCAATTAATCCCCAGGGTCCTGGCTAACCCCTGATTTACCTGGCCCATGAAGGCTGTTCAATTATCAGACCATATTAAATTAGGCAGGACGTGTCTTTGATAAATATCTTTCAGGATCTTCTTGACCACAATTTGTGCCGGTTTTCTTTTCTTTTTTTTTTTTTTTTTTTGGTGGGAAAGGCTTCAATCCATCCTGAAAATGTATCTACAAAGACTAGGAGATATTTAAGTCCATACCTTGCTGGCTTAATTTCAGTAACGTCCACTTCCCAGAATTGTCCTGGTCTGGTTCCTCATAGGTGCTTTCCTGCAGGAAGCTTGGAAGGGTAAGCATTAACCAATTGACAGAACTGACAGGCTTTTGTTACCCATTCAATTATTTCCTTTCACTGTGAGTGAATTAGTCTAAAACTCTGTTCTTGATCCTACAGTAATGCCGGCAGTTTTTTTGAACCAAGTTGATTGAGTTGATGTACATTTTTAATGTAGTGTAGGGCTTTCTGAAATTGCAGGCTGGGCTCAGTGAAGTTGAGGAGTTCAGTGTCAGTGTTCTTAGATGTTATCAAAAGCTTGCTGGTGCTCAAGGGTCCATTGGAATTGGGCATTCTCATTTAACAGCGGGTATAAAGGAGCAGCTAAGAACACAAACCCAGGTCCATAACCTGCTAAAGCCAGCAGTCCCAAGAAACTCTCTATGTTGTCTCCTGTTAAATGGGGGTGGTATCTGCACAACGGTTTGTTTTCTGGGCTCAGTGAGCCATCATTTACCGCGCCTAAGGAAATACCCCAGGAAGATTACTTCTTGCTTGCAAATTTGGGCCTTTTTGTCCAAAGCTCTCTACCCAAGTTGAGCAAGCTCAGATAATAGTGCTTGGGTCTCAGACTCACAGTTTTCTTTGGTGTTGGCTGCCAGTAGCTGGACATCCACATATTGAAGCAGAATGACTTCGGGGTGCGTAGTTCTGAAGTTGTAGAGATGTCTGTGAAGGGCTTCATCAAAGAGAGTGGGGGAGTTTTTGAACCCCTGTGGAAGTCTAGTCCAAGTTAGTTGACAAGACGTTCCGGTTTCTGGGTCTACCTACTCGAAAGCAAACAGCAACTGACTATCTTTATTTAGAGGCAAGCAAAAGAAAGCATCTTTTAAGTACAGAACAGTATAGCATTTTCACTCGGCCACAGCAAAGAGGTTATTGGGGGTCCAGCATGCTGGGGCTCAGAGCTCACTTGATTAGAGCAGAGAGCCCTGAGAACAGCTTTAACAGAGCTTATATACTTTTCTTGGAGAGGGCAGAATGGGAAATTTATTGATGGGTCAGGGCGAGTGTGCGGTTTGCATGCACCCGGGTGAAGGAGTATATTCTGCAGTTTGGCAGTTGGGGACAGCACATCCTGGGAACAAAATTAGCAAACAGTTCTCAAGATTTCAACAGTGGTTTGTTAAGCATACAGAAAAACAGGAAGTGACAAGTGCCTATTAACCTTTCACCAAAGCAAAATGGAAAGTGAGCATTGATTACTAAAAGCAACCATGTCCAGGTTGCCTAATGCTCTCAAATGTCAATCCTATTGGAGGCAACATATTTCTTTCTTCCTAAGATTATATATTCAACCTCAACCATGTTGAAAATGTCTAACAATATTACATTATACTTTGCCTGATTTCCTAATGTCTCTATTGATATCTGCTTTCCTACATATTTTCCCCAGTTCATCATTGTGACTGACTCTTCATATGTGCTCATATTTATGTTCACTCTCTACCCAAAACCCTATTGCTAATGAAACTTTCGTTCAAATCCTATATTCACTCTTTTTTCTAAACCTACTGACAACCTTCCTAATCCTGCCGACTATTCCTTTTTGACTGGATGTTCTCTAGGACATTTAATCATCCAAGGTACAAGGTCCTTTGCCATTGCACATCGATTTATCTGAGATATCTGTTCAGAACATAATTCAAAGCAAAGTATCTCACTAAAGGGCCCATTGCCCTTCAGGGCTTCAAATCGTACCTAGATTTCAGGTTTCATACTTATATTTCACCTATATATTCTTGTGAATATCGCAGGTTCCCAATACCATTATTCATCCCGCAGAATGTTTCCTAACCCAAATAGAATATGTTATTAACCCTAACCATACACTGTTCCCTCAATCTAACTTCACAAAAGAGCAGGGACAGAGTTGGTCTTACAATACAGGAATGTAGGGGATCTTTCACCTGCTGAGAACCTCAAAGTTTGATGAGAAATGATCCCTAGAGAAGATGTAGCAGCTATGAAGGACCTGAGAGAGCAAAAGTCATCTTCCATGCCAAACCACCTGTTCAGGATGAAGTGATGTGTCTGAATCAGCCTCTCTCCTACTGATATAAAGAAGATGCACCAAACCAACCCTGTGTGGAGAGCTTCTCCTTGGTGTCTACGGTTGATATACCATTCTAACTTCTGAAAGTGTCACAGGAAGTAGGGGCAGCCTCCATCTCAAGGGACCCTTGGAAACAAGTGTTAGGACAAAGTGGTTGCCAAGGCAGTGACCTCATTCCCTTCCTGTTGGAATTGACCTACCTCACTTCTTTGGTGATGTAACTCTCTGAACTTGGGATCCAGGAAGCCAGGCACACAGAGCCAGTCCCAGTCCCATTCCCAGTGGACTTACTTGTTTGGATTTACCAAGGAGAGAGTCTGTCTCTCTTGGTACCTAATGGTTTGAGGATGACAAAATGCAAGTAGAGCTCTGAAGATGGGCCTTTAATGAGAAAGCAGGTAGTGGTCAGCACAGGCTCCATACAACTTCACAGAGATGGACAAGAAGACCAGACCTGAGACAGGACAGGCCATTTTGGGGGAACATAGTATGGACCACCAGTCAGAGGACACTCTGGATAGTCACAGACTTACATGGGGGAAGGAGGTGACTTTTTGATTGTGGGTGTGAGTTTGGGGTTTTGTCTCATGTTCTGAGAATAGGTAGGAAAGGTGGTTTGTTTGGTTTAGAGTGGACTGTTTCTAGAAAGTCCTTTGACAAGGCGACTGTGTCTGTGTCTGTGTATCCCACTGTGTCCTTGGTTGTACATATTAGAAAGCAGAATAGATCAATGGATGTATCCTGTCTAGTAGAAAGCTTCCCAGAATTCATCCTGCCCATTTTAGGAAAGGACTGTTGGTTGCTTTTCGATGGGCAACACCTACTATCTTCCTAAGTTCCTGTTTTCTTCCTGAATTCTGGCCACTCTCCAGAATAGGCTCATGTTTCTTTGTCCAAGATATGTACCACATCCAAGCTCTGTGACATGGCCATGTACTGGATAGCTGAAGGGAATTGCAAGCATCTCACAAAACTCAGAAATCATTGTGACTAGTAAAGTCTCAGTGGAGAAACCCTGCATTGGGATTTGCTGACTTATTGTTCTGTTACCCTGAAGTCAGGAAGGTCTTTGCCTCAGGCCACCCCTTTGTGAATTTTGAAGAAAAAAGTTTTCAAATGGAAGTGAATGGGCATCACCTGTGGCTCTTTGCTTAACTGCTTTGGAAAAGTATGTGTCTGAATCAGCCTTGTGGCTCTGTGTGAGGCTGTGGCTTAGATTATCAGCTCCTGATGGATCTAAAGAAAGATGCAATGTGTGCATCCAAAACCAAAATGGCAAAAATATCAGTCATTGTGGATGAAGTCTCTCGCCTTCCTCTGTAAGTTTCCTGACTTCCACCAAGTGAGAATAGGGATCATTTGGGTCAAATAAGTTCTTTCAAGCGCTGCAAAGTTGCTTTTGTTTCCTAATTACTCCAAATCACATAAGGAATCTAAACCTGACAGTCAGTAGGCCTCAAATTGGAGAAGCAGAGCAGTATTAAAGGAAGAACTATGTGATCAATCCTAGTTCACAGGAAGGGTGTTCAGGCCACCCTGAGGTTAGGCAAATGAGGGGCAAGGGAGCTTATTTTGGACACTCTCTTGGGCTGCGCCATTCATGAAAAACTCTAGCCAAAGGGTATAATGAGTGTATATATGTAAGAAGTTGAGTGCCATGTGAGAGTGATTTGGTTTTAATTGTGGTCATTTGTGTGGCAGTTGGAAGAGATGACTGGGTCCACCTGGTTTTGAACACTGGTGTGATTCTCCTCAGAGACTGAGTTCTGAAACTGACCTCAGAGAAGTAATTGCTTTGGAAAGAGATGTGTCTTAATCAGGCTCTTGGCCCTGTGTGAGGCTGTGGCTTAGATTATCAGCAACAGACGGATCAAAAAAATGATCCCATGTGTGCATCCAAAACCAATATAGCCAAAAGAGCAGTCATTGTGAATGAAGTCTCTCACCTTCCACTGTAAGGTTCTGAAAGAATAAAAGAAATTGAAATCGAAATGTAATGAACCAGGTTTTGTAAAGTTTCCAAGTTGCACTCAGAACCTGAAATTCCTGTGGCAGTTAAGACAATTCCTGGAACTGCCCATTAGATGTGTGTTGAAATCTTCCCTGACCACCTAGTTACTTAACAACCCCTTCTCAGAAGCCGTGCATCTCACCACGTATACATCTCAGGGCTTCAACCAATCAGTTTAAATGTATACCCCTTCTGAGGGCTGACCAATCACCCCCTGCCCCAACTTTTCCCGCCAATGAATGTGCTAATCATGTTTTAGAGTTGTTATTTCATTTTCCCGTGGTACATGATGATTTCCTAAAGGAGGCTATGATGTAGGTAAAGTCCCTGAGCTCTCTAAAGAATGTATATAAACTCTGCTCAAGTTGTTCTCGGGGCTCTTTGTTCTTTGCTCCTCTGAAGGGAGCTCTGAGGCCTAGCATTCTGGACCCCCAATAAACCCTTTGCTGATGCATGAGAAATCCTCTTTGTTGTCTTTTCCTTTGATGTTCGCAGCACCTTTTCATCTGGAGGCCCCAGGTGAGATATCCGGGAGCGGTGAATGGAAGACCTCAAGGGAGTCCTCTCGGGGTAAGTAAGGTGCCTCTTTCTGGTTTCGGGTTTCAGGCTAGGGCGTGGCAAAGTGGCTGTTGGTGAAGAGCATTAGCTCTCTCCTATGGTGTGACAGACGTGTCACAGAGCCAAGATCACGTCCCTGAGGGACACTCCGGAGGACTAGGGAATTCAAGGAATAGTAGTTTCCTCAACTCGGTTATGTTTTGCTTCAGGATTTGATTTGCCAGCCCATCAGGTTTTGCCGGTAACTCAGTTTTGGTCATTGTTCTGAACTCATGTTGAGTTTACTGTCTGTTTTTATTGTCTAACCCATCAATATTTTCCAGTTACTCAGTTCAAATCTTTGTCTTGGACTCATGTTAAACGTTTACTGTTTGTCTTTGTGTTGTGTTTGTGTCTTCAATGTCCCTGTTTGAGTAACTCCCATTATGGGACAAAGCACTTCCTCTTCTCTGTCTCTGACCCTTGATCATTGGACTGATGTCCGCTCAAGGGCCCAGAATCTTTCTTTTTCAGTAAAACACCGTACCTGGCAGACTCTCTGTGCTTCAGAATGGCCCATCCTCGAATTCAGATGGCCCCAGAAGAATCCTTCCACTTTCCTCTAATCCGAAAATTCAGAGATATTGTCATTCAGCCGGGGCCACGTGGCCACCCAGATCAACAGCCATATACTCCTTCCCCAACATTCCTATCATTCAAACTTTCCGCTCCTCTCCCTCTTCCTTCCATTCTCCCTGAGTCACAAGACTGGACACTCCACCCCCTCCTTATTGTCTACTCTCCCTCCCCAACCCCCAACACAGTTCCTGATGATCCTCCCACCGCTGACTCAGCCTCTCCACTGCTAGAGGCAATTGGGCCAGACCCAAGCCCTCCAGGGGACTTCCCCACAGCAGCAGCAACCCCTCCTCCCCTGGAGGAAGATGGGCAACCTAAAAGAACCCACCGGCGATGGATAATAGAAAACTCAGAAGCCCCTGTGATGCTCTCTCTCCATCCCTATGGGCCCATGAACCGACCCAACTGGGACCCCAACACCTTTGAAGGTAGGAAGCATCTGTCCACTTATCGCTGGGCTCTAATAGCGGGTCTCAGAGTGGCCGCCAGAGAGCCGACCAATTTAGCCAAGGTAAGAGAGATTATCCAAGGGCCTAATGAGTCTCCCTCTATGTTTCTGGAGAGAATTATGGAAGCATATAGAAAATATACTCCTTTTGATCCTCAGGCAGATGACCAAAAGGCATTTGTTACAATGGCCTTTATTGAGCAGGCTGCCCAAGATATTAAGAGAAAGTTACAATGTCTAGATGGGTTACAAAATACGACCTTAAGAGATTTAGACAGAGAAGCTGAGAAAGTATATTATAAGATATATATTATAAGTATATATTATAAGTATATAAGTATATTATAAGAGAGAAACTGAGGAGGACACGGAACAGAGGAGAGAGAAGGAAAGGGAAGAAAAAAAGGATGAAAGGAGCAAAAGGCAGACAAAAGCATTGGCTAAGATTTTCTTCACAGCAGCAAATACGCCAGAAATTAAAAAGCAGGGAGTCAGAAAGGGATACTTGGGCCCACGCCAAAGGCTTTCCCTGGCCTCAGATCAATGTGCCTACTGTAGAGAAAAAGGACACTGAGTCAAAGAGTGCCCCAAAAAGAAGAAGCCACGGCAGCCCGCCATGCTGACTCTAGAAGAGGACTAGGAATGTCAGGACTCGGATCCCCTCAGGGTAACATTTGAAGTGGAGGGGCCTCCAGTGAACTTTGAAGTGGATACAGGAGCAGTATACTCAGCCTTTAAGGCTTCACTGGGCCCCATATCAAATAAATGGTCCCTAGTTCAAGGGGCTAATGGCACTACTTATCGGGCTTGGACAACTAAGAGGATTATGGAAGTAGGAAAATGTAAAGTCCACCACTCTTTCCTAGTAATCCAAGAATGCCCAGCCCCATTGATGCACAGGGATCTGTTTACCAAACTCGGGGCTAGAGTAACCTTTAACCCTGATGGTCCCCAAGTGGATGTTCTAAAACCTTCAGTAAAAACTCCCATAGTCACAGAATTGACTATGTCCATAGAAGATGAACATCAACACTTCGTGCCCCCTAGGACTGATCAAAGAGGCAAACTACAACAGAAATGGATAAAAGATTATCCTAATGCCTGGGCAGAAACTGCTGGGTTAGGTATAGCCATAAAACAACCTCCAATAGTAGTAGAATTAAAAGCCTCTGCCTCTGCAATCAGTGTTAAACAATATCCTCTAAGCAAAGAAGCTAAGGATGGGATAAGTCACCATATTCAGAAATAATTGGCCCTTGGGGTCCTAAGGCCCTGTCAATCAGCCTGGAATACCCCCCTGCTACCAGTAAGAAAGCCAGTAACTAGGGACTACAGTCCTGTTCAAGACCTAAGAGAGATCAACAACAGAGTGCAGGACATTCACCCCACAGTACCCAATCCATATAATTTGCTTAGCACTCTGAATCTGGACCGGGAATGCTACACTGTGCTGGACTTAAAAGATGCTTACTTCTGCTTGCCCCTACATAAGGACAGTCAGTTGCTGTTTGCTTTCGAGTGGATAGACCCAGAAACTGGAACATCTGGCCAAGTAACCTGGACTAGACTCCCACAGGGGTTCAAACCCCCCCCCACTCTCTTTGATGAAGCCCTCCACAGGGACATAAACGACTTCAGAACTGCACACCCCGAAGTCACACTACTCCAATATGTGGATGATCTGCTACTGGCAGCGGACACCAAGGAAAACTATGAGTCTGGGACCCAAGCACTATTATCCGAGCTTGCTCGGCTTGGATATAGGGCTTCTGCCAAAAGGCCCAAATTTGTCAGCAAGAAGTAATCTTCCTGGGTTATTCTCTTAGGGGTGGCAAATGATGGCTAACTGAGAACAGAAAACAAACCATTGTGCAGATACCACCCCCATCTAATAAGAGACAACTCAGAGAGTTTCTTGGGACTGCTGGATTTTGCAGGTGATGGATTCCTGGGTTCACCTCTCTGGCTGCCCCTTTATACCCGCTGATAAAGTGGAATGCCCAATTCCAATGGACCCCTGAGCACCAACAAGCTTTTGATAATGTCAAAAAAAGGTGCTGCTATCTGCTCCAGCCTTAGCACTCCCAGATATAGATAAACCCTTCACTCTCTACATCGAGAAAAAGAAAGGAATAGCATGGGGAGTGTTCACTTAGACTTTGGGACTTTGGAAAAGGCCGGTAGCATTCTTATCAAAAAAACTGGACCCAGTGGCTACTGGGTGGCCCCGTTGCTTAAGAGCTATAGCAGCGGCAGCGCTTCTAATAAAAGATGCTCATTAATGAACGTTGGGACAGAAGCTATCCATTATAGCCCCCCATGCCCTGGAGAGCATCATCTGTCAACCTCCAGATAGGTGGCTATCAAACTCCAGAATAAACTACTACCAGAGCCTCTGGATTAGCAAAGACAGAATAACTCTTAGACCTTCTGCTCCACTCAACCTGGCTGCCAGAAGAATCATCAGGACCTGTCGCTCATGAGTGTCAACACATACTGGCAGAGGAAACCAGTATAGGACGAGACTTGAAGGATCCAGCCACTGCCTCACCCTGAAGTCGTATGGTTTACGAAAGAGAGCAGCTTCCTCCAAGATGGTATGTGGTGGGCTGGAGCAGCAGTAGTTAGCAAAACTAATGTCATCTGATCCTCTGGTCTCCCAGAAGAGACATCAGTCCAAATGGCAGAACTGATTGCCCTTACGAAAGCATTGGAACTAGCAACAGGCAAAAGGGCCACCATATACACTGATAGCCACTATGCATTTGGCAATGCTAATGTGCACAGGGCTATTTACCAGCAAAGGGGGCTATTAACCTCCACTGGGAAAAAAATAAAGAACAAAGTTGAGATTCTCCACCTTCTCTCAGCAGTGAAGGGCACTAAGGAACTAGCTATAGTGCACTGTCCAGGGCACCAGAAGGGAAACGACCTCGTTGCAGTTAAAAACAGAAGGGCAGATGAGGAAGCTTAATTGGCAGCCCTAAACGGAGTGACTCTGTTAACTTTTTCCACACCAGGGGGATCAACATTCAGGAGACTTGGCCACACTGGAACATTCAGGCAACTTATCATCTGAGGAGACAGATGCAGAACTCTGGGACCCTACAGAGCCAAGTTTACAATTTCAAAAAGCCCACCTTTATGTCAAAGACGTACACTAGCTCACCCACTTAAGCTCAAAGAAGTTATAGGCACACTTAAAGGACCGAAGAAAGGATTTTTTATTGACTGACTTACAGAGGAAAGAAATAGCTTAGAAGGTGACTAGAGCTTGTCAAGTCTGCCAATTAGTTAATGCTTACCCATCCAAGCTTCCTGCAGGGAAGCGCTTACGAGGAACCAGACCAGGACAATTTTGGGAAGTGGACTTTTCCTGAAATTAAGCCAGGAAGGTATGGACTTAAATATCCCCTAGTCTTTGTAGATACTCTTTCAGGATTGGTTGAAGACTTCCCCATGAAGAAAGAAACGGCTCAGACGGTGCTCAAAAAGATTCTAGAAGACATTTTTCCAAGGTTTGGCCTGCCTAAGGTAATAGGGTCCAATAATGGACCTGCATTTGTTGCCCAGGTAAGTCAGGGATTCACCAGGACCCTGAAGATTAATTGGAAGTTACATTGTGCTTATAGATGCCAGAGCTCAGGACAGGTAGAAAAAATGATTAGAACCATCAAAGAGAATTTAAAGAAATTAAGCTTGGAGACCTGCATAAAAAAATTGGACTATGCTCCTACCTTAAGCACTGTTTCGTGCAAAAAGTACACCCTCTGCCTCTTTGTGTAAACTCACCACTTATGAAATTCTCTATGGTGCCCCTCCTTTAGTAAGGGACCTAACCCCAACTCTGAGACTTAATGATTCCTTTCACACCCCCTTGCTTGACAGACTTAAAGCCCTTGAACAAACACAGCACCCAGCGATACCTGTGGAAACAGTTGGCCAGTGCTTATCAGCCTGGAGACGAGGGAACCCCACATCGATATCAAGTGGGAGTCTTCGTCTACGTGAGACGGCATCAGGTATCATCCCTGGAACGCCGCTGGAAAGGACAATACCAGGTGCTGCTTATAACACTTACAGTGGTGAAAGTGGATGGAATCACTTCCTGGATCCATGCCACCCATCTCAAGCCTGCACCCTGTCCAGCCTCCGGCTGGAAACTGGAACAGACTGGTAACCCTCTCAAGTTGCGTGTCCGTCGTGTGGGTAAGGCTATGGATTCTTCCCCTGACCACCAGCAGTCCTAATCACCATCAGCCTGTTCAGCAACAATGGCAGCTATAAATCCTACTGGGCAAGTAGTGTGGTCTATTTCACATACAGCCCTCTTATGGACTTGGTGGCCATCTCTCTACCTGGACATTTGTCAGCTTGACATAGGCCTCTCTGACTGGGATCTCCCTGACATAGAGGACTTCACACAGATCCCACTCAAACCCAAACCAGGGCAACATAGACCACCTTACCCCATGAATTATGGATATCATCTTCCCCAGCTCAGGTGTAAACTAGCCAGTCTTGATTTTTATGTGTGCCCAGCTGATTTCTTAAGTCGCAAACAGGCCCAAACCTGTGGAGGACCCAGTGACTTTTATTTAAGATCTTGGGGTTGTGAACAAACGGGAGCTACATGGTTGAACCCAAACTCCGCAGACAGTATCATTCAGGTAGGAAAAAATGACACCTGGATTGATCCCAAGAAATGTGCCACTAGCCAAGTTGTGTCAAAAACTCGCTGAGGAAAGAATAGTCTATGTTACCCCCTCAATATAACTTTCACTTCCAAAAAAAGGGGCTACCTCAGAACAACATGGTCTATGGGAAATACATGGGAAATGCGATTCTATATTTATGGCCCTCGTTATGACTTTGGTCACTGGTTCACCATCCTGCTTAAAAAGGAAGAAAATCCCACAGCAATAGGGCCCAATCCCCTCAAGCCAGGAATTAAGCCTCCAAAACCTCCCATGCCTAGATCTACCAGAACCCCTCAACCATCTCATACTTCCCAGTTTCCATCTTTGCCTACTTCCCCAGTCCAGAGTACAGCTGACTCCTGCCCCTGGGAACTAATTAAAGGAACCTTAATTGTACTGAACTCCACACAGTCAGAACTCCTTGCATTTCAACCCATGTATTTGACAGCTTTGTAAATTATTGTTTAATGGTGCAGATACTTCCCAGGGTGGTTTATTATGATGCAGAATCATTTTAAGGTCTACTAGGGGGACAAACAACCTGATTTTGCTGGCATCCAGTGTCCCTTACTATAGCCATCCTATTGAGGATAGGAGCTGCTGCAGGAGTGGGTACAGGAACAGCTGCTATGATCCATGGGTCACAACAAATGGCCTGATTAGAAACAGCAATAGATCAAGACTGGAATACATTAGAGACCTCCATCACAGTGCTGTAGGAATCCTTAAACTCTCTCTCTGAAGTTGTTTTACAGGACAGGCGAGGATTAGACCTCCTCTTCATGAGGGAGTGGGGCCTCTGTGCTGCACTGAGAGAAGAATGTTGTTTTTATGCTGACCATACTGGAGTTGTAAAAGAATCCATGAGTAAATTGAGAAAATGCCTTGAAGAGCGCCAGAGAGAAAGGGAGATTCAACAAGGGTGGTTTGAGTCATGGTTTACCCAGTCCCCCTGGTTAACTACACTCCTATCAGGCTTAGCTTGACCCCTGATCATCCTTATGGTGTTGCTAACTTTGGGACCTTGTTTGCTTAACCGCATAGTTTTGTTTCTCCAGGCTCAAATTGGGCAGGAAAAACTCATGGTAATCAGACAGAAATACGCTCCACTGGCAGAAATAGAGTGTGAGACCCCGCAATAATTATGATTCATTACTTTTAAGATTAAATGTAGTAAGAAAAAGGAGTGGGAAATGAAAGAATAAAAGAAATTAAAATTGAAACATAAAGAACCAGGTTTTGTAAAGTTTCCAAGCTGCACTCAGAACCTGAAATTCCTGTGGCAGTTAAGACAATTCCCGGAACTGCCAATTAGATGTGTGTTGAAATCTTCCCTGACCACCTAGTTGCTAAACAACCCCTTCCCAGAAACCGTGCAGCTCATCACGTATACATCTCAGGGCTTCAACCAATCAGTTTAAACGTATACCCCTTCTCAGGGCTAACCAATCACCCCCTGTCCGACCTCTTCCTGCCAATGAATGTGCTAATCATGTTTTTGGGTTGTTATTTGATTTTCCCGTGGTATGTTGATTTGCTAAAGGAGGCTATGATGTATGCAAAGTCCCTGCCCTCTCTAAAGAATGTAAATAAACTCTGCTCAAGTTGTTTTTGGGGCTCTTTGTTCTTTGCTCCTCTGAAGTTAGCTCTGAGCCGCAGCATGCTGGACGCCCAATAAACCTTTTGCTGTGGCATGAGACAGTCTCTTGGTGGTCTTTTCCTCCGACTTTTGACCGACCTTTTTACCTATGAAGGACCTGAGAGAGCAAAAGTCATATCCATGTCAACTTCCATGTCAAACATCCTGGTCAGAATGAAGGAATGTGTCTGAATCAGCCTCTCTCTTCTTAATGTAGATTAAATGGACCAAACCAGGCCTGTGTACAGAGCTGTTCCCAGATGCCTATGGTTGATATACCATTCTAACTTGTGAAAGTGTCACAGGAAGTAGGGGCAGCCTCCATCTCATGGGACCTTTGGAAGCAACTGTTAGAACAAAGTGGTTTTCCATCACAGTGACCTCATTCAGTTCCTGAAGGAAGTGACCTACCACACTTCCTTGGTGATGGAACTTTCTGAACTTGGGATCCAGGAAGCCATGCACCCAGAGCAAGTCTTAGTTTCAGTCCCAGTGGTCTCAATTGTTTGAATTTACCAAAGACAGAGTCAGTGTTTCTTGGTACCTACTTATGTGATGATGGCCAAATTTCAGGAGAGCTCTGAAGAGTGGCTTTTTCTGAGAAAGCAGGTAGTGGCTCAACCATGGCTCCTGACAACTTCTAAAAGTTTGAAAAGAAGACCAGATCTGAGATTGGACAGGCCATTTCGTGGGAACATATTATGGCTCACCAGTCAGAGGACACTCAGGATAGTCACAGCCATACTTGGGGGAAGGAGGTGCCGTTGTGGGTGTCGGTGTGAGTTTGTGGTTTTGTCTCATGTTCTGAGAATAGGTAGGAATGGCGGTTTGTAGGTTTGGACTGGAAAGTTTCTAGAAAGTCGTTTGACAACACGAGTGTTTCTATGTCTGTGTATCCCACTGTATCCGTGGTTGTAGACATTTGAAATGCGAATGCATCAATGGTTGTGTCCTGTCTAGTATAAAGCTTCCCAGCATTCTTCCCACCCAATTTAAAAATGGAGTGCGGCTTGCCTAATGGATGGTGAACAGCTACTATCTTCCTAAGTTCCTCTTTTCTTCCTGAATACTGGCCACTCTCCAGAGTATCCTCATGGTTTTGTTTCCAAGATATGTACCACGTCCAAGCTCTGTTACATGACCATGTACTGGATAGCTGAAGGGAATGCGAGCATCTCAGAAAACTCAGATATCAGTGTGACCAGTAATGTCTCAGTGGAGAAACCCTGCTTTGGGCCATTTTCTTACTTATGATTCTATTACCCTTAATGTCAGGAAGGTCTTTGCCTCAGGCCACCCTTTTGTGAAGCCTGAAGAAAACAGTTTTCAAATGGAAATGAATGGGCATCACCTGTGGCTCTTTGCTTAATTGCTTTCGAAAAGGATGTGTCTGAAACAGCCACTTGGCCCGGTGGGGTGGCAGTGGCTTAGATTCTCAGCACCTGATGGATCTAAAGAAAGTTTCCAAGTGTGCATCCAAAACCAAAATGGCCAAAAGAGCAGTCATTGTGGATGAAGTCTCTCACTTTCCTCTGTAAGCTTCCTGAGCTAAATCAAGTGAGAATAGGGATCATTTGGGTCAAATCATTTCTTCAAATCCCTGCAGAGCCTAGCCGATAGGGGCTTGGGTTTTCTATGATACCAATTCACATAAAGAATCTATACCAGACAGTCATTAGGCCTCAAATTGGAGAAGCAGATCAGATATAGGGCAGGCCTATTTGATCACTCTTGGTTCACAGCAAGGGTGTCCAGGCCACCCTGACTTTAGGCAAATGAGGGGCAAGGGTGCTTATTTTGAACAGTGTATTGGGCTGTGCCCTTCATGGAAACCTCCAGCCAGAGTTTATGATGAGTGTCTATGTGGAAGAAGATGAGGAGCATGTGGGAGTGTTTTAGTTTTAATTGTGGTCATTTGTGTGGTGGTTGTAAGAGATGCCTGGGTCCACCTGGGCTTGAACTCTGGTGTGATTCCTCTTAGAGAATGCGTTATGGAACTGACTTCAGAGAAGTATCGCCATGAATTGTGTTGGGATTTTAGGAGGCCACACATGAGAGTCGCCCTTGGACACCGAGATCTAAGCCCAGAGTGGCTTTCCACAGAGCACTGGGAATCTCAGCCAGGATATCACATGATTTTTTTTTCTGAAAGACTTGAAAGCCATAGTTGAGAGTCAAAACACACATGGACCTTACATTGTAGACCTCAATGGGGCTGGCTTCATGTGACCTTTTGGCCAGTCTTTGGGAACCCTTGCCTGTGAGAGTTCTCTAGATTATTCATTGAAATGTGCTTCCTCTAAATTTAATGGTTCCTTAATGAATTGAAACCCACAGTTTCTCCAACTTCGTCTTTGAAAATGGCTAGATAAATACCATGAAATTTTTGAACTTCCCATGGCCACCTGCCACTGGAGAACCTTTGGATGTACAGTTGCTGATCCTGAGTGTACCAGACAGTGCCTTGATTGACTGGGTTTTATGAAAATGGTGTAGAACAGAGATGCCAGTATGTTGGGGCCTGCTGAGTAGTGGGCCAAAAGCTGTTGTGTGCAGCTGTGTGATAAAACATCTGTGGTCGGGACATGTGATTCTGCCATTGACTTCCAAATGACTTGTGGCTGACATGTTACAGACAGGAATCACTTATATGTCTGAAACCTCTCCATAAAAGGCATTTTGTTATATGGAGACGTTTCAGGGCAATGTTCAGAATCAGGTTGCTATGGTCAAAGGGTCAAGCTATGTGGGATAGAAGCCTGGTTGGTGCATTCTCCTGCAGACCCTGACCCACCACACGTGACAGGACTCCCTACATCACTGTGTACCAGTTGAAGTCATTGTATTTCATGAGGCAAATACCAAACTCCCAGTGCAGTAGAAAGAAACACCATGAAAAGTGGAGGATGACCAAATGGCTTCACAGTCCACATGCGGAGACACTTAGCTTTCAGTGGCCACAGTTTACCTACAGAGAGAAGTCAGCACTGCTTCCTCATGTTCTTTGGAAAAATTGAAACAATATCCTCCAGGTCTCATAGATGTAGACGCAGCTTTGATGGTCTCATTTGAATGGAAGCTAAAGCTTCTGACAACAACATATATGTCGAGTGCCCATCGTCAAAGGCAGTTTCTCAAGAAGTCTTTAGTCCGGCAGAGCTCCAGGTTTGTGTAGTGTTTACCTTTTAGACCAGGTTGCAAGAAAAGACCACTGTCTCCAATTAAAATCAGATTAAAGCAAGCTTATTATTTCCACCACCCTGGCTGCCTCTCCCTCCCAAAACGTTGGGAACAGGAGAGCAGCCCAGCTTTATAGCCCAGAAAGTTACACAAAAGTGGGGTTAAAAATAACAGAATTCTGACAAGCATCACACTAATGGTATTTTACATTTTTGTTTGCTGGCCCCAACATCAGAATTTATGAGGACCATTAGAGCCTCAGAGAGTGTCGTCTGGCCAAGGAAGGCCAATATTTATGAGGTGTCAACAAAGTTTCAGAGAGGGCTGTTATCTGGTCAGAGAGCCAGGCATGGGTGAGTTCAAGGCACGGGCAGGCTTTCCAAGCAGGTTCAGATCTTGCTGCAATTTATAGTTAAGCCAAAATTATCTTTTCACGGCTTTGTGGCAAGATGGCTGCCAATTTTAATAAAAGATCAGGTTGGGTCAATCATTCCCCCCTTTTCTAATGTGTTTTTTTCATATATTTGATTGGGTAGGAAGAGCACTGTGGGAATTTTAATCCCTCAGGTAATAGTCTCCCGATTTTTTGAACTCACCCAAAAACAGGTCTCCCTGATTTTACCTGACTTAATTAATTACTTATATTGATATTCTATTTATTTTTGTCTCCATTGTTGTAAGAAGAGAGGCGTCACTCATTTAGACTTCTTCTGAGCTGAGAGAGGGTGACGTGAGGGGGCACCGCCTGAGGGACATTAGTCGCCTTTTAGAAGTCAGTTAGGTTTGAAGTCTGGATGGGGAAGAACAGGTAGTAAAGTCATCTGGGAATGGGTTCTTCTATGAGAGAAACAAAAAAACATGAGTACTTAATAAATGTTGCAGCAGCTGGAACATGTCACTGTATAGAAGTTCCCTCACCAGTCTTTAATATCCCCAGTTATCAGGACTGTCAACTTAATATTTAACTTTTAGTGTTACATTTGTCCCTCCCCATAAGATTCAGTTTAATAATTTAATGTCATCTGATCTTGCAAAATATTTTTACTAGTATGACCTCTGTGTCTAATAGAGAAACCTTTAATTCTCTTACTCATTGCTGGATAATCATACTAACAAATACCAAGCCTATGTGTTTAGGTTAAGAATATCTGTAGGCCTTCAACTAAAAACTTCTGCCACTGGCAGATAATCTTGATAGCCTCTTTTTATAGTTATCAGGCATTCCTGTCTGAGAATCCTTCTTTGTAGCCTCCAGTCTTACTTATTTTGGGAGGCTAACATAAAGTGTATACCTTAAAATATTACTATTACTATTATTATATAAAATGCCCAGAAATGGCTGTAATTTGTTTTTAACTGTCTTTTCTAAGTGTTTAAGATGAAGCAGTCAAACTGACTTTTGTTTCTATCTATTCTGAACACTCAGCTGAGATTTTATGGGAGTCATTCCTGGGGAAACTTGAGAGCAGCTTCTCAGTTCTGCTAGTGCCATTTGCGCTAGGTGGGTCCAGGTCTTGCTTGACCATGTGGCTTCCCTCGGAAGCATCAGGGATGTTTCCCTTCTCTGATGACTCTCCTCTTCTTAGCAAATGCACTGATTGGCTTTCTGTTCTCCAGTGGTCTCATTAATCTCCCTGATCAGGAGGTTATGCGGTTCAGAGTTGCAAAGCTCTTTAGAGAAGTCCGCTGTTCCCTGGATACAGACTGACTCAGAGGGCAAGAGCCAAATATTGGTTTTCTTGTCCCTTTTCATATAACTTTAATTTTAAATCCTAATCTTAAACATCCATCAAATAAATTTTAACAGACTTATATAAAGAATACTGGGCTTTAATGTCTATAATTTAAAATTATTTATCTTTTTATTATTTGGGATCTGTATTATTCTGTCTGTCTTGTAGGTGATGGCTAATTATCTTAAATTAACCAATGTTGTGTTCTTAAAGCAACACTGCTGTAAAACACTAACAGGGAATCTTTATATCACCCATATGGAAATTACAAAATAAAATTAACAACAGTAAACAAACTTAGTTCGTGTAATAGCTACCCTAAAATTTTTGGCTGAGTTATACATTATATCCTCTGTTTGAGATGCTAGTAATGTTGACAGGAAAAAAAAAAAACTTTTGAAAATAACTTTAAATGAAATAACATCTGACCTACTGCTTTCGCAGTCATTCTCACATAATAAGATGGGACACAGAGCCTTATCTCAGGTAAGGCAGGGCTCTTTATTAATCTTAAGTGTTTTAATTCTAAAGCTAATCTTTGTTTTTTAAATATCATTTTACAAAGTTTACATAAATTATTTGAGGTCACATGAACATTAGCTAACACCGTATGATATAGCTTTTAAAACATGAATTAAAAAAAGGCTGAAAGTTTTTAACCTTTACATAGATTAGGCTCTCATTAACTTAAAATACATTTAAATTGTTCCCCAATATAAAAAGTAACATAAAAGTTTACATATCTTATTGACAACAGGTAAATAAATCCTATATATATATGTATATATATATATATATATATTTTACCATACAACTTCAGAACACCACCTTGATATAATGCTCTTTTAAAGTTTCTACCTTACAGACTTGTATACCTGGAAGATATGAGCACATTAATAGCATCACAATTGCATTGATGTTTCTACATTAACCAAGTTTAGCTTTTAAAGAAATGGCAGTACAGTGCTCTAAAATAACAGTTCTTATTTAATCAGTTGTTTAATTTTTATGGTTGCTTGCTCTAGAAAAATAAAACTTAATAACCACAATGTTATGGGTAAAATTATGTTTTGAGAAATTTTTGTCTCTTTAACACATGACTGATTTTTACAATCTTATACAGACTTTAGGACAAACTTATACAGACCTTAGTAAATCAATCAGATATCTAACAAAAGTACTCATGAATGAGTAATCCCATATCAAATTTACTTTACTTATTTATCAAAATATTAGACAAATGTATTGAACAGTGTACCATTTTTTGTTGAAGAAAAAGTTCTAGAACCAAGGCATATTAGGCCTTTTGTCGGCATTAATATTTTATTAGATTTTTGAACACCTAGAAAAACTTGTAAGGTTAAATTTAAAGACATTTATTTTTATCTGTTTATCCAATTTAAATTGCACCAATTAAATCATGAGAATTTAAGATCTTTGGATCCACGTTTTAAAATTTGTTTATATGAGTGCTTTTTTTATGAGTGCTCCTTATATGTGTTAATTTGTATAACATATATATGATATAGGGATATATGTATATATAGACATACAACACTAACAAAAGTGTGCACACATAATAATAGTAAAGGCCTTGTAGCTTTTTGCAGTTGAAATCTCCATTGCAATGTTTCAAAAACTCCACTGTTGGTCAAAGATAGAGCTGATCAGAAAAACATTAACCTAGGTCTGTAGGATCAAAATCATGAGCTCAAAAAAAGAATACAGAATCTAAGGAAAAAAAATAAGAGTCCTAGAAAAAATGACTGGCCAGTAATTAGTAAATAGCATACAATTTACCTTTTTTCCTGCCTTAGGCCTCAGATCAGTCTCCTACTGAGCTTGCAGGCTTCTTTCATTTGCATTTCAACAAAAGTCCTTGCTGAGGTCTGAAAGGAGCAGGGTAAAACTGCTATTCTGAGCAGATACCTCAGGCCTAAGGCATTTTAACCATAATTTTGAGGTTCGGATGTTGAAAATTATGATACAATTTTAAGATGAAATTCACAAAATTTTATATCTTTACATCTTGTTTTGTCAACAGATACCATAATATGATTTACTATCCTTGTCCAAATTAATGCACTGGTACACACTGTGATATTTTCTCAGTCTACCCAATTCAAAATTGGTGAAAAATAAAACTGAATGTTTGGGAAGTTACTTGCCAACTTGGAAGTAGAGTGCTTTAGTTTTCCATCCTAAGCATTTAAGTTATCTGGCATGAATTATCTGAAATCATAAACTAAACAATTACCTAAACCCGACTTTTAACTGCAAGATTGAGCAATGCTACAAAAACCCATCCAGATACCAGATTGTTACAATAAAACACCATCATTTAGACACACATTGAACTAATATCATTCCCAAGAATCAATTTATAATATCAGCACATTATTGCACATGTCTTAAAGGGCCAGAAACAAAGACACAAGACAGACAGAAAGGAGCTCCAGACTATGGCTGACAGACAGAAGCCTTAAAAACAGAGCAGATAAGAGAAAAATCTCCTACACCAGTGGCAGGATACATGTCCTCACAAGGGGATCAGATGTTTTCACAGACGGCAACCTGAAATGTAATATCAAGGGTTTCCATGGTGACTTTACTGCATTTAGTGTCTCCTTTTTCTTTTTCTTTTTTTTAAGAAGACAGAGGTGGCATAATCCTTACAGTGCAGGGAACGAAGGAAGGAATTCCCTGAAGCAACAGGGCTTTGGTAGATCCTGGGAGTCCCTCAGTCCCTCCTTTTACTTATAGGATTAACTCCTCTGGTTTGGTTCCACCCCAATCTCGCTCCATCTCCTAACATTTCAGTAGTCAGCTCTCAAAAAGTTCCAGGGTCGGGGGGTTATCAAAATTTGTAACTTAAATTTCAGTTTCTGACCTTGAAGCGAATTAATACCTATTTAATAATGAGGACAGGGTTTGAGAAAAATAAAAATGGAGGTTTACTGCTTTGCTAACAAAGCAGAGACACAGGGGACTCTGCCCAAAGGTTGTGACTCTCTTGAACTGGAGCAACAAGGGGTTTTAAAGGAGTTTCCATTGTTAACCTGGGAGATACTCTGTTCTTTGGTGGCCAGCAGGCATTGCCCTCTGCAGTGGGTGAGTTCCAGGCTGCCAGCTAGGGGCTTCTCTCATCCTGCTTAACAAAGGGGGGTAAACTTCAACACAGTTTTTTAGAACACAGTCCAAAGGGTGTAAGGCTTACTTGCTTTATTACCCATTTTTACGTCCAATATCTTTAAGTTTTTACCACAGAAATCACACAACAAAATGCACAAAAACAAACAAACAAGAAAACATATAGAACACAGAACAAAACACAAAGAAACAGAAACCTGGTGAAGATACAGAAAAACAGAGGAGCAATGAAATGTCTTGCTGAAGCTCCGGGGTAGGAGCTCCTGCGTGCCCGGCTGCACCTTTCTACCCTTTCAGAGAAATTCCATACAGAACAGAACAGAGGACAGAACAATTCTTGTTACTGTCCTGAACAGGAGTACATGTGAGCCTCCCCAGGCCACCTCTCTGTCATCAGAAGACATCTCCCTTAACCGGATATCAGATGTTATAAAGGCACCACCTACCTATGAAGGCCTCCTCCACCAGGTGCTTGCTAATAGTTTTAGTGCGATGGTTCACTGCAGTGCTCCCTGGACCAAATGCTCACTCCAAGGCTTTGGAACTTGGCTCTCCAGCCCTGAGCCCTGGAGGAAAGGCCAGCGTCAGAATTTCCAGCAGTCTGGTCTTATGATCTGGTAACGTCATCTCGCTGGGGAACTCCAAAATGTTAGACCAGGATGCAAGAAAATACCACTGACTCCAATTAAAATCAAATTAAGGCAAGCTTATTAGTTCAACTGGCTAGGCTGACTCTCCTTCTCAAAACGGCTGGAAAAAGACAGCATCCCCACCTTTCCTACACCCCAGCTTTATAGCCCAAAAAGTTACACAAAAAGGGAGTATCAGAAAACAGAACTTTGACAAGCATCACACTAATTGTAGTTTACATTTTTTATTTGCTGGCCCCAGCATCAGAAATTATGAGGACCATTAGAGCCTCAGAGAGGGTCGTTGTCTGGCCAGGGAAGGCCAATATTTATGAGGTTTCAGTAAGGTTTCAGAGAGGGCTGTGATCTGGTCAGTAAGACAGGCATGGGTGAGTTCAAGGCATGGGCAGGCATTCCAAGCAGGTTCAGAATTTGCAGTAATTTATAGTAAAGCAAAAATTATCTTTCCATGGCTTTGTGGCAAGATGGCTCCCAATATTAATGAAAGATCAGGTTGAGTGATCACCCCTGTCCCTTCCTTTTGGAAACTCCTCTACCACCTCCAAGGTTGTGAACTCCTGAGCATTTTCCATTCCAGATAAGTATTCACAGAATGTCTAACTCTTCTCCTCTAATTGTGTCTTACTTGGGGCAAAGGTAATGTCAAAGCATTGTTCTGGATGAGAGTGGGAAGATTATTGTATATCACATATTTGCATACACATTGGATTCATTTTCCAATTTTCCATTTGAAATACTGAATTCCTGGCACTAACCCATACCCTACTAGACTCTGACTAATAATCCTAATATGATGGTGAAACATAACCCAAGCAGAATAGAAATACAAGCCGTTCAGAGGAGGCATGGTGTGTAGTTGGAATTGCCTTTTGCATTATATAGTATAGGAGCTATAAATCTAGTCAATTTTTTGTTGAAATAATTCTACATGTGTTTTTAAAGTTAACAAAAATGGGAATCCTGTCTCCCTTTCTCTGTAGCACATGTATTTTTATATGCACATAGAGAATCCTACCTGGTATCACACGTACATACTTGTGAGGTGGCTGAATTGGCAGATACAAATTGTGAGAAGAGATCACTACTCCTAAACGCTGTTCAACCTGAAAATTCAACCTATGGGTGAGCTTCCTAGTTCAATAACATTATACATAAATCCATGTTCAGTAAAATGAATATTTTTGCATCTGTGGATTATATATATTTCATGATGAATTTCGATTGGCATATATATTGCTACTTTTTTTCTTTTTTTGGTTGTTCAAAACGTTACAAAGCTCTTGACATATCATATTTCATACATTAGATTCAAGTGGGTTATGAACTCCCATTTTTACCCCAAATAAAGATTGCAGAATCACATTGGTTACATATCCACATTTTTACATAATGCCCTATTAGTTAATGTTGTATTCTGCTACCTTTCCTATACTCTATGATCCCCCCTCTTTCCCCCTCCCATCTTCTCTCTCTACCCCATCTACTGTAATTAATTTCTCTCCTTGTTTATTTTCCCATTCCCTTCACAACCTGTTATGTGTAATTTTGTATAACAATGAGGGTCTCCCTTCATTACCATGCAATTTCCCTTTTCTCTCCCTTTCCCTCCCACCTCATGTCTCTGTTAATGTAAATCTTTTCTTCCTGCTCTTCCTCCCTGCTCTGTTCTTAGTTGCTCTCATTATATCCAAGAAGACATTTGGTATTTGTTTTATAGGGATTGGCTATTTTCACTAAGCATAATCTGCTCTATTACCATCCATTTCCCTGAAAATTCCATGATTTTGTCATATTTTAGTGCTGCGTAATACTCCATGGTGTATAAATGCCACATTTGTTATCCATTCATCTATTGAAGGGCATCTAGGTTGGGTCCACAGTGCAGCAATTGTGAATTGTACTGCTAAGAACATCGATGTGGCAGTATCCCAGAGTTACACTATTTTAAGGTCTTCAGGAAATAGTCCAAGAAGGGCAATAGCTGGGTCAAATTGTGGTTCCATTCCAAGCTTTCCCAGGAATCTCCATACTGCTTTTCAAATTGGCCGCACCAGTTTGCGGAACAGCTCTCCTCATAGGCCTCATTTGGTCCATCTTCTCTACATTAAGAAGAGAGAGGCTTACTCAGACACAACCCTTCATCCTGACCAGGTTGTTTGCCAGGTTGTTTTGGTCTTTCAGGTCTTTCATAGCTGCCTACATCTTCTCCAGGGATCAAATATGCATGGACCTTTGAGGTTCTCAGTAGGTGGCAGATCCCCTACATTGCTGTATTGCAAGACGAACCCTGTCCCTTCTCTTTTGTAAAGTTAGATTGAGGGAACAGTGTATGGTTAGGGTTAATACCATGTTCAATTTGGGTTCGGAATCATTCTGATTGATGAATAATGGTATTGGGAACCTGCGATATTTATAAAACTATAGAGGTGAAATATAAGTAAAAAAACAGAAATCTAGGTAAGATTTGTAGCCCAGAAGGGAATGAGGCCCTTTATTGGGATACTTAGCTTTTAATTATGTTCTGCACGTTTGTCTCAGATAAATTGATAATCAATGGCATAGGACCTTGTACCTTGGAAGATTGATTGTAGAAGAGAACATCCACTCAAATTTGGATAGTCGGTAGGATTAGGAAGAGAGTCGGTAGGTTTAGGAAGAAGAGTGAGTATAAAATTTGGATCAAATGTTCTTTAGCAATACGGTTTCATTTACACAGTGAATGTAAATGTCAGCACATGCGAAGAGTCAGTCACAATGATGAACTGCGGAAAATATAGGAAAGAAGATATCAATAGAGACATTACAAAATCAGGCAATTGTAAAGTGAATGATAGGTTTACACATTTTCAACAGGATCGAGATTGAATACATAATTTTAGGAAGAAACAAATATGTAGTCACCAATAGAAATGACATTTGAAAGCATTATGCAAACTGGAAATGGATGTTTTTAGTAATCCATATTCAACTTCCATTTAGGATTTGGTGCAATCATAAGTGTGACCTTTGCATTTTGTGCCCAGAAAATTATTGTGATAAAATATATATGTAGATCATGTGACATGAGTATTTTTTCCACCATTTCTGTGAGCAATATTTTAAGGCATATAAATTAGTATTGGGGGTACAAAGTGGTGTACCCTGTGTCTATGAATATAGAGATAATGCATGAATAGAACATACTGTAAATAAATAATATAACTGATTCCACTTTAAATAATGGATTGAATTGTTATCTGAAAATATATAAGAAATCATATATTGACATACAATCAATAATTCCAACCAGTTATATATCTAATTGTCATCTTAGGGTTATTGTTTATCATGAAGTGTGTGTGAGTTTTGCTTAAAAAGTGATTATGGAAGTCGAAAATAATGTGTTTGGAAAGAAGTCTCATGAAATTACCAGTCAAGAAATATGGAGGAATCCATGTGTTCTGAAGCAGGAAGTGATTGAAAGTGAAACAAATGCCTATAAATTTGCTAAATTGTCGATGAAATATATATCCTGTTATGTGCATAAACTGAGGAAATAGTATGTACCAGTGTTGAATAAAAATGAACGTCAAAGTACACATCATGTACCATTGGAATCTACTTGCATTGATGTTAAACTGGGTCAGTTACTGTAAAAATATTAGGATTCGCGTGCATCACTCACCGAAGTTAGTTTTCTTTTTTTTTAATTTTTATTTATGCTTGTTCAAAACATTACATAGTTCTTGATACATCATATTTGTCACTTTGATTCAAGTGGGTTATGAACTCCCATTTTTACTCCGTTTACAGATTGCAGAATCACATCAGTTACACATGCATTGATTCACATATTGCCATACTAGTGTCTGTTGTATTCTGCTGCCTTACCTATCCTCTACTATCCCCCCTCCCCTCCCCTCTCCTCCCCTCTTCTCTCTCTACCCCCTCTACAGTAATAAATTTCTCCCCCTTGTATTATTTTTCCCTTTCTTCTTGTATGTAATTTTGTATAACCCTGAGGGTCTCCTTCCATTTCCATGCAATATCCCTTCTCTCTCCCTTTCCCTCCCACCTCTCATCCCTGTTTTAATGTTAATCTTCTTCTCATCCTCTTCATACCTATTCTGTTCTTAGTTAATCTCCTTATATCAAAGAAGACATTTGGCATTTGTTTTGAAGGGATTGGGTAGCTTCACTTAGCATAATCTGCTCTAGTGCCATCCATTTCCCTGCAAATTCTATGATTTTGTCATTTTTTAATGCAGAGTAATACTACATTCTGTATAAATGCCACATTTTTTAATCCATTCATCTATTGAAGGGCATATAGGTTGGTTCCACAGTCTTGCTATTGTGAATTGTGCTGCTATGTACATCGATGTAGCAGTGTCCCTGCAGCATGCTCTTTTTAGGTCTTTAGGGAATTGACTGAGAAGGGGAATAGCTGGGTCAAATGGTGGTTTCATTCCCAGCTTTCCAAGAAATCTCCATACTGCTTTCCAAATTGGATGCACCAATTTGCAGTCTCACCAGCAATGTATAAGTGTACCTGTTTCCCCACATTCTTACCAACACTTGTTGTTTGACTTCATAATGGCTGCCAATCTTACTGGAGTGAGATGGTATCTAAGGGTGGTTTTGATTCACCTTTCTCTGACTACTGGAGATGGTGAGCATTTTTTCATGTACTTGTTGATTATATGTCTTCCTCTGAGATGTCTGTTGAGGTCCTCGGCCCATTTGTTGATTGGGTTATTTGTTATCTTATTGTTTAATTTTTTGAGTTCTTTGTATACTCTGGATATTAGGGCTCTATCTGAAGTGTGAGGAGTAAAGATTTGTTCCCAGAATTTAGGCTCCCTATTTACCTCTCTTATTGTTTCTTTTGCTGAGAAAAAACTTTTTGCTTTGAGTAAGTCCCATGTGTTGATTCTAGTTATTAACTCTTGTTATTAACTCTTGTGCTATGGATGTCCTATTGAGGAATTTGAAGCCCGACCCCACAGTATGTAGATCGTAGCCAACTTTTTCTTCTATCAGACGCCATGTCTCTGTTTTGATATCAAGGCCCTTGATCCATTTTGAGTGAACTTTTGTGCATGCAAGAGAAAGGGATTCAGTTTCATTTTGTTACATATGGATTTCCAGTTTTTCCAGCACCATTTGTTGAAGATGCTATCCTTCCTCCATTGCATGCTTTTAGCTCCTTTATCAAATAGAAGATTGTTGTAGCATTGTGGATTAATCTCTGTGTCCTCCATTCTGTACCATTGGTCCACCCGCCTGTTTTGGTACCAGTACCATGCTGTCATTGTTACTATTGCTCTGAAATTTAGTTTGAAATCTGGTATCGCTATACCGCCTGATTCACACATCCTGGTTAGAATTGCTTTTGCTATTCTGGATCTTTTATTATTCCATATGAATTTCATGATTGCTTTCTCTATTTCTACAAGAAATGCCGTTAGGATTTTGATTGGCATTACATTAAACCTATAGAGAACTTTTAGGAATATCACCATTTTGATGATATTAGTTCTCCCTATCCATGAACAGTGTATATTTTTCCATCTTCTAAGATCTTATTCTACTTCTCTTTTTAGGGTTCTGTAGTTTGCATTGTATAAATCTTTCACCTCTTTTGTTAGGTTGATTCCCAAGGATTTTAGTTTTATTTTTTGAGGATATTGTGAATGGAGTGTTTTTTTTTTTCTCATTTCCGTTTCAGAAGTTTTGTCACTGATATACAGAAATGCCTTTGACTTATGAATGTTGATTTTATATCCTGCCACATTGCTGAAATCCTTTCTTACTTCTAGTAGTTTTTTTTGTAGACCCTTTTGGGTCTTCTATATATTGAATCATATCAGCTGCAAGTAGTGATAATTTAAGTTATTCTTTTCCTATTTTCATGCCTTTTATTTCTTTCATCTGTCTAATTGCTCTGGCCAGTGTTTCGAGAACTATATTGAATAGAAGCGGTGGTAGAGGACATCTCTGTCTTGTTCCAGATTTTAGAGGGAATGCTTCAATTTTTCTTCATTCAGAATAATGCTAGCCTGAGGCTTAACATAGATAGCTTTTAAAATGTCGAGGTAAATTCCTGTTATCTCTAGTTTTTCAAATGTTTTGAACATAAAGGGATGCTAAGGGTCTATCCTTCTTATTTATTTTTTGCAGAACCAAGCTTTAGTTTTGTAATTTTTTCAATAGTTTCTTTTGTTTCAATTTTGTTGTTTTCCGCTCTGATTTTAGTTATTTCTTGCCTTCTGCTACATTTGCTGTTGTTTTGCTCTTCCTTTTCTAGGGCTTTGAGATGAAGTGTGAGCTCATTTATTTGTTGTTCTTTCCTATTTTTGAGGAATGACGTCAAGGTGGTGAATTTCCCTCTTAAAACACCTTTCATTGTGTCCCATAGACTCCGATATGTTGTTTCTGTATTTTCATTTATCTTGAAGAATTTTTTGATTTTCTCATTTATGTCTTCTGTAACACATTAATCATTCAGTAACATGTTGTTCATTTTCAATGTGATGTAGGATTTTTCCTTCCTTCTTTTTCATTGGTTTCCAGATTCATTCCATTACAATCCAATAAAATTCATGGTATTAAGTCCACCCTTTATATTTACTGAAGGTTGCTCTATGGCATAATATATGGTCTATTTTTTAGAAGGATCCATGTGCTGCTAAAAAATATTATATCCACTTGATGATGGTTGATATATTCTATATATGTCAGTTAAATCAATGTTATTGATTGTGATATTGAGTTCTATAGTTTCTTTATTCAACTTTTATTTGGAGGATCTGTCCAATGGTGAGAGAGGTGTGTTGAAGTCACCCATAATTATTGTGTTGTGGGCTATTTGATTCTTGAACTTGAGGAGAATTTGTTTTATGAACGTCACAGCACCATTTAATGGTGCGTAAATATTGATAATTTTTATGTCTTGTTGGTGAATGGTTCCTTTTAACAGTATATAATTTCCTTTATTATCCCTTTTGATTAAATTAGTCTTGAAGTCGATTTAATTCGATTTGAGGATGGCCACCACTCCTTGCTTATGAGGACCGTGTGCATGATATATTTTTTCCCAACCTTTCACCTTCAGCCTGTGTATGTCTTTTCCATTCAGATATGTCTCCTGGAGGCAACATATTGTTGGATTTGTTTTTTGAATCCAAGTTACAAGCCTATGTTGCTTTATTGGAGAGTTTAAGCCATTAATGTTTAGTGTAACTATTGATATATGGTTTCTACTGCCAGCCATGTTTGAATATTTATCGCTTTTTAAAATTTACTTTGTTTCTCCATGATTAGCTTTTCCCCCGCCCTCTGTCATTACTGAGGCACTTCCCACTGATGGTTTTGGTTGTTGTTTTTCATTTTTTTCTCGTGTAGTGTTTTGCTCAAGACACTTTGCAATGGTGGTTTTCTGGCTGCAAATTCTTTTACCTTTGTTTATCATGAAAGATTTTTATTTCGTTGTCGTACCTGAAGCTGAATTTTGCTGGATACAGAATTCTTGTTTGGCATCCATTGTCTTTCAATGTTTGAAATACGTTGTTCCAGGATCCTCTCACTTTCAGTGTCTGTGATGAAAAATAGGTTGCTAACCTTATTGGTTTACCCCTGAATGTAATCTTCCTCCTTTCTCTTGAAGCTTTTAAAGTTTTCTCTTTGTTCTGTATATTGGATAGCTTCATAACAATGTGTCTTGGCGTTGGTCTACTGTGATTTTGTGTGCTCTGTGTCCTGTAAGCATCTTCAATTTGTATATCCATTTCCTTTTTTATTTCTGGAAAATTTTCATTCCCATAGTTTGAATCTCTGTACCTTCCTCTAACCAGATGACTCATAAGTTTGGTTTTTTTATGTTATACCATATCTCTTGGATGTTTTTCTCGTGATTTTTTACCAGCCTTTCTGTGTTGGCTAGACTCTTTTCAAGATGATATATTTTGTCTTCATTATGTGACATTCTGTCTTCTACTTGCTCCACACGGTTAGTGATACTCTCAATTGAGTTTTTAATTTGGTTTATCGTTTCCTTCATTTCTAGAAATATTCTTTGAATATTTATAATCTCTATCTCCTGATAAAGAAGATTAACTTCTTCTTTTATCTGTTTATGTAATTCATTTTCAATGTGTTCTTTCACTGTATTTATTTGCTCTCTCGTATCCTCTTTAAGGTTCCATTTCATCTGTATAAGGTATTCCTTGAGTTCTTTATATGACCATTTTTCTGATAATTCTAGGTCCTCCTGAATATTTAGGTTATCCTTCATCGTTTGTACTCCTTTTCTTTCTTGCTTTTTGATGCTGCTCATGTTACTTCTTGTTCTGTTTGAGTGCTGAGTTACTTCTTATTCTTATAAATTTATTTGAAGCTTGGGAGGAAAGATATTAGAAGGGATGGGAAGAAGTCACTAAAGAGAATGAGAATAGGCAGGTAGAATTCAAGGATGGGGGAATAAGAAAATTGAAAAGAAATGAAAAGACAAAAGAAAAAAATGGAAAATAAAGAAATAAATAATTTTTTTAAAATAATAATGATAATTAAAAAATGAAAATTAAAATTTAAAATAATAATAATAGTAAAATTAAAAAAATAAAAACATTAAAATAAGTTAAAGAACAACACAAAAAATTTAAATGAAAGAAAAAAAATAAAAATAAAATAATAATAATAATAATAATACATGCAGTCATAGAGTTCAATTAACTTCTCTTCCAGTAGGTGGAGCTGTGCTCACTGGGCCAAGCTTCTCCTCTCAATAGGTGGGAACCAATCACTGTGCAGCAGCTCTTCCTCCCAGACTGGGCGGGTCTCTAATCCTGAGTGCCTAGGACCTTCTCTAGTGTTTCCTCAAGCCAGGCTCCGCTCAACTGTGACGCTCACCACAATACTTGCTACACGTCAGGTCTCTGCTCCTGGTAGCCCTGTTTTCATCAACGCTTGGCACTCTCTCCCTGTTTGCCTCCCTCAGACCCTAAGTTTATAGAGCTTGGGGCTGGGAACCCCCAGCGAATTTGCTTGCTCTCTGGTATCCATGCCCACATTAGCTGGTGTAAGAGACCTCAGTTGTCAGCACTGGTAGGAGCGGTAGCCAGGAATTCCACGCCACAAGTCCCACAGCACACATGATTCCCTCGGTCTGGCCATCTTTCTCACGGGAGACCTGGGAGGGCCCCTTAAGGGAGAGCTGGGAGGGGCCCTTAATGTTTCCCCGCTGTGTGGAGAGAGATGCATAGGGAATTACACACCTGTCGTACTGGTTTCAATGAAGTTATCTCCTCTGCCCATGACATCAGTTCTCTTCCACGGTGGTATCCCATGCAAATGGTGACCATTCGTTCCTTTTGCCAGGTGACCAATGCAATGGATGGGTCCTGACTGTGTCTCCAAAGCCCCATTTCAATCCAGTGGCCTTTTACCTCTGTAAATTCAGAAGGGCCGACCAGTTATTTCAGAGGAAACGTTAGTTCTGAGTCACAAGAAGCAGGCAAATCTGAGCTTCTATGCAGCCGATCCGGGCTCTGTGTGTTTTCTCAGGGGCCCAGACTGTTCGCACCAGATCCACGTCAGGTCAGCATTGCCTAGTGATTCTGAACAAACAGCATTTAGACAGTTTACAACTCCCTATGCCTGCGCAGCTAATGAGGTCAGATACTTGATTTCTCCATGTCCGCCACCATGTTGGATCTCTTATACTGCTACTTTTTAATGTCTGTGCGTGTGCGTGTGTGTATGTGTGTGTGTATATATATATATATATATATATATATATATATATATATATATATATATAAGATTTCTTATATATTTTTAGATATCAATTCAATTCATTATTTGAAGTGGAACCAGTTATATTATTTATTCACAGGATGGTCTATTCATGCATTATCTCTATATTCATAGACACAGGGTACACCTCTGTGTACCCCTAATACTAATGTATATGTCTTCAAAATATTGCTCCCAGAAATGGTGGAAGAAATACTCATGTCACCTGATCCACATATATATTTTATCACAGTAAAATTCTGAACAAAAAATGTAAAGGTCACACTTATGATTGTACCGAAGCCTAAAAGAAAAGTGAAAATGTTTAACTAAAAACATCCATGTGAAGGTTGCCTAATGCTCTCAAATGTCAATCCTATTGGTGACAACATATTTGTTTCTTCCAATGATTATATATTCAAATTAAACCCTGTTGAAAATGTCTAATCCTGTAACTCACTTTATACTTTCCTGATTTCATAATTTCTCTATTGATAACTGCTTCCTACTTATTTTCCCCAGTTCATCATTGTGACTGACTCTTCATATGTGCTGACATTTTCATTCATTCTCTAACCGAAACCCTATTGCTAAAGAACTTTTGGTCCAAATACTATACTCACTCTTCTTCCTAAACCTACCGACTATCTTCCTAATCCTACCGACTATCCATTTTTAACTGGATGTTCTCTTCTACATTAAATCTACCAAGGTACAAGGTCCTCTGTTTCAAATCATACCTAGATTTCTGTTTCCATACTTATATTTCACCTCTATGTTCTTTTAATTATCGCAAGTTCCCAATACCATTATTCATCGCACAGAATGATTCCTAACCCAAATTGAACCTGTTATTAACCCTAAACATACACTGTTCCCTCAATCTCATTTTACAGAAGAGCAGCGACAGAGTTGTTCTTAAAATACAGGGAATTAGGGGACCTTCCACCTGCTGAAAACCTCAAAGGTCCATGCAGAAATGATACCTGGAGAAGTTGTAGGGAGGTATGAAAGACCTGAGAGAGCAAAAGTCCTATTCCATGGCAAACAACCTGGTCAGGATAAAGGGATGTGTCTGAATCAGCCTCTCTCTACTTATGTTAGAGAAGATGGACTAAACCAGACCTGTGTGGAGAGCTGTTCCCAGGTGCCTATGGTTGATATACCATTCTAACTTGTGCAAGTGTTCCAGGAAGTAGGAGCAGCCTCCATCTCATGGGACCCTTGGAAGCAAGTGTTAGGACAAACTGGTTGCCAAGGCAGTGACCTCATTCATTCAATTCCAAAGAAAGTGACATACCTCATTTCCTTGGTGATGGAACTCTATGATCTTTGTATCCTAGTGGCCAGGCACCCAGACGCTATCCCATTCCCAGTCACAGTGGTCTCACTTGTTTGGATTTACCAAGGACAGAGTCAGTATTTCTTGGTACCTACTAATGTGAGCATGGCCAAATGCCAGGAGAGCACTGAAGAGGTACCTTTTCTGAGAAAGCCAGTAGTGGCTCACCACTATTTCCTGACAACTTCACAGAGTTAGCCAAGGAAACCAGACCTGAGAGAGGACAGACTATTTCGAAGGAATATAGTATGGCCGAGCAGTTAGAGGACACTCCAGATAGTCACAGATCTACATGGGGGAAGGAGGTGCCATTATGGGAGTGGGTGTGGGTTTGTCGTTTTGCCTCATGTTCTAACAAAAGGTAGGAATGGCGGTTTGTTTGGATTGAAGTGGACTGTTTCGAGTAAGTCATTTGACAAGGTGAGTGTTTCTATGTTTGTGTATCCGACTATGTCCATTGTTGTAGACATTAGAAAAGAGAATGCATTAATGGATGTGTCCTGTCTAGTATAAATCTTACCATAATTCATCCTGCTCAATTTATGAATGGACTGCACCTTGTCTTATGGATGGGCAACACCTGCTATCATCCTAAGTTCCTGTTTTCTTCCTGAATTCTGGCCAGTCTCCAGAATAGGCTCAGGGATTTGTGTGCAAGATATGTACCACCTCCAAGCTCTGTGACATGGCCATATACTGGATAGCTGAAGAGAATGGAGATCATCTCAGAAAACTCAGATATCAGTGTGACCAGGAAAGTCTCAGTGGAGAAACCCTGCTTTGGGCCTTTTGCTTACCTTATGTTCTGTTGCCCTGAATGTCAGGAAGGTCTTTGCCTCAGGCCACCCCTTTGTGAAGCCTGAAGAAAACAGTTTTAAATTTGAAATGAATAGGCATCACCTGTGGCTCTTTGCTTAATTGCTTTGGAAAGGGATGTGTCTGAATTAGCCTCTTGGCCTTGTATGTGGCTGTGATTTTTATTCTCAGCACATGATGGATCCAAAGAATGATCGCATGTGCGCATCCAAAACCAAAATGGCCAAAAGATCAGTCATTGTGGATGAAGTCTCTCGCCTTCTTCTGTTAGGTTCCTGACATCCATCAAGTGAGAATACTGATCCTTTGGGTCAAATGAGTTCTTGAAATCTCTGCCGAGGTGCTTGGCTTTTCTCATGACTCTATTTCACATAAACATTCCATACCTGAAAGTCAGTAGGCCTCAAATTGGAGAAACAGAGCAGCATGAACGGCAGGCTTATTTGACCACTCCTGGTTCATATTAAGAGTGTCCAGGCCACCCTGACTTTAGGCAAATGAGGGGCAAGTGAGATTATTTTGGACACTACCAATGGCTGCACCCCTCATGGAAACCTCCAGCCAGAGGTCATGATGAGTGAATATATGGAAGAAGATGAGGGCCATGTGGGAGTGTTTTGGTTTTAATTGTGGTCATTTGTGTGGCGGTTGGAAGAAATGTCTGGGTCCACCTGGGCTTGAACTCTGGTGTGATTCCCCATAGAGACTTAGTTCTGGAACTCACCTCAGAGGAGTATTGCCATGAATTGTTTTGGGATTTTAGGAGGCCACGCATGAGAGTTGCCCTTGGAAACTGAGATCTGGCTTTCCACAGAGCACTGGGAATCTCAGCCAGCATATCACATGATATAATTGTGAAAAACTTGCAGCCATAGTTGAGAGTCAAAACACACATGGACCTCACATTTTACACCTCAATGTGCCTGGCTTCATGTTACCTTTTCCCCACTCTTTGGGAAGCCTTGCCTGTGAGAGTTCTCCAGAGTTTTCATTTAAATTAGCTTCCTCAACATTTAGTGGTTCCTGAATGAATTGAAACCCAGAGTTTCTCCAACTTCATCCTTGAAAAATGGCTTGATAAATACCATGAATTTTTGGAAGTTCCCACAACCAGGTGGCACTGGAGAACATTTGGATGTCCTGTTGCTGATCATGAGTATACCAGACAATGCCTTGATTGACTGGGTTTCATGAAAATGGTGTAGAACAGAGATGCCAGTAAGTTGGAGCCTGCTGAGTAGTGGGCCTAGAGCAGTGGTGGGCAGGTGTGTGATGAAACATCAGTGGTAGGGCCATGAGGATCTACCATTGGATTCCAAATGGCTTGTGACTGACATGGTGCAGCCAGCAGTCCCTTATATGTAAAGGCATCTTGTTATATGGTGAGGTTTCAGGTCAATGTTCTGAATCAGGTTGATATGGACGAGGGGGCAATGGGGCAAGCTAGGAGGGATAGAAGCCTGGTTGGTGCATTCTCCTGCAGACCCTGACCCAACACACGTGACAGAACTCCCTCCAGCAATATGTCCCAGTTGAGCTCCTGGTATTTCGTGAAGCAAATACGAAACTCCCAGTGCAGCAGGAAAAACACCACAAAAAGTGTAGGAGGACCAAATGGCTTCGCAGTCAACAGGGAGAGACACTTAGTCCTCAGTGGTCACAGTTTACCTACAAAGAGAGGATTCAGCATTGCTGCCTCATCTTCATTGGAAAATAAGAAACCATGTCCTTCAGGTCACATAGATGCAGAACCAGCTTTGATGGTCTCACTACTAAAGAAGCCAAATCTCCTGACAACAACATATATTTCAAGTGCCCAAACTCAGAGGCAGTTTCTCAAAAAGTTTTTAGGCTCTCAGAGCTCCCTGTTTGTGTTGTGTTTACCCTGTCCCTTACTTTTGGAAACTCCTCTACCACCTCCATGGTTATGAACTCTTGAGCATTTTCCATTCCAGATATGTATTCACTGATTTTCTAACTCTTCTCCTCTAATTATGTTTTACCTGGGGTGAAGGTAATGTCAAGGCATTTTTCTGGATGAGAGTGAGAGGATATCAGACCTTAACAGATATTTGTGAAGCACATATTTGCTTACACATTGAAATCATTTTCCAATTTTCCTTTTGAAATACTGAATCCCTGACACTAACCCATACCTACTAGAATCAGACAACTCATCCTAATATAATGGAGAAAAATAACCCAAACAGAATAGAAATTCAAGCAGTTCAGAGGAGGCATCTTTTATAGTTGGACTTGCCTTTTGCATTATATATGGTAGGAGTTATAAATCTAGTCAATTTTTATTTGAAATAGTTCTCCATGTGTTTTTAAAGATAACAAATGTGTGAAATCCTGTTTCCCTTTCTCTGTAGCCAATTCACACATGTATATTTATATGCACATATAGAATCCTACCAGGAATCCCACGTACATTTTTGTGAGGTTTCTCACTTCGCAGATTCAAATTGTGAGAAGAGATCACTCCTCTTAAACGCTGTTAGAACTGAAGATTCAAACTATAGGGGAGCTTTCTAGTAGAACAACATTATACATATACTCATGTTCAGTAAAATAATTATTTTTGCATCTGTGGATGATATATATTTCCTGATGAATTTTGATTTTCATATATATTGCTGCTTTTTAATGTCTGTGTGTAGTTTGTATGTGTGTGTGTGTGTGTGTGTATATATATATATATATATATATATATATATACACACACACACACACTATTCAGATTTTTCAATATATAAAATATATGTGTCTTATATACACTTTCTAAATTCATTCATGTTCATGTATATGGATTTATAATCAACTTTTCACAAGATTATTTTCCGAAATATTCATCCACCTGAAATACATATTTGTTTCCTAGTACTGAAAACAAACTTCAGTGAATGGTGCCTACAAATTCTAATAATTTTACAGTAACTGACCCAGTTTACCACCAATGCAAGTAGATTCCTATGGGACATGATATGTAATTTGAGGTTCATTTGTTTTCAACACTGGTACATTATTATTTCTTCAGTTTTTGCACATCATACGATATATATTTCATCCACAAGTTCACAAATTTACAGGCATTTGTTTCAACTTTAATCAATTCCTGTTTCAGAACACAAGTATTATCAGGGTTTCTGAACTCGTCTTTTCATGACGCTTCTTTCCAAACAAGTTATTTTCGATTTCCATAATCACTGGTGAAGTAAAACTCACACCCTTCGTGATAAACCAAAACACTAATATTACCATTATATGTATACCATTTTGGAAAGAATGATTGTATATCAATATAACATTTCCTGTAATTTTTCAGATATCAGTTCAATCCATTATTTATAGTTGGAACAAGTTATATTATTTATTCACAGTATGTTCTATTCATGCTTTATCTTTATATTCATAGACACAGTGTACACCTCTTTGGACCCCCAATACTAATTTTACGTCTTCAATATATTGCTACCAGAAATGGTGGAAGAAATACTTATGTCACCTGATCTACATATACATTTTATCACAATAATATTCTGAAAAAAAATGTAAAGGTCACACTTATGACTGTACCAAAGCCTAAAAGGAAAGTGAACATGGATTAATAGAAACATCCATGTCCATGCTGCCTAATGCTCTCAAATGTCAATCCTATTGGTGACAACATATTTGTTTCTTCCTAAGATTATATATTCAAACTCAACCCTGTTGAAAATGTCTAATCCTATCACTCACTTTATATTTTGCCTGATGCAATAATGTCTCTATTGATATCTGCATTTCTACATATTTTCCCAGTTTATCATAGTGACTGACTCTTCATATGTGCTGACATTTACATTCACTCTCTAACCGAAACCATATTGCTAAAGAACTTTTGGTCTAAATCCTATAATCGCTCTTCTTCCTAAACCTACCGACAATCTTTCTAAACCTACTGACTATCCCTTTTTACTGGATGTTCTCTTCTACGTTCAATCATCCAAGGTACAAGGTCCTATGCCATTGTATATTGAATTATCTGAGACATCTTTAGAGAACATAAATCAAGCTAAGTATCCCAATCAAGGGCCCAATGCCCTTCTGGGTTTCAAATTATACCTAGATTTTTATTTTCATACTTATATTTCACCTCTACATTCTTGTAAATCTCACAGGTTGCCAATACCATTATTCATCGCACAGAATGATTCCTAACCCAAACTGAACCTGTTATTAACCCTAAACATACACTGTTCCCTCAATCTCATTTTACAGAAGAACAGGGACGGAGTTGTTCTTACAATACAGGAAAGTAGGGGACCTTCCACCTGCTGAAAACCTCAAAGGTCCATACAGAAATGATACCCGGAAAAGTTATAGGCAGCTATGAAGGACCTGAGAGAGCAAAAGTCATCTTCCATGGCAAACAACCTGGTCAGGATGAAGGGATGTGTCTTAATCAGCCTCTCTCTTCTTATTGTAGAGAAGATGGACCAAATCAGGCCTGTGTGGAAAGCTGTTCATGGGTGCCTATGGTTGATATACCATTCTAACTTGTGAAAGTGTCACAGGAAGTAGGGGCAGCCTCCATCTCATGGGACCCTTGGAAGCAACTGTTAGGAAAAAGCGGTGCCAAGGCAGTGGCCTCATTCAGTTCCAAAGAAAGTGACATATCTAATTTCCTTGGTGATGGAACTCTCTGAACTTGCTATCCAAGAACCAAGACACCGAGAGGCAATCCCAGTCCAAGTCCCTGTGGGCTCACTTGATTGGATTTTCCAAGGACAGAGTCAGTCTTTCTCGGTACCTAATGATGTGAGTATAGCCAAATACCAGGAGATCACTGAAGAGGTACTTTTCCTGAGAAAGCAGGTAGTGGCTCGCCACTTTTTCCTGACAACTTTACAGAGTTGGTCAAGGAAAGCAGATCTGATAGAGGACACGCCATTTCGGGGGAACATAATATGGCCCAACAGTCAGAGTTAACTCCGGAGAGTCACAGAACTACTTGAGGGAAGGAGGTGCCTTTGTGAGTGTGGGTTTGTTGTTTTGTCTCATATTCTGAGAATAGGTAGGGAAGGCGGTTTGTTTGATTTGGAGTGAACTGTTTCTAGTAAGTCGTTTGACAAAATGAGTGTTTCTATGTCTGTGTATCCCACTGTGTCCGTGGTTGTAGACATGAGAAAAGAGAATGCAACAATGGATGTGTCCTGTCTAGTAGAAAGCTTCCCATTATGCATCCTGCCTAATTTATGAATGGAGTGCGGCTTGCCTTATGGATGAGCAATGCCTATTACCTTCCTAAATCCCTGTTTTCTTCTGAATTCTGGCCACTCTCCAGAATAGGCTAATGGTTTTGTGTCCAAGATATGCAACAACTCCAAGGTCTGTGACATGGCCATGTACAGGATAGCTGAAGGGAATGGCCAGCATCTCAGAAAACTCAGATATCAGTGTGACCAGGAAAGTCTCAGTGGATATACCCTGCTTTTGGCCTTTTGCTTACCTATTGTTCTGTTGCCCTGAATATCAGGAAGGTCTTTGCCTCAGGCCACCCCTTTGTGAAGCCTGAAGGAAACAGTTTTCAAATGGAAATGAATGGGCATCACTTGTGGCTCTTTCTTAGTTGCTTTGGAAAGGGATGTGTCTTAATTAGACTCTTGGCCTTGTATGTGGCTGTGACTTTGATTCTCAGCAGCTGATGGATCTAAAAATGATCCCATGTGTGCATCCAAAACCATAATTGCCAAAAGATCAGTCATTGTGGATGAAGTCTCTCGTCTTCCTCTGTTAGGTTGCTGACCTCCATCAAGTGAGAATAGGTATTCATTGGGTCAAATGAGTTCTTCAAATCACTGCAGAGGTGCTTAGGTTTTCGTATGACTCCAAATCACATAAAGAATCTATACTTGAAAGTCAGTAGGCCTCAAATTGGAGAAACAGAGCAGTATTAACGGGAGGCTTATTTGATCACTCCTGGTTCACAGAAAGGGTGTCCAGGTCAACATGACTTTAGGCAAATGAGGGGCAAGGGAGTTTATTTGGACACTGTCTTTGGGTGAGCCCTTCATGGAAACCTCCAGACAGAGGTTACGATGAGTGACTATATGGAAGAAGATGAGGACCATGTTTGAGTGTTTTGTTTTTAATTGTGGTCATTTGTGTGGTGGTTGTAAGAAATATCTTGGTCCACCTGGGCTTGAACTCTGTTGGGATTTCCCTTAAAGACTGCGTTCTGGAACTGAACTCAGAGAAGTATTGCCATGAATAGAAATACAGGCAGTTTAGAGGAGGCATGGTGTATATTTGGACTTGCCTTTTGCATGATACAGAGTAGGAGTTAAATCTAGTCAATTTTTTGTTGAAATAGTTCTCCATGTGTTTTTAAAGTTAAAAAATTGTGAATTCCTGTCTCCCTTTCTCTGTAGCCTATTCAGCACATATATTTTTATATGGATATATAGAATCATACCTGGTACCACACATACATTCTTGTGAGGTGGATGAGTTGGCAGATACAAATTGTGAAAAGAGATCACTCCTAATTAACCGTGTTGGAACTGAATATTCAACCAATGGGTGAGCTTGCTAGTTGAACAACATTATACATAAATCCATGTTCAGTAAAATGAATATTTTTGGATCTTTTTATGATATATATTTTATGAAAATTTTGATTGACATATATTTTGCTATTTTTTTTTCTGTGTGTGTGTGTGTGTGTGTGTGTGTTTTGTGTCATTCGCCTGTTCTGTAAAACAACTTCAGAGAGAGAGGTTAAAAATTCATGCAAAGCTCTGATGGAGGTATCTAATATCTTAGTTTTGGTCTCTTGCTTCTTCTAATTGGGTCATTTGTTGTGTCCCATGGACGAGGGCAATGGTTCCTGTGCCCACCCCTGAAGCAACTCCTATTCCGAATAGGATGGCTAAAGTGAGGGATATATGGCCCCAGTGGAAACGGGTTGTATGCCCCTCTATTTCATTTTCAAATGAACCTGCATCATGACAGAGCACTCTGGGAAACATCTGCACCATTACACAATTAATCACATCTGTTGACAATTTCTTTAAAACATAAACAATGTTTAATTATATACAATTATGCTGTTGTAGGGACGGACAAGGCAAGGTACCTAAGATAGCAACGAAGACAGGGAAACCGTCCTATTTGGTTGCAACCAGATTCAGAGGGCATTGCTTCTGTTGTAATCAATTATTCTCCTGAAACTCAAGTTTAGGTAGTTTCAGAATTTTGTACCCAACATGTAAGGGAAGGGGCTCAGAAGTTCACAGTCTTCAGAAGTTCAAAAAAGCCGTTGTTGTTTCTGTTTTTACCTCAGTTCTGGGCAAGTTAACTTTTCAAGGACACCTGGGAGGGAAAGAGCTTTTTCCTACCTTTCTTATTTTTCACCCCTGACAGCTGTTACCATGGAGCCCTGATGGTAACTTCTTTATCTTAGAAATATAGCCATCTCTGTAAAGCCCCAGCTCATGGCCAGAGGCCTTGTTCATTATTTTGTGGAAAACAAGTAATGGGGTGTCTAGCATAGAAGTGCTTATTTTTTTAGCCAGTGGCCAAGTAGAACAAGGCAACACTAAAAGAGGAAGTTTATCTACATTGAACTCTTTTATAGGGACTCTTTTGCTGAAAGTCCTAAAGTCAGCCATGGTGAAGACTTCTGTAGAAAGTCAGTTAAGAATTTTCTGTAGGCCTGGTACAGAAGGGGAAGACAGGGAAGGTGGGGCTGACAGCAGCTCCGAGGATCTGAGAATAAGGAAGGAGAGATGTAAAAGAATAATGGGAAAGGGGTTTGGGATTTTCCTAGCAACAAAAACTTGAGCTGTAGAACAGGTAGAGCAGAGGGGAAGACAAGAGTGAGTATCCCAAAATGCATGTGAGGGACTTTAAATTTTTAGTAAACTGTTTTCAGTGATGACAAAGCAACTTTAAAGGCCATTTTCATTACATCTTTGATAGGAGTCTGAGGGCTCTCCTCAGCTAGTTTCAGCTTTGTGTTAGCTGGTAAGAGGACCTGGTGGGACCCGGGGCGGGCACAGACAGGAGAAGAGAGGAGTGAGTCGGTGGATGGGAACCTGAGTACCTGCTACTTCAGCAAGATGGTGATGGTCTGAGAACCAGCAGAGATTTGGGTTTTTGATCTAATATTTGGAGGGGAGAAATCAGGTTGCTGAGGTGAGAGTGACAGCAGAGACTCTGGAGCACAAGGCTGAAGGTGAGGATTGATTGGATAAGCATAGTTCAGGATATGAGTGAAGGATGGAAAAGGCATGCCCATAGGGGAATCTCCTTTCACCCTTTTGAGCACTTGCAGAAGTTAAAAAGGTCACACAGGGCTGGGGATGTGGCTCATTTGTAGCACGCTCGCTTGGCATGCGTGCGGCCCAGGTTCGATCCTCAGCACCACATACAAACAAAGATGTCGTGTCCAGCAAAAAACTAAAAAATAAATATTAAAAATTCTCTCTGTCTCTCTCTCTCTCACCTCTCTCTTTAAAAAAAATGGTCACGCAGAATTTGAGGATCAAGAGACCCCTCTGGGGGCCATCGGTTTTGGTTATCTAATTGGTAATATGGCCTATGCTGTGTACTGAATTTGATGAGGAGTTTGTGTTCCATCAGGCAGCCCCTGTATGCTCACATCCCCATGACGTACAGCAAAAGTCTGCCAGGCATTCTGGGATTACTAAAAAGGAGTGATGGATTTTTCCTTTCCCCAGGTCCATGATCCTCTTAGTTATACAAGTCCGATATTTACTGCCATTAGCCCCTTGAACTAGAGACCTTTTATTTGATAGAGGGCCCAATGGGGCCTTAAGGGCTGAGTTTATTGCCCCTGTATCCACTTCAAAGTTTACTGGTGTCTCCTCCACTTCAAAAGATACGCTGAGCTCAGGGAGGGGATCTGAGCCCCGACTTTCGTAGTCATGCTGAAGAGTCAGAAAGGCTGGCTGGCGTGGCTGCCTCTTTCTAGGGAACTCTTGAACCCAGTGTCCTCTTTCTTTACAGTAGGCACATTGATCTGAGGTCAGGGGTGGCCTCTGGCGTGGGACCAGGTATCCCTTCCTGTCTCCCTGTTTCTTAATTTCTGGCCTTTTTGTTATTGTGACCGGGACCTTAGTCAACTCCTTAGTCTGTCTTTTGTTTCTTTTATCCTCCTTTTGCTCCCTTCTCTTCCTCAGTTTCTCTCTTATAGTATACTTTCTCGGCTTCTCTGACTAAATCTCTCAAAGTCATATCTTGTAATCCATCTAAGCATTGTAACTTTCTTTAAATATCCAAGGCAGCATGCCCAATAAAGGCCATTGTGACAGATGATTTTTGATCCTCTGCATGAGGATCGAAAGGAGTATATCTCCTATATGCCTCCGTAATTCTCTCTAGAAACATAGAGGAAGATTCATCAGGCCCGCAGGCGTGGTACCCACGTCACCCCAAATGGAGTAGGGAAAGAGCAGTGCCACTGCCTGCTCCCGGATCAGGCCCAGCCACCAGCTGGTGTGGTAGTCACGTCACCCAAATTGTAGTAGGGGCCAAGCAGGCTGCCCCCCGCACCCGCCACAAAAGCAGACCTGTGACTGACCTTCGGAACAGGCCCAGAGGCCTGCCACCATGGTAGACATGACACCCCAATTGGAGTAGTGGCAGAGCAGAGCTTTCTCCCGCGCCCAGTACAAGCACAACGGCCCACCGGCGTGGTAGTCACGTCAACCCAATTGGAGTAGGGGCAGAGCAGAGTGTTTGCCCGCACCCGGAACAGGCCCAGCGATCTGCCAGCATGGTAGTCACGACACCCCAATTGCAGTAGGGCCAAAGCAGAGCCACCACCCGCTCCCGCAAGGTAGGCAGACCTGCAACTGACCGGCGGAACAGGACTAGCGGCCTGCAAGCACAGCAGACACATCAACCCATTTGGTTCTTTGAAAAAATAAAAAAAATCTACAGACCCTTAGCCATGCTAACGAAGACAAAAAGAGAGAGAACTCAAATTACTAGCATACAGGATGAAAAAGACAATATCATAACAGATATTTCAGATATACAGAAGATAATCCGAAATTATTTTGAATCTTTGTACTCTAATAAAATAGAAGACAGTGAAGGCATCGATAAATTTCTTAAGTCATATGATCTGCCCAGATTGAGTCAGGAGGATATAGACAACCTAAACAGACCAATATCAATTGAGGAAATAGAAAAAACCATCAAAACACTACCAAGTAAGAAAAGCCCAGGACCTGATGGGTATACAGCAGAGTTTTACAAAACCTTTAAAGGGGAACTAATACCAATACTTTTCAAGCTATTTCAGGAAATTGAAAAAGAGGGAGAACTTCCAAATTCATTCTATGAGGTCAACATCACTCTGATTCCTACACCAGACAAAGACACTTCAAAGAATGAAAACTACAGACCAATATCTCTAATGAGCCTAGAGGCAAAAATCCTCAATTAAATTCTGGCAAATCAGATACAAAAGCATATCAAAAAAATTGTGCACCATGATCAAGTAGGATTCATCCGTGGGATGCAAGGCTGGTTCAATATACAGAAATCAATAAATGTTATTCATCACATCAATAGACTTAAAAATAAGAACCATATGATCATCTCGATAGATGCAGAAAAAGCATTCGACAAAGTACAGCATCCCTTTATGTTCAAAATTCTAGAAAAACTAGGGATAACAGGAACATACCTCAATATTGTAAAAGCAATCTATGCTAAGTCTCAGGCTAGCATACTTCTGAATGGAGAAAAATTGAAGGCATTCCCCCTAAAATCTGGAACAAGACAGGTATGCCCTCTTTCACCACTTCTGTTCAACATAGTTCTCGAAACACTGGCCAGAGCAATTAGAGAGATGAAAGAAATTAAAGGCATATAAATAGGAAAAGAAGAACTTAAATTATCACTATTGCAGATGACATGATTCTATTCCTAGCAGACCCAAAAGGGTCTACAAAGAAACTAATAGAGCAAATAAATGAATTCAGCAAAGTGGCAGGATATAAAATCAACACTCATAAATCAAAGACATTCCTGAATATCAGTGACAAATCCTCTGAAACGGAAATGAGGACAACCACTCCATTCACAATATACTAAAAAAAAAATAATAATAATTGGGAATCAACCTAACAAAAGAGGTGCAAGTTTTATACAAGGAAAACTACAGAAACCTAAAGAGAAAAATAGAGGAAGATATTAGAAGATGTAAAAATGTACCCTGTTCATAGATAGACAGAACTAACATCATCAAAATGGCGATATTACTAAAAGTTCTCTATAGGTTTAGTGCAATGCCAATCAAAACCCAACGGCATTTCTTGTAGAAATAGAGAAAGCAATCATGAAATTCATATGGAAAAATAAAAGACCCAGAATAGCAAAAACAACACTAAGCAGGAAGTGTGAATCAGTCGGTATAGGGATACCAGACTTCAAACTATACTGCAGAACAATAGTAACAAAAATAGCATGGTACTGGTACCAAAACAGGTGGGTGGACCAATGGTACAGAATAAAGGACACAGAAACCAATCCAAAAAATACAACTATCTTACATTTGATAAAGGGGCTAAAAGCATGCAATGGATGAATGATAGCATCTTCAACAAATGGTGCTGGGAAACCTGGAAATCCATATGTAACAAAAAGAAACTGAATCCCTTTCTCTCGCCATGCACAAAAGTTAACTCAAAATGGATCAAGGAGCTTGATATCAAATCAGACATGGTGTCTGATAGAAGACAAAGTTGGCTACGATCTACATACTGTGGGGTCGCCTCCAAATTCCTCAATAGGACACCCATAGCACAAGCGTTAATAACTAGAATCAACACATGGGACTTACTCAAACTAAAAAGGTTTTTTCTCAGCAAAAGAAACAGTAAGAGAGGAAAATAGGGAGCCCACATCCTGGGAACAAATCTTTCCTCCTAACACTTCAGATAGAGCACTAATATCCAGAGTATACAAAGAACTCAAAAAATTAGTCAATAAGATAACAAATAACCCAAACAACAAATGGGCCAAGAACCTGAACAGACACTTCTCAGAGGAGGACATAAAATCAATCAACAAGTACATGAAAAAATGGTCACCATCTCCAGCAGTCAGAGAAATGTGAATCAAAACCACCCTAAGATACCATCTCACTCCAGTAAGATTGGCAGCCATTATGAAGTCAAACAATCACAAGTGCTGGCGAGGATCTGGGGAAACAGGTACACTTGTATATTTCTGGTGGGACTGCAAATTGGTGCAGGCAAATGGGAAAGCAGTATGGAGATTTCTTGGAAAGCTGGGAACGGAACCACCATTTGACCCAGTTATTCCCCTTCTCGGTCTAAAACCTAAAGACCTAAAAAGAGCATGCTACAGGGACACTGCTACATCGATGTTCATAGCAGCACAATTCACAATAGCAAGACTGTGGAACCAACCTAGATGCCCTTCAATAGAAGAATGAATGAAAAAAATGTGGCATTTATACACAATGGAGTATTACTCGGCATTAAAAAATGACAGAATCATAGAATTTTCAGGGAAATGGATGGCATTAGAACAGATTATGCTAAGTGAAGCTAGCCAATCCCTAAAAAACAAATGCCAAATGTCTTCTTTGATATAAGGAGAATAACTAAGAACAGAGTAGGGACGAGGAGCATGAGAAGAAGATTAACATTAAACAGGGATGAGAGGTGGAAGGGAAAGGGAGAGAGAAGAGAAACTGCATGAAAATGGAAGGAGAACCTCAGGGTTATACAAAATTACATACAAGAGGAAGTGAGGGGAAAGGGAAAAATAATACAAGGGGGAGAAATTTATTACTGTATAGGGGGTAGAGAGAGAAGAGGAGAGGAGACTGGAGGGGAGGGGGGATAGTAGAGGATAGGAAAGGCAGCAGAATACAACAGACACTAGTATGGCAATATATGAATCAATGGATGTGTAACTGATGTGATTCTGCAATCTGTATACGGGGCAAAAATGGGAGTTCATAACCCACATAAATCAAAGTGTGAAATATTATTTATCAAGAACTATGTAATGTTTTGAACAACCATATATAAAAATTTAAAAAAAGAGATAACTAAATTCGGTGAATAATGCATGAGAATCCTAATATTTCTACAGTTTAAAATCAATGCCAGTAGATTCCTATGGGACATGATGTGTATTTTGACGTTCATTTTTATTCAACAATGGTACATTACTATTTCATGAGTTTATGCACATCATAGGATATATATTTCATCCACAAATTAGCAAATTTATAGGCATTTGATTGAATTTCAATCGCTTCCTGCTTTACAATATATGCATTCCTCCAGGTTTCCTGAAAGGTCTTTTCATGAGACTTCTTTCCAAACATATTATTTTCGATTTCCATAATCACTTTTGAAGCAAAACTCACACACTGTTCATGATAAACCAAAACACTAATATTACCATTAGATGTATAATTGGTGGGAATGAATGATTGTATATCAATATAAGATTTCCTGTAATTTTCCAGATATCAGTTCAATATATTATTTAATGTTTGAACAAGTTATATTATTTATTCAGAGTATTGTCTATTCATGCTTTATCTCTATATTCATAGACACAGGGTGCACCTCTTTGTACCCCCAATACTAATTTTACGTCTTCAATATATTGTTTCCAGAAATGGTGGACGAAATACTCATGTCACCTGATCTACATATACATTTTTTCACAGTAATATTCTGGACAAATAATGTAATGGTCACGGTTATGATTGCACGAAGGACTAAATGAAAAGTGAACATGGATTACTAAAAACATCTATGTCCAGGTTGCCTAATGCTCTTAACTGTCAATCCTATTGGTGACTACATATTTTTTTTCTTCAAAAGATTATGTATTCAAACTCAACCCTGTTGAAAATGTCTAATCCTATCACTCACTTTATACTTTGCCTGATTTCATAATGTCTCTATTGATATCTGCATTTCTACATTTTTTCCCAGCTCATCATAGTGACTGACTCTTCATATGTGCTGACATTTACATTCACTCTCTAACCGAAACCCTATTGTTAAAGAACTTTTGTCCAAATCAAATACTCACTCTTCTTCCTAAACCTACCGACTAGCTTCATAATCTTACTGACTATCCCTTTTTGACTGGATGTTCTCTTCTACATTCAATCATCCAAGGTACAAAGTCCTATGCCATTGTGTATTGAATTAACTGAGACATCTTTGCAGAATATAATTCAAAGCTAATTATCCCAATCAAGGGCTCAATGCCCTTCTGGGCTTCAAATCATACCTAGATTTCTGTTCTCATACTTATATTTAACCTCCATATTCTTTTAAATATCGAAGGTCCCCAACACTATTATTCATCACACAGAATGATTCCTAACACAAATTGAACCTGTTATTAACCCGAAACATACACTGTTCCCTCAATCTCATTTTACAGAAGAGCAGGGACAGAGTTGTTCTTACAATACAGGAAAGAAGGGGACAGTCCACCTGCTGAGAACCTCAAAGGTCCATGCAGAAATGATACCTGGACAAGTTGTAGGCAGGTATAAAGGACCTGAGTGAGCAAAACTCATCTTCCATGGCAAAACACCTGGTCAGGATGAAGGGATGTGTCTTAATCAGCCTCTCTCTTCTTATTGTAGAGAAGACTGACAAAACCAGACCTGTGTGTAGAGCTGTTCCTGGGTGCCTATCGTTGATATTTCATTCTAACTTGTGAAAGTGTCACAGGAAGTAGGGGCCGGCTCCATCTCATGGGACCCTTGGAAGCAACTGTTAGGGAAAAGTGGTTGCCAAGGCAGTGACCTCATTCAGTTCCAAAGAAAGTGACATACCTCATTATTTGGTGATGGAACTCTCTGAACTTGGTATCCAAGAAGCCAGGCACCCAGAGGCAGTCCCAGTTCCAGTCCCAGTGGACTCGCTTGTTTGGATTTTCCAAGGACAAAATCAATCTTTCTTGGTACCTACTGATGTGAGGATGGCCAAATGCCAGAAGAGCTCTGAAGAGGGACCTTTCCTGAGAAAGCAGGTAGTGGCTCACCACTTTTTCCTGACAACTTCACAGAGTTGGCCATGGAAACCAGATCTGAAAGAGGACAGGCCATTTTGGGAGAACATAGTATGGCTCACCAGTCATAGGACACTCCTTCTAATCACAGACATACTTGGGGGAAGGAGCTGCCTTTGTGGGAGTGGGTATGGCTTTGTGGTTCTGTCTCATGTTCTGAGAATAGGTAGGAAAGGCGTTTTTTATTTGTTGTTTTTTTTTGTTTGTTTGTTTTTGGTTTTCAGTGGACTGTTCTAGTAAGTCGTTTGACAAGGCAAGTATTTCCATGTCTGTGTATTCCACTGTGTCCGTTGTTGTAAACATTAGGAAAGAAAATGCATTAATGAATGTGTCCTTTAAAGTATAAATATTCCCAAAATTCATCCTGCCCAATATATGAATGAACTGCAGCTTGTCTTATCGAAGGGAAACACCTGCTATCTTCCCAAGTTAATGTTTTCTTCCTGTATTCTGGCCAGTCTCCAGAATAGGCTCATGGTTTTGTGTCCACGATATGTACCACCTCCAAGCTCTGTGACATGGTCATGTACTGGATAGCTGAAAAGAATGGCGAGCATCTCAGAAAACTCAGATATCAGTGTGACCAAGAAACTCTCAGTGGAGAGACCCTGCTTTGGACCTTTTGCTTAAGTACTGTTTTGTTACACTGAATATCTGGAAGGTCTTTGCTTCAGGGCACCCCGTTGTGAAGCCTGAAGAATATAGTTTTGAAATGGAAATGAATAGGCATCACCTGTGGCTCTTTGCTTAATTGCTTTGGAAATGGATGTGGCTGAATTAGCCTCTTGGCCTTCTTTGTGGCTGTGATTTAGATTCTCAGCACATGATGGATATAAAGAATGATCCCATGTGTGCGTCCAAAACTATAATGGCAAAAAATCAGTCATTGTGGATGAAGTCTCTCGTCTTCCTCTGTTAGGTTCCTGACCTCCATCAAGTGTGAATAGGGATTCTTTGGGTCAAATGAGTTCTTCAAAGCCCTGATGAGGTGCTTGGGTTTTCGCATGACTCCAAATCACATAGAGAATCTATACCTGAAAGTCAGTAGGCCTCAAATTGTAGAAACAGAGCAGTATTAACGGCAGGCTTATTTGATCACTTCTGGTTCACAGGAGGGCTGTCAAGGCCACCCTGACTTTAGCCAAATGAGGGGCAAGCGAGCTTTTTTTGGACACAGTCTTGGGCTTGCCCCTGATGGAAAACTCCAGCCAGAGGTTACGATGAGTGACTATATGGAAGAAGATGAGGGCCATGTGGGAATGTTTTGGTTTTAATTTTGGCCATTTGTTTGGCGGTTGGAAGAAATGACTGGGTCCACTTGGGCTTGAACTTTGGTGTGATTCCCCTTAGAGACTGAGTTGTGAAACTGAACTCAGAGAAGTATTGCCATGAATTTTGTTTGGATTTTAGGATGCCACGCATGTGAGTCGCCCTTGTAAACTGAGATCTAGGGCCAGGGTGGCTTTCCACAGAGCACTGGGAATCTCTGCCAGGATATCACATGATTTTATTCTCAAAGACATGGCAGCCATATTTGAGAGTCGAAAAATACATAGGACTCACATTGTAGACTTTAATGGGCCTGGCATCATGTGACCATTTTGGCACTCTTTCAGAAGCCTTGCCTGTGAGAGTTCTCCAGAGCTTTTATTGAATTGAGCTTCCTCAACATTTAATGGTTACTGAATGAATTGAAAGCCACAGTGCCTCCAACTTCATCCTTGAAAAATGGCTAGATAAATACCATGAAAATTTTGAAATTCCCATGACCAGGTGGCACTGGAGAACCTTTGGATGTCCTATTGCTGATCAAGAGTATACCAGACAGTGCCTTGATTGACTGGGTTTCATGAAAATGGTGTAGTACAGAGATGCCAGTAAGTTAGAGCCTGCTGAGTAGTGGGCCTAGAGCAGTTTTGGGCAGGTGTGTGATTAATCACCAGTGGTAGGGTCATGAGGATCTACCATTGTATTCCAAATGGCATGTTACTTACATGGTGCAGCCAGCAGACCCTTATATGTAAAGGCATCTTGTTATATGGAGAGGTTTCAGGGCAATGTTCAGAATTAGGTTGATATGGACAAGGGGGCAATGGGGCAAGCTATGAGGGATAGAAGCCGGGTTGGTGCATTCTCCTGCATACCCTGGCACACCACACGTGACAGAACTCCCTCCAGCATTGTGTCCCAGTTTAGCTCCTTGTATGTCATGAAGCAAATACCAAACTCCGAGTGCAGTAGCAAAAACACGACAAAAAGTGGACCAGGACCAAATGGCTTCACAGTCCACATGGGGAGAAACTTAGTCCCCAGTGGTCACAGTTTACCTACAAAGAGATAATGCAGCACTGCTGCTCATCTTTATTGGAATATAAGAAGCCATGTCCTCCAGGTCACATAAATGCAGACCCAGCTTTGATGGTCTCACGCAAAGAAGTCAAATCTCCTGACAACAACATATTTTTCAAGTGCCCAACCTCACAGAAAGTTTCTCAAAAAGTTTTTAGGCCAGAAGAGCTCCATGTTTGTGGAGTGTTAACCCAGTCCCTTACTTTTGGAAACTCCTCTACCACCTCCAAGATTGTGAACTCCTGAGCATTTCCATTCCAGATATGTATTCACTGATTTTCTAACTCTTCTCCTCCAATTGTGTCTTAATTGGGGCAAAGGTATTGACAAGGCATTGCTCTGGATGAGAGTGGAAGGATATTTATGCAGCACATATTTGCATACACATTGGATTCATTTTTCAATTTTCCTATTGAAATAGTGAATCCCTGACACTAACCCGAATCTATTAGGCTCAGACTACTCAACCTAATAAAAAGGAGAAAAATAACCCAAACAAATATAAATACAAGCAGTTCAGAGGAGGCATGTTGTATATTTGGACTTGCCTTTTGCATTATATAAGGTAGGAGTTATAAATCTAGTCAATTTTTAATTGAAATAGTTCTCCATGTGTTTTTAAAGTTAACAGATATGTGAATTCTTGTTTCCAATTCTCTGTAGCCATTTCACCCATGTATATTTATATACATATATAGAATCCTACCAGGTATCACATGTACATTTTTGGGAGGTGGCTGACTTGGCAGATACAAATTGTGAGAAGAGTTCACTCCTCTTAAACGCTGTTGGAACTGAAAATTCAACCTACAAGCTTCCTAGTAGAACAACATTATACATAAGCTCATGTTCAGTAAAATAAATATTTTTGCATCTGTGGATGATATATATTTAATGATGAATTTTGTTTGGCATATATATTGCTACTTTTTAATGTCTATTTGTGTTTTTTTTGTATATATACATACACTCTGTAGATTTTTCAAAATATGAAATATGTGTCTTATATACACTCTCTTAATTCATTCATGTTCATGTACTTGGATTTATAATCAACTTTTCACAAGATTATTCTCAGACATATTCATTTAACTGAAATACATGTTTGTTTCCTAGTACTGAAAACTAACTTCAGTGAATGGTGCATACAAATCCTAATAATTCTACAGTAACTAACCCAGTCTAACATCAATGCAAGTAGATTCCTATGGCACATGATATGTAATTTGACGTTCATTTGTATTCAACACTGGTACATTACTATTTCTTCAGGGTTTGCACATCATAGGATATACATTTCATCCACAAGTTCACAAATTTATAGGCATTTGTTTCAACTTTAATCACTTATTGCTTCAGAACACATGTATTATCAGGGTTTCTTGACTGGTCTTTTCATGAGAATTCTTTCCAAACACATTATTTTCAATTTCCATAATCACTATTGAAGCAAAACTCACACACTCTTCATGATAAACCAAAACACTAATATTACCATTTGATGTATAATTGGTCGGAATGAATGATTGTATATCAATATAAGATTTCCTGTAATTTTTCAGATATCAGTTCAATACATAATTTAAATTTGGAACAACTTATATTATTTATTCACATTATGGTCTATTCATGCTTTATCTCTATATTCATAGACACAGGGTACACCTCTTTGTACCCCCAAAACTAATTTTATGTCTTCAATATATTGCTCTCAGAAAAGGTGGTAGAAATACTCATGTCACCTGATCTACATAAACATTTTATCACAGTAATATTCGGAACTAAAAATGTGAAGGTCACACTTAAGACTGTACCAAAGCCAAAAGGGAAATTGTACATGGATTACTAAAACATCCATGTCCAGGTTGCCTAATGCTCTCAAATGTCAATCCTATTGGTGACGACATATTTGTTTCTTCATAAGATTATATATTGAAACTCAACCTTGTAGAAAATGTCTAATCCTATCACTCATTTTATACTTTGCATGATTTCATAATGTCTCTATTGATATGTGCTTTTCTACATATTTTCCCAAGCTCATCATAGTGACTCACTCTTCATATGTGCTGACATTAACATTCACCCTCTAACCAAAACCCTATTAGGAAAGAACTTTTGATACAAATCCTATACTCACTCTTCTTCCTAAACCTACCGACTATCTTCTTAATCCTACCTACTATCCCTTTTTGACTGGATGTTCTCTTCTACATTCAATCATCCAAGGTACAAGGTCCTATGCCATTTATTATTGAATTATCTGAGACATCTTTGCAGAATATAATTAAAAGCTAAGTATCCCAGTCAAGGGCCGAATGATTTCTGGCCTTCAAATCTTACTTAGATTTCTGTTTTTGTACATTTATTTCAACTCTATATTCTTATAAATATCGTAGGTACCCAATACCATTATTCATCTCACAGAATGATTCCTAACTGAAATCGAACCTGTTATTAACCCGAAACATACACTGTTCCCTCAATCTCATTTTACAGAAGAGCAGGGAAAGAGTTGTTCTTACAATACAGGAAATTAGGGTACCTTCCACCTGCGAGAACCTCAAAGGTCCATTCAGAAATGATACCTGGAGAAGATTTAGGCAGGTATAAAGGACCTGAGAGAGCAAAAGTCATCTTCCATGGCAAACAACCTGGTCAGGATGAAGGGATGTGTCTGAATCAGCCTCTCTCTTCTTATTGTAGAGAAGATGGACAATACCAGGCCTGGGTGAAGAGCTGTTCCCAGGTTCCTCTGGTTGATATACCATTCTAACTAGTGAAAGTGTCACAAGAAGTAGAGGCCGGCTCCATCTCATGGGACCCTTGGAAGCAACTCTTAGGACAAAGTGTTTGCCAAGGCAGTGACCTCATTCAGTTCCAAAGAAAGTGACATACCTCATTTCCTTGGTGATGGAACTCTCTGAACTTGGTATCCAAGAAGTCAGGCACCCAGAAGCAGTCCCAGTCCCAGTATCAGTGGGCTCACTTGGTTGGATTTAACAAGGACAGAGTCAGTCTTTTTTGGTACCTACTGATGTGAGGTAGGACAAATGGAGGAGAGCTCTGAAGAGGGACCTTTCCTGAGAAAGCAGGTAGTGGCTCACCACTTTTTCCTGACACCTTAACAGAGTTGGCCAAGGAAACCAGATCTGATAGAGGACAGGCCATTTTGGGAGAAGATAGTATGGCCCACAAGTCAGAGAACACTTTGGATAGTCACAGACCTACTTGAGGGAAGGAGGTGCCTTTGTGGGAGTGGGTGTGTGTTTGTGGTTCTGTCTCATGTTCTGAGAATAGGTAGGAAAGTCGGTTTTTTCGTTTGCAGTGGACTATTTCTAGTAAGTCGTTTGACCAGACTAGTGTTCCTATGTCTGTGTATTTCACTGTGTCCGTTGTTGTAGACATTTGAAAAGATAATGCATTAATATATGTCTAGTCTAGTATAAATCTTCCCATAATTCATCCTGGCCAATTAATGAATGGAATGCAACCTGTCTTATCCATGGGCAACACCTGCTATCTACCTAAGTTCCTGTTTTCTTCCTGAATTCTGGCCATTCTCCAGAATTGGCTCATGGTTTTGTTTCCAAGATATGTACCACCTCCAAGCCCTGTGACATGGCCATGTACTGGATAGCTTAAGAGAATGGCGAGATTCTCAGAAAACTCAGATATCAGTGTGACCAGGAAAGTCTCAGTGGAGAGACCCTACTTTGGATCTTTTGCTTAACTATTGTTCTGTTGCCCTGAATGTCAAATATCAGTGTGACCAGGAAAGTCTCAGAGGAGAGACCCTACTTTGGATCTTTTGCTTAACTATTTTTCTGTTGCCCTGAATGTCTGGAAGGCCTTTGCCTCAGGCCACCCCTCTGTGAAGCCTGAAGAAAACAGTTTTGAAATGGAAATGAATGGGCATCATCTGTGGCTCTTTGCTTAATTGCTTTGGTAAGGGATGTGGCTGAATTAGCCTTTTGGTCTTATGTGTGGCTGTGACTTAGATTCTCAGCTCCTGATGGATCTAAAGAATGATCGCTTGTGTCCATCCAAAACCATAATTGCAAAAAGATCAGTCATTGTGGATGAAGTCACTTGCCTTCCTCTGTTAGGTTCATGACCTCTATCAAGTGAGAATAGGGATTCTTTGGATGAAATGAGTTCTTCCAAGCCCTGCAGTGGTGCTTGGGTTTTCACATGACTCCAAATGAAATAAAGAATCTATATCTGAAAATCAGTAGGGCTCAAATTGGAGAAACAGAGCAGTATTAAAGGCATGCTTATTTTGTCACTCCTGGTTCACAGGAAGGGTGTCCAGGCCACCCTGACTTTAGGCAAATGAGGGGCAAGCGAGCTTATTTTGGAAACTGTCTTTGGCTGCGCCCCTCATAGAAACCTTCGCCAGAGGTGAGGATGAGTCTCTACATGGAAGAGGATTAGTGTCATGTGGAGGTGTTTTGGTTATAATTTTGGTCATTTGTGTGTCGGTTGGAAAAAATGACTGTGTCCACCTGTGCTTGAACTCTGGTGTGATTCCCCTTAGAGACTGAGTTGTGGAACTAAAGTCAGAGAAATATTGCCATGAATTTTGTTGGAATTTTAGTAGGCCATGCATGAGAGTCGCCATTGGAAACTGAGATCTAGGCCCAGGGTGGCTTTCCACAGAGCACTGGGAATCTCCGCCAGGATATAACATGATTTTATTATTAAAGACTTGGCAGGCTGAGTTGAGAGTCAAAACACACATGGGCCTCACCTTGTAGACCTCAATGGGCCTGGCTTTATGTGGCCTCTTTGGGCACTCTTTCAGAAGCCTTGCCTGTGAGAGTTCTTTAGAGCTATCATTGAAATGAGCTTCCTCACCATTTAATGATTCCTGAATGAATTGAAACCCACAGTGACTCCAACTTCATCTTTGAAAAATGGTTAGATAAATACCATGAAATTTTTGAAATTCCCATGACCAGGTGGCACTGGAAAACTTTTGGATGTCTTGTTGCTGATCATGAGTATACCAGACAGTACCTTGATTTACTGGGTTGCATGAAAATGGTTTAGAACAGAGATGCCAGTAAGTTGGATCCTGCTGAGTAGTGGCCCAGAGCAGTGGTGTGCAGGTGTTTGATAAAACATCAGTGGTAGGGCCATGAGGATCTACCATTGGATTCCAAATGGCTTGTGACTGACATGGTGTAGCCAGCAGACCCTTACATGTAAAGGAATCTTGTTATATGGAGAGGTTTCAGGGCAATGTTCTGAATCATGTTGCTATTGTCAAGGGGGCAAGCTACGTGGGATAAAATACTGTTTGGTGCATTCTCCTCCAGACCCTTCCCCCCACACCTGACAGAACTCCTCCAGTACTGTGTCCCATTTGAACTCGTATTTTGTGAAGCAAATACCAACCTCCCAGAGCAGCAGCAAAAACACCACGAAAATTAGAGGATGGCCAAATGGCTTCACAGTCCACACGAAGAGACAATTAGCCCTCAGAGGCCACAGTTTACCTACAAAGAGAGAATTCAGCACTGTTGCCTCATTTCATTGGAAAGTAAGTAACCATGTCATCCAGATCACATAGATGCAGACCCAGCTTTGATGGTCTCACTACAAAGTAAGCTAAAGCTCCTGACAACAGCATATATTTCAAGTGCTCAACCTCAGAGGCAGATCCTCAAAAATATTTAGGCCAGCAGAGCTCGAGGTTTGTGGAGTGTTTACCCTGTCCATTACTTTTAGAAACTCCTCTACCAACTCCAATGATGTGAAATCGGGAGCATTTTCCAATCCAGATAGGTATTCACAAATTTTTTAACTCTTTTACTCTAATTGTGTTTTTCTTGAGGCGAAGGTAATGTCAAGGCATTGTTCTGGATGAGAGTGGAAAGATTTTTCTGTAGCATATGTTTGCATACACATTGGATTCAATTTCCTGTTTTCCATTCAAAATACTGAATCCCTGACACTAACCCATACCCTACCAGACTCTGACTACTAATCCTAATATGATGGAGAAAAATAACCCAAACAGAATAGAAATACAAGTAGTTCAGAGGAGGCACGGTGTATAGTTGGACTTCCCTTCTGCATGATACAGAGTAGGAGTTATAAATCTAGTCAATTGTTTGTTGAAATAGTTCTCCATGTATTTTTAAAGTTAACAAACATGTGAATTCCTGTCTCCCTTTCTCTGTAGCCTATTCAGCATGTGTATTTTAATATGGACATATACAATCCTACCTGGTACCACACGTTTGTTCTTGTGATTTGGCTTACTTGGCAGATACAAATTGTGAGACGAGATCACTCCTACTAAACCCTGTTGGTACTGAATATTGAAACAATGGGTGAGCTTCCTAGTTGAACAACATTATACATAAATCCATGTTCAGTAAAATGAATATTTTTGGATCTGTGGATGATATATATTTTATGATGAATTTTGATTGACATATATTGCTACTTTTTTTGTCTGTGTGTACTCTCCAGATTTTTCTAAATATGAAATATATGTGTCTTATGTACACTCCCTAAATTCATTCATGTTCATGTATGTGGATTTATAATCAACTATTCACAAGATTATTCTCAGAAATATTCATCCACCTGAAATTTGCCTAATGCTCTCAAATGTCAATCCTATTGGTGACTACATATTTGTTTCTTCCTAAATTATGTATTCAAACTCAACCCTGTTCAAAATGTCTAATCCTATCACTCACTTTATACTTTGCCTTATTTTGTAATGTCTCTATTTATATCTGCTTTACTTCATGTTTTCCCCAGTTCATCATTGTGACTGACTCTTCACCTGTGCTGACTTTAACAATCACTCTGTAACCGAAACCCTGTAGCTAACGAACTTTTGTTCCAAATCCTATACTCACACTTCTTCCTAAACGTACTATCTTCCTATTTCTATCAACAATCCCTTTTTGACTGGATGTTCTCTTCTACTTTCAATCATTATAGTAAATGTCGGGCGAGCTTCGCAGGAGGAAACCACCAACAGACTATCTCATGCAACAGCAAAGGGTTTATTGAGTGTCCAGCATGCTGGTGCTCAGAGCTCACTTGAATAGAGCAGATAGCCCTGAGAATCGCTTAAGTAGAGCTTATATACTTTACCTGGAGAGGGCAGGGAGGGAAGTTTATTGATGGATCAGGGCGAGTGGGCGATTTGCGTGCAACTGGGTGAGGGAGCACATTCTGCAGTTGGGCAGTAGGGGACAGCACATACTGGGAACAAGATTTGCAAGCATTTCTCAAGATTTCAACAGTGTTTTGTTAAGCATACAGAAAAACAGGAAGTGACAAGTACCTATTTTATTAACCTTTTATTCCCCACTTCTTCTTCTGGCTACTTTTAATCATAAAAATGATCATTGGGGGGTGTCACATTCTATGTATACTAGTGGGGTATTACCATAAGTTTAACTCGTCCAATTTGAGCCTGGAGAAAAGAAATTACATGGTTGAGAAAACAGGGTTTAATAGTTAGCAATAATATGAGGATTATTATTGGACCGGCCAGGGTTGATAAAAAAACGTAGTTAACCAGGAAGACTGTGTGAACCAAGACTCAAACCACCTTTTTTGGGCCTCTCTGTCTCTTTGATGCTTTTCAAGGAATCTTTTTAATTTACTCTTAGATTTTATTACAACTCCAGTATGCTCGGCATACAAACAACTTTCTTCTCTCAATGCAGCACAGAGGCCCCTTCTCTCATGACAAGGAGGTCCAACCCTCGAGTGGTCTGAAAAACAACTTCAGAGAGAGAGGTAAAAGACTCATGCAAAGCTCTGATGGAGGTTTCTAATATCTTAGTTTTGGTCTATTGCTGTCATTTGTTGGGTCATTTGTTGAGTCCCATGGACAAAGGCAGTGGTTCCCGTGGCCACCAGTGCAGCAATTTCTATTCCTAATATGATGGCTAAGTTGAGGGATATATATTTTCAGTGGAAACGGGTTGAATGCCCCCCTATTTGATCTTCAAATGAACCTGCATTGTGATAGAGCACTCTGGGAAACATCTGCACGATTACACGATTAATCACATCTGTTGACCATTTCATGAAAACATTAACAATGTTTAAGTATATAGAATCATGCTGTAGTAGGGACGGACAAGGCAACTCACCTAAGATAGCACTGAAGACAGGGAAACAGTCCTATTTGGTGGCAACCAGATTCAGAGGGCATTGTTTCTGTTGTAATCAAGTAATCCTCTGAAACCCAAGTTTAGGTAGTTTCAGAATTTTGTACCCAACATGTAATGGAAGGGGCTCAGAAGTTCACAGTCTGCAGAAGTTGAAAAAAGCAGTTTTGTTTCTGTTTTTTCCTCGGTTCTGGGCAAGTTAACTTTTCAAGGACACCTGGGAGGGAAAGAGCTTTTTCTTCCCTTTCTTATTTTCCCATTTCCAGCTGTTACCACGGAGCCCAGTTGCTAACTTCGTTAACTTAGAAATGTAGCCATCTCTGTGAAGCCCCATGTCAAGGCCAGAGGCCTTGTTCACATATTTTTGTGAAAAACTAGGGGGTGTCTTGATTAGGAGTGCTAATTTTTTTAGCCAGTGGCCAAGTAGAACAGGGCAACATGAAAATAGGAAGTTTAACTACATTGAACTTTTTTATAGGGACTCTTTTGCTGAAAGTCCTAAAGTCAGTCATGGTGAAGATTCTGGAGAAGGTCAGTTAAAGACTTTTCTGTGGGCCTGGTACAGAGGGGAAAGACGGAGAAGGTGGGGCTGAGAGCAGCTCAGAGTATCTGAGAATGAGAAAAGAGAGATGTAAAAAAATAATTGGAAAGTGGTTTGGAATTTTCCTAGCAACAAATATTTGAGCAGTAGAACAGGTAGAGCAAAGAAGAAGATGGTTGTGAGTATCCCAAAACACATGTTAGGGACTTTAAATTCTTAGTAAACTGTTTTCAGTGATGACAAAGCAACTTTAAAGGCCATTTTCATTACATCTTGGATATGGGTCTGAGGGCTCTCCTCAGCTGGTTTGAGCTTTGGGTTAGTTGGTAAGAGGACCTGGTGGGACCCGGTGCGGGCACTGACAGGAGAAGAGAGGAGTGAGTGGGTGGAGGGGTACCTCAGTACCTGCTACGTCAGCAAGGGGGCAATGGTCTGAGAACCAGCAGAGATTTGGATTTTTGATCTAATAATTGTAGTGGAGAAATCAGGTTGCTGAGGTGGGAGTGACAGCAGAGACTCTGGAGCAGAAGGCTGAAGGTGAGGATCTATTGGGTAAGCATAGTTCAGGATGTGAGCGAAGAAGGGAAAAGGCCTCTACATAGTGGAATCTCCTTTTACCCTTTTGAGCACCAGCAGATGTTAAAAAGGTCACACAGGATTTGAGGATCTAGAGTCCCCCCTGGTTGCCATCAGTTTTTGTTTTCTAATTCGTAATATGGCCAATGCTGTGTACTGAATTTAATGCGGAGTTTGGGTTCCATCAGGCAGCCCCTGTATGCTCACATCCCCATGACTTACAGAAGAAGTCGGCTTTTCCCCCACATAGCCATGGCTGTTTATGGCTTTGACAGTCGGCCGGGTAAACACAGTAATCTAGGCTAGCCAACCTGCATCTGGCTCGTGTGTCCCTACATCCATAATGTTTGTTTCCATTATCTATGGTAAGGAAGGGATTTAATGGAATTTTAGTGGGATCCTCTTCATCAGGGATATCCCATTAGGAAAGACCTATAGCCAGCTGACAAATGTCTGGGTGGAGAGATGGTCACCCGGTCCCTAAGTGGGCTGTATGCGAGATAGATTATACTTCTTTTCCAGTAGAATTTGTGATCAGCCAACGCTGCTGAACGGGCTGATGAGGGTTAGGACTACTTGTGGCTGAGGGGAGAGTCTATAGGCTTATCCACATGGTGAATATGCAATTTGAAAGTGTTACCAGTCTTTTCCAGTTTCCAGCCAGAGTGTGGACAGGGCGCAGGCTTGAGATGAGAGGCATGGATCCAGGAAGTGATTCCGTCTACCTTTACCACTGTAGATGTTATAAGTACCACCTGGTATGGTCCTTTCCAGTGGGGTTCCAGGGATGACACCTGATATCATCTTATGTAGATGAATCTCTTACTTGATATCGATGTGGAGTCCCCTCGTCCCAAGTTTGGTAGGCAGTGGCCAGCTTTTTCCACAGGTATCACTGAGATCTTTCAAGAGCTTTAAGTCTGTCAAGCAAGGGGGTGTGAAAGGGATCGTTAGCTCTTAGAGTTGGGCTTTGGTCCATTACTGGAGGAAAGGCACCCTAGATATTCACAGGGGGTGTGGTTACTCAAAGAAACAGAGGGCGTATTTCTTGCACGAAACATTGTATAAGGCATGAGCATAGTCCAATCATTTATGCTGGTCTCTAAGCTTAATTTTGTTGAGGTCTCTTTAATGGTTCTATTCATTCTTTCTACCTGTCCTGAACTCTAGGGTCTGTAAGCACAATAAAACTTCCAATGAATCCCCAGGTTCCTGGCTAACCCCTGACTTACTTGGGCCACGAACGCCGGTGCATTATCAGACCGTATTACCTTTGGCAGGCCGTATCTTTGAAAAATGTCTTTCAGGATCTGCTTGACCACCATTTGCACTGTTTCTTTTTTTTTTCTTTTAGTGGGGAAGGCTTCAATCCATCCTCAAAATGTATCTACAAAGACTAGAAGATATTTATGTCCATACCTTGCTGGCTTAATTTCAGTAAAGTCAACTGCCCAGAATTGTCCTGGTCTGGTTCCTCGTAGGTGCTTTCCTGCAGGAAGCTTGGAAGGGTAAGCATTTACCAATTGATGGACTCGACAGGCTTTTTTTACCCATTTAGTTATTTCTTTTTGCTGTGAGTCAGTTAGTGGAAAACTCTGTTCTTGATACTTCAGAAATACCTGCAGTTTCTTTGAACCAAGGTGAGTGAGTTGATATGCATTTTCTACTGACATATTTAGAGCTGTGACTATAGGAGTTTTTAGTGAAGGATTTAGAAATTCCACTTGGGGGCCTTCAGGGTTAAAAGTTATTTTGGCCCGGTACTTGGTGAGCAGATCTCTGCCCATCAATGGGGCCAGGCATTCTGTGATTACTAGGAAGGATTGATGGATTTTCCTTTTCCCAGGTCTATGGTCCTCTTAGTTGTCCAAGCCCGATACTTACTGCCATTTGCCCCTTGAACTAGAGACCTTTTATTTGATAGATGGCCCAATGGGGCCTTGAGGGCTGAGTATATTGCCCCTGTATCCACTTCAAAGTTTACTGGGGTCCCCTACACTTCAAAAGTTACCCTGAGCTCCGGGAGGGGATGTTAGCCCCGACTTTTGGAGTCATCCTCAAGAGTCAGAATGGCTGGCAGGAGTGGCTGTCTCTTTCTAGGGAACTCTTTGGCCCAGTGTCCTTTTTTTTACAGTAGGCACAGTGATCTGAGGCAAGGAGTGGCCTCTGGCGTGGGCCCAGGTATCCCTTCCTGTCTCCCTGTTTCTTAATTTCTGGCCCTTTTGTTGTTGTGACCAGGACCTTAGTCAACGCCTTATTCTGTCTTTTGTTTCTTTTATCCTCACTTTGCTTCATTCTCTTCCTCAGTTTCTCTCTTAAGGTATATTTTCTTGGCTTCTCTGACTAAATCTCTCAAAGTCATATCTTGTAATCTATCTAAGCATTGTAACTTTCTTTTAATATCCAGGGCAGCTTGCCCAATAAAGGCCATCATGACAGATGCATTTTGATCCTCTGCCTGAGGATCGAAAGGAGTATATCTCCTACTTGCCTCCATAATTCTCTCTAGAAACATAGAGGGAGATTCATCAGGCCTTTGAATAATCTCTATTACCTTGGCCAAATTAGTTGGTCGCCTCGTGGCCACTCGGATGCCCACTATTAGAACCTGGCGATAAGTGGACAGATGCTTTCTAACTTCAATGGTGTTGGTGTCCCAGTTGGGTTGTTTCAAAGGAAAACCAGCTTTGATTAAGTTGGGAAGATGTATCACTCTCCAATCTGGTCGGAGGACATTTTTTTATAGCTTCCAGGAAGATTCTCTTTTGTTCCTCTGTCGTGAAGAGAGTCCCTAGGAATTGTTGACAGTCATCCCAAGTAGGCAAATGTGAAAATATCAATGACTCAACCAGACCTGTGAGCCCTGTGGGGTCCTCGGAAAAAGGGGGATTGTTATATTTCCAGTTATATAGGTCGGAAGAGGAGAAAGGCCAATATTTGTAGGCTTGCATTTTCCCCCCATGGCCTTCGTCAATCAATGGTCTGTAGAGACATAGTGGGAGCATCACAGGAGTTCCAGGGTTTTCAATCATTCACCACCATCAAGTTTCCTTAGCTGGGCTAGCTTCCTCCTGCGAAGGAGGGGCTGTGTGTGCTGCGGGGGAGTTATCTGGAGGGCGCTGGGCCAGCTTATATTCCTCCAGTGGTAGAGAGGCTGAGTCAGCTGCAAGGGAATCACTTAGAGGGTGTTGGTGGTTGGGGGACGAAGGCAGGGTATAATAAGGGGGAAGAGAGTCCAGAAGAGTCAAATCTTTTGACTCAGGGATTACAAAGGGTGGAGGAGGAGGAGGAGCAGAGGGTTTGAGAGATCATGGGGGAAGGAGTAGGAGCAGGGGAAGGGACAAAGAAAGGCTTCACCCATTGAGGAGGAGATTTGCAGAGGTCCAGCAAAGTTAAGATATATGGCTGTTGATCCGGATGGCTATGTGTGCCCGGGTGAAAGACAATATCTCTGACTTCTTAAATTAGTGGGAAGTAGAAAGATCCTTCTATGGGCCATCCAAATTCAAAGGTGGGCCATTCTGAGGCACAGAGATTCTGAAAGGTCCAGCGTTTAACTAAAAAAGAAAGATTCTGAGCCCTTAAGCGGACTTTGGTCCAGTGATCAAGGGTCAGGGACAGGGGCATTGAAGTGCTGTGTCCCATAATGAAAGATACACAAAGAGTGAATGCAAGACACACGACACAGACAAGACAAGACAATAAAGACATTCAATGGACATCCAAAACTGAGACCAGGACTGAGTAGCCAGCAAAACCCAATGGGCTGGCAATTCCGAATCAGATACAAAATATTACTGAGTCGAAGAGACTATTGTTCCTCGATTTCCCGAGTCTTTGGGAAGTTCCCCAGGGACGTGGCCTGTGGCTCTGTGACACGTCTGTCAGCCACCATCGGAGAGAACTCACGCTCTTCATCGACAGCCATTTTGCCCAGCACTAACCTTAACACTGAAACAAGAAAGAGGCGCCTTACTTAACCCAAGAGGAACCCGTTAGGGTCTTTTGTCCACCGCTGCCAAAACTCGGTGGAATCTCCATATGTAAAGGTCGGGTGAGCATGGAAGGAAGAGACCACTAACAGACTGTCTTATCCAACAGCAAAGGGTTTATTCTGGGTCCAGCATGCTGGGGCTCGGAGCTCACTTGAATAGAGCAGAGAGCCCTGAGAACAGTTTAAGCAGAACATATATATTTTCCTTGGAGAGGGCAGGGAGGGAAGTATACTGATGGGTCAGGGCGAGTGGTCGGTTTGATGCAACCGGGTGAGGGAGTACATTCTACACTTTGGCAGTTGGGGACAGCACATTCTGGGAACAAGATTAGCAAACAGTTCTCAAGATTTCAACAGTGTTTTGTTAAGCATACAGAAAAACAGTAAGTGACAAGTACCTATTTTATTAACCTTTCACTACCGACTATCCTTTTTGACTGGATGTTCTCTTCTACATTCTATGATCCAAAGTACAAGCTCCTATGCCATTGTATATCAATTTTTTCAAAGCTAAGTATCCCAATCAAGGGCCCAGTGCCCTTCTGGGCTTCAAATGTTACTTAGATTTCTGTTTTTATACATATATTTCACCTATATATTTTTATACATATTGCAGGTTCCCAATACCATTATTTATTCAGCATAATGATTCCTAACCCAAATCAAACATGTTATTAACCCTAACCATACATGGTTCCCTCAATCTAACGTTACAGAAGAGCAGGGACAGAGTTGGTGTTACAATACAGGAATATAGGGAATCTTCCACCTGCTGATAACCTCAAAGGTCCATGCAGATATAATCTCTGAAGGACCTGAGAGTGCAAAAGTCATCTTCCATGGAAAACAACCTGGTCAGGGTGAAGGGTTCTGTCTGAATCAGCCTCTCCATTCTTAATGTAGAGAAGATGGACCAAATGATACCTGTGTGGAGAGCTGCTCCTGGGTGCCTATGGGTGATATACCATTCTAACTTGTGAAAGGGTCACAGGAAGCAGGGGCAGCCTCCATCTCATGGGAAGCTTGGAAGCAACTCTTAGGACAGATTGGTTGCCAAGGCAGTGAACTCATTCAGTTCCTGACGGAAGTGACCTCACCTCACTTCCTTGGTGATGGAACTCTGTGAACTTGCCATCCAGAAAGCCAGTCAAACATTGACAGCCCCAGTCCCAGTCTCAGTGGTTTTACTTTTTGAATTTCCCAAGGACAGAGTCAGTCTTTCTTGGTACCTATTGATGTTAGGATGGCCAAATGGCAGGAAAACTCTGAAGAGGGGCCTTTCCTGAGAAAACAGGTAGTGGCTCACTGCTGGCTCCTGACAACTTCAGAGACTTGGCAAAGGACACAAAATCTGAGACAGGACAGGCCATTTTGGGGGAACCTAGAATGGCCCACAGTCAGAGGACACTCCAAATAGTCACAACCTACTTGGAGGAAAGAGGTGCCTTTGTGGGTGTGGGTGTGGGTTTGTGGTTTTGGCTCATGTTCTGAGAAGAGGTAGGAAATGAGGTTTGTTTGGTTTGGGGGGAATTGTTTCTAGTAAGTCATTTGACAATGCGAGTGTTTCTGTGTCGCTGTATCCCACTGTGTCCGTGATTGTAGATATTAGAAAAGAGAAAGCATCAATGGATGTGTCCTGTCTTTTAGAAAGCTTACCAGCATTCATGCTGCCCAATTTATAAATAGAATGCGGCTTGCCATAATGATGGGCAACACCTACGATCTTCCTAAGTTCCTGTTTTCTTCCAGAAATCTGGTCACTCTCCATAATAGGCTTATGGTTTTGTATCCAAGATATGTACCACCTCCATGCTCTGTGACATGGCCATGTACTGAATAACTGAAGTGAATGGCGAGCATCTCAGAAAACTCACATACCAGTGTGACCTGTAAAGTCTCATTGGAGAAACCCTGCTTTGGGCCTTTTGCTTACCTATTGTTCTGTTTCCCTGAATGTCAGGAAGGTCTTTGTCTAAGGAAAACGCTTTGTGAAGTCTGAAGAAAACCTTTTTCAAATAAAAAAGAATGGGCATCAGCTGTGGCTCTTTGCTTAATTGCTTTGCAAAGAGATGTGTCTGAATCAGCGTCTTGGCCCTGTGTTAGGCTGTAGCTTAGATTCTCAGCAACTGATGGATCTAAAGAAAGATCCCATGTGTGCATCCAAAACCAAAATAGCAAAAGAGCAGTCATTGTGGATGAAGTCTTTCGCCTTCTTCTGTAAGGTTTCTGACATCAATCAAGTGAGAATAGGGATCCTTTAGGTCAAATGAGTTCTTCAATTCCCTGCAGAGGCTAGCACATAGGTGGTTGGGTTTTCTCATGACTCCAATTCACATAAAGAATCTAAACCCCACAGTCAGTAGGTCTCAAATTTGAGAAGTGGATCAGTATTAACGGCAGGCCTATTTGATCACTCCTGGTTCACAGGAAGGGTGTCCAGGTCACTCAGAATTTAGGTAAATGAGGGGCAAGAAAGCGTATTTTGGACACTGTCTTGGGCTGCATTCCTCATGGAAATCTACAGTCAGAGGTTATGATGAGTGTCTATATGGAAGAAGGTGAGGGCCATGTGGGAGTGTTTTGGTATTAATTGTGGTTATTTTTGTGGCAGTTGAAAGGGATGACTGAGTCCACCTGAGTTTGAACTCTGGTGTGATTCCCTTAGAGACTGAGTACAGGAACTGAACTTAGAGAAGTATTGCCATGAATTGAGTTGGGATTTCAGAAGGCCAAGCATGAGAGTCACCCTTGGAAACTGAGATCTAGGCCCAGGGTGGCTTTCCAGAGACCACTGGGAATCTCAGGCTTGATATCACATGATTTTATTCTTAACGACTTGGCAGTCTTAGTTGAGAGTCAAAACACACATGGACGTTACATTGTAGACCTCAATGGGCCTGGATTTATGTGACCCTTTGGCCAATCTTTGGGAAACCTTGCCTGTGAGAGTTCTCCAGAACTTCATTTGAAATGAACTTCCACAACATTTAATGGTCCCTGAATAAATTGAAATCCACATGCTGCCAACTTCATCCTTGAAAAATTGCTAGATAAATACCATGAAATTTTTGAAATTCCCATGACCAGATGGCACTGGAGAAACTTTGGTTGTCTTGTTGCTGAACATGATTATGCAGGACAGTGACTTGATTGACTGAGTTTCATGAAAATGGTGTATAACAGAGATTCCAGGAAGTTGGACCCTGCTGAGTAGTGGGCCTAGTGCAGTGATGGGCAGGTGTGTGATAAAAAAACATCTGTGGTGGGGCCATGTGGATCTGCCATTGGCTTCCAATTGGCTTGTGACTGACATGATGCATCCAGCAGATGCTTCTATGTAAAGGTATCTTGTTATATGGAGAGGTTTCAGGCCAATGTTCAGAATCCGGTTGCTATGGTCAAGGAGGCAAGCTATGTGGAATAGAAGCCTGGTTGGTACATTCTTCTGCAGACCCTGACTCACCACAGGTGACAGAACTCCCTCCAGCACTTTGTCCCAGGTGAATTCCTTGTAATTCGTGAAGCAAATACGAAATTCCCAGTGCAGCAGCAAGCAACACCAGGAAAACTGGAGGATGACCAAATGGCTTCAGAGTCCACAAGAGTAGACTATTAGCCCCCAGTGGCCACAGTTTACCTACAAACAGAAAATTAAATACAGCTTCCTCATGTTTATTGGAAAATAAGAAATCATGTATTCCAGGTCACATAGAAGCATACCCAGATTTGATGGTCTCACTACAAAGGAAGCTGAATCTCCTGACTACAACATATATTTCAAGTGCCCAACCTCAGAGGCAGTTCCTCAAGAAGTCTTTAGTCCAGCAGAGCTCCATGTTTGTGGAGTGTTTACCCTGTCCCTTACTTTTGGAATCTCCTCTACCACCTCCAAGTTTGTGAACTCGTGAGCATATTTGATTCCAGATATGTATTCACAGATTTTCTAACTCTTCTCCTCTAATTGTGTCTAACTTGGGGCCAAGGTAATCTCAAGGCATTGTTATGGATGAGAGTGGGAAGATACTTTTGTAGCATATATTTGCATAAACATTGGAATCATTTTCCAAATTTTCATTCAAAATACTGAATCCCTGACACAAACCCATGCCAACTAGACTCTGACTACTAATTCTAATATGATGGAGAAAATTAACCCAAACAGAATAGAAATACAAGCAGTTCAGAGGAGGAATGGTGTATCATTGGAATTGCCTTTTGCATTATATAGGGTAGGAGTTATAAATCTAGTCAATTTTTTGTTGAAATGGTTCTCCATGTGTTTTTAAAGTTAACAAATATGTGAATTCCTGTCTACCTTTCTCTGTATCCTATTCAGCACATGTATTTTTATATGCACATATAGAATCCTACCTGGTACCACACGTACATTCTTGTGAGGTGGCTGACTTGGCAGACACAAATTGTGAGAAGAGATCACTCCTCCTAAACGCTGTTGAAACTGAAAATTCAAACTATTGATGAGCTTCCTAGTACAATAAAATTATACATGAATCCATGTTCAGTAAAACAAATTTATTTGGATCTGTGGATGACATATATTTCGTGGTGAATTTCAATTGGGATATATTGCTACTTTTTAATGTCTGTTTGTGTGCGTGCGTGTGTGTGTGTGTGTGTGTGTGTGTGTGTGTGTGTATGTTTATATATATATACACACACACTCTACAGATTTTTCAAAATATGAAATATATGTGTCTTATTATACACTCCGTAAATTCATTCATATTCATGTATGTGGATTAATAATCAACTTTTCACAAGATTATTCTGAGAAATATTCATCCACCTGAACTACATATTTGATTCCTATTACTGAAAACTAACAGTAAATGGTGCATACAAATCCTAATATTTCTGCAGTAACTGACACAGTTTTATATCAATGCAAGTAGATTCCTATGGGACGTGATGTGTATTTTGTCATTCATTTTTATTCAATACTGGTACATTTCTTTTTCTTCAGTTGATGCACATGATAGGATATATATTTAATTCACTAGTTCAGAAATTTATAGGCATTTTGTTTTACTTTTCATCACTTCCTAATTCAGAAAACATGTTTTCCACAGGGTTTCATGACTGGTCTTTTCATGAGACTTCTTTCACAAAATGCAAAGGTCACACTTATGTTTGTACCGAAGTCTAAATGGAAAGTGAGTATGGATTACTAAAAACATCTATGTCCAGGTTGCCTAATGCTATCAAATGTCAATTTTATTGGTGACTACATATTTGTTTCTTCCTAAGATTATATATTCAACCTCAACACTGTTGAAAATGCCTGATCCTATCACGTACTTTATACTTTGCCTGATTTCCTAATGTCTCTATTGATATATGGTTTCCTACATACTTTCCAGAGTTCATCAATGTGACTGGCTCTTCACATGTGTTGATATTTACATTCATTCTCTACCCGAAACCCTACTGTTATAGAACGTTTGGTTCAAATCCTATACTCACTCTGCTTTCTAAACCTATGAATATCTTCTTAATCCTACTGACTATCCTTCTGACTGGATGTTCTTTTTGACATTCAATCATCCAAGGTACAAGGTCCTATGCCATTGTATATCAATTTATCTGAGACATCTGTGCAGAATATAATTCAAAGCTGAGTATTTCAATCAAGGGCCCAATGCACTTCTGGGCGTCAAATCTTACCTAGATTTCTGTGTTCATACTTATATTTCACCTATATATTCTTGTAAATATCGCAGGTTCCCAAAACCATTATTCATTGCACAGAATGATTCCTAAGCCAAATCAAACTTGTTATTAACCCTAAGCATACACTGTTCCATCAATCTATCTTTACAGTAGAGCAGGGACAGAGTTGGTCTTACAATACAGGTATGTAGGGGATCTTCCACCTGCTGAAATCCTCAAAGGTCCATGCAGAAATGATCCCTGGAGAAGACTTAGGCAGCTATGAAGGACCTGAGAGCACAAAATCATCTTCCATGGCAAAAAAACCGGTCAGGATGAAGTATTGTGTCTGAATCAGTCGCTCTGTTCTTAATGTAGAGAAGATGGACAAAACCAGGCCTGTGTGGAGAGCTGTTCCATGGTGCCTGTGGTTGATATACCATTCTAACTTATGACTGAGTCAGAGAAAGTAGGGGCAGCCTCCATCTCATGGGACCCTTGTAAACAACTGTTAGGACAAAGTGGTTGCCAAGGTATTGACCTCATTCAGTTCCTGAAGGAAGTGACCTACCTCACTTCCTTGGTGATGGAACTCTCTGAACTTGGGATCCAGGAAGCCAGCCACCCAGAGCCAGTGCCAGTCCCATTCCCAGTGGGCACACTTGTTTGAATTTTCCAAGGACAGAGTCAGTCTTTCTTGGTACCTCCTGATGTGAGGATGACCAAATGCTAGGAGAACTCTGAAGAGGGGCCTTTCCTGAGGAAGCAGGTAGTGGCTCATTGCTGGCTCCTGACAACTTAACAGAGTTGGCAAAAGGGACCTGATCTGATAAAGGACAGGCCATTTTGGGGGAACATAGTATGGTCCACCAGTCAGAGGACACTCCGGATAGTCACAGACCTTGTTGTGGGAATGAGGTGCCTTAGTGGGTGTGGGTGTGAGTTCGTGGTTTTGTCTCATGTTCTGAGAATAGGTAGCAAAGGTTGTTTGTTTGGTTTGGAGTCGACTGTTTCTAGTAAGTCATTTGAGAAGGCGAGTTTTTCTATGTCTGTGTATCCACTGTGTCCGTGGTTGTAGTTATTAGAAAAGCGAATACATCAATGGAGGTGTCCTGACTAGTAGGAAGCTTCCAGGCATTTATTCTGCCCTTTTTATGAATGGACTGCGGCTTGCCTTATGGATAGACAACACCTACTATCTTCCTAAGTTCCTGTTCACCTCCTGATTTCTGGCCTCTCTCCAGAATAGGCTCATGGTTTTGTGTCCAAGATATGTACCACCTCCAAACTCTGTGACATAGCCATGTACTGGATAGCTGAAGGGAATGGAAACATCTCAGAAACCTCAGAGATCAGTGTAACCAGAAAAGTCTCAGTGGAGAAACCCTGCTTTGGGCAATTTGCTTACCTATGGTTCCCTTGCCCTGAATGTTAGGAATGTCTTTGCCTCAGGCCACCCCTTTGTGGAGCCTGAAGAAAACAGTTTTCAAATTAAAATGAATGGGCATCACCTGTGGCTCTTTGCTTAATTACTTTGGAAAGGGATGTGTCTGAATCAGGCTCTTGGCCCTGTGTGAGGTTGTGGCTTTGATTCTCAGAACCTGATAGATCTAAAGAAAAATCCCATGTGTGCATCCAAAACCAAAATTGCCAAAAGAGCAGTCATTGCTGATGAAGTCTTTCGCCTCCCTCTGTAAGTTTCCTGACCTGTATCAAGTGAGAATAGGGAAGATACACCAAGTCAATTGATGGCTCCTATTGGAAAAATTCTATCACTGATGACAGCATCAGCATAAGTACCCCAACACTGCCACAATTCGCTGTACCAGCAGATAGTTCACAATGCATACAAGTGAGTTCACAATGCATACAAGTGATACATAATCCAGGCAAGTTCTACAAGCAGTTCAGTGATGGTTATTGCAGAATCTGTAGATTGATTTTATCTTTGTCTTCACCGGCACTGGGATGAAGATAGGAATTCTGGCAATAATGGCTAAAGAAAAAATTCTGTAACATTCCTGAAGGCACTAAAAGAAAACAATTTTCTTAACAATTTACGTTATCTTGAAGAGAATAATTAAATATAATGAAAAGGAAAAGTGAAAGTAAACAAACACGTCTGTTAACCTCCTATTTTTTCACATATTAAAACAATCCTGAACAGTTGTTTACCCAATTTAAATTAAACAATTTAATTCACGTGAATAAAAAAAATGGATATATTATTTCATTAGCACTCATCATATGTGATATATGGACATACGCACATTCAAATATATAACACAAATCACAAGTGTGCACACATAATAAATACATACAACACATAATATAATAGTAAAGGCCTTATAACATTTTACATGTGAAATCATCATTGCAATGTTTAAAAACTCTACAGTCAAAAAATAGAACTGATAAGCAAAACATTAACCTAGGTCTGTATGAGCTCAAAAAAACAAAAGAGAACTTCATGATTTGAGAAAGGGCAATAATAAAATAGATATTGAAAAAAGCATCCCTGTTCTGTCGCAGATGTAAGGATAGCCAAACTGGAGTTTTGGATATCAGCTGTTATGGATTTGAGCCAAATCATCTTATTTTGGTCTATCGAAATCGCTTCAGTTAATCTCTCTGGAATCCAAATCGGCTGCTGTTCTCCCTGTGGAAACACATAAACAGACCCCCGACTCCAGGCAATCACTGGGTCGGAATCTTAGTTCATCTCTCTGGAATCCAAATCGGCTGCTGTTCTTCCTGTGGAAACCCACAAACAGACCTCCAACTCCAGAAAATTAATGGGTCAGGACCTTTCCATTGTCCTGTTAGAATATCCTTCCAAAGTACCTCGGGCTTATACACATTTTTTGGACACTTATGCCTTTCTGCAGCACTAAGTCCTGAAAATCCAAATTTAAAAAGTTTAGAGTAAAAAGGGTTATTTTAAGTTTATCTTTGGGGAATTTATATCCCTTCCCAATTCTGTCTTCTTACTTTAATGAGTACATTTTAATAGTGTGATGTGCTCTTTCAACTATGGCTTGTCCCTGTGGATTGTATGGGTTTCCTGATATATGAGTAATGCCAAATGATGAGCAAAATGGTTTAAAAGAGGTAGAAGTATAACCGGGGGCATTATCAGTTTTTAACTGCTTTGGAATGACCACAGTGGCAAAATTTTGTAAGCAATGAGCTATAACATCTTTAGTTTTTTTCCCCCATGAAGGGAGCCCATCAAAAATCCAGAAGAAGTATCAACTGTAACATGCAAATATTTTAATTTTCCAAATTCTGGCAAGTGTGTGACATCCATCTGCCATATATGGTAAGGTATCAATCCTCTACGATTGACTCTAAGATTAAAATGTGGTAAAATGGTCACACAATTTTGACATTGTTTTATTATTTGTCTAGCTTGTTCCTTAGTTATTTTAAAATGCTTTTGTAAAGTATTAGCATTGATAATGAACTTTTTATGAAAATTTATAACTTCTTCTAGTGTACAGAAAATATGTATGTATGTCATGTGTAGTTTTACCTGCTAAATCATTGCCCAAACTAAGGGCTCCAGGCAATCCTGTATGTGCCCAGATATGTCCTATTAAGAATGGATATTTTCTGTCCCAGATTAGACTTTGTATACTGGAAAGGAAAGAGAAAACAGTAGAGGAAGGGGAAATCCTACCAGCATCTTCAAGAGATACTATAGCATTAACTATATACTGACTATTGGAAAATAAATTAAACACAGAATCTTTAAACATCACAAAAGCTTATAATACTGCATTAAGCTCTACCTTTTGAGCTGATTTTTGGGGTGCTAAAAATGTAAAAATTTGATCAGGTGTAACTTTTGCTGCTGTACCATTATTTGACCCATCAGTGAATATATTTGGAGCATTCATGATAGGAGTTTTCTTGTAATTTTTGGAAAAATTACAGGATGCAATGACCCAAAAGACAATAAAAGATTAGATGGTAAGTGGTTATCAAATAAAACATTAGATTTACACATGATTATTGCCCAAGTATTTAACTCATTAGCTAATTCATCAATTTGATTCATAGTGTATGGAGTAATAATTTTATTGGGAGAAATTCCAAACACTCCCTTTGCTGCTTTTATTCCTATGAGTATTAATTGTCCCTCAGCCTCAGGATACCTAGTAATAATAGTGTTAGAAGAATAAGATAAATGTATCCATAATAATGGACCTTCTTGCCAAAATACTCCTGTAGGAATATTTTTTGTTGGTAGTACAATAAATAATAAAGGCATTATTTTATCAAATCTATCCAAATGCATATTTCCCATATATGTTTCAATGATTTTTAATGCCTTTATTGCTTCAGGTGTAAACATTCTGGGTGAATTTGAATCAGATGGACCTTTTAGGATATCAAATATAGGTCCCAACTGTCCTGTTGGTATACCTAGATAAGGCCTTATCCAATTAAAGTCTCCTAATAACTTCTGAAAGTCATTAATTGATTTGAGTTGATCTACTCGTATTTGAATTTTTGGTGGACTTACCATGGTTGAGGATAATAGAACTCCTAAATAATTAATTGGAAAATTTAATTGTATTTTATCAATTGATATCCCTAGATTATAATTTTTTAATAAGTTTGTAAGTGTGGCATAACATTCTAGCAATGGGTTTTTAACTTGTGTGCTAATAACACATCATCCATATTGTGAAATATTTGTAGTTCAGGATTTTGATTTCTAAGTGGCTGGATTACTTTGTTAACATAAATATGACAAATAGTTGGGCTGTTAGCCATCCCTTGAGGGAGTACTTTCCACTCATACCTCTGATCAGGACCTTCATGATTCAGTGCAGGGATAGTAAATGCAAAACTTGGACTATCCTCAAGAAGAATTGGAAATGAAAAAAAAAAACAATCTTTAATATGTATAACTAAAACATACCAAGTTTTTGGCAAAGCAGACAATTGAGGAATCCTTGATTGAGCAGGTCCCAAAATAACCATCTCATTATTAATGGCTCTTAAATCTTGCAATAATCTCCATTTACCAGATTTCTTTTTGATGACAGAAATGAAAGTATAATGGGGAGATACAGAAGGTTGTATATGTTCTTCCGCTAATTGTTGTTTGACCAGGAACTGGGCTGCTTGTATCTTTTCTTTAGTCAGGGTCCACTGAAGAAGCCATACTGGTCTTTCTGATTTCCAAGTAATTTTTATTGTCTCAGTGGCCCTTTCTGAAAATCCAACCCATGTCTGTCTGTTGCTTGGTCTATTTGTATTGGCGCTGCTATACCTTGTTCTTGTTTTTCTAATCTTTTTCCTTTCCTAAAACCTTCTCTAGCCATAATAGTGTGTACATTTTGATTGATGTTATTTGTTAATGTCAAACCTAATTGATCTAGGACATCTCATCCCAATAAATTTACGGGAAGATTATCCAATACATATGGCTGTATAGTTCCTTCACATTCTTCAGGATCCTTCCAATCCAATACCATTGCACTTCTATGGGGATTAGTTGCCACTCCTAGGTCTCAAAATGTTTGAGTGTATTGTTGTAATGGCCAATGTTTTGGCCATTCTTGATGAGAGACAATGCTAACATCTGCACCTGTATCAAGTAGCCCATTGAATTCGTGTCTTTGAATATTTAGTTTTAGCCTGGGGCGAGAATCTAAATTTAAAGAAAGCATAACCAAATCTACACCTGTGGAGCCTAATCCCTTGGAACCTCTTTCTACAGCACGACTGGAAAATTTATCATGCAGACTGAGTATTATTAGTAACTGTGCTATTCTATCTCCTGGTGAAATTACTGATATGTCCTTTGGAGAACTGGCTATAAATTTTATTTCACCTTCATAATCGGGATCAATTACCCAAGGACTTATCATAAGTCCTTTTAGATTAGAAGAGCTGCGTCCCAATAATAAGCCTACTGTTCCTTTGAGAAGAGGTCCTTTCACCATGTGTGAATGATTTGAACCCCCATCTCTACAGTTAGTACTGATCTGACGGAGGTGCAGATGTCTAACCCTGCGCTCCCTCTGATTTGTCTGATGAGGCGTCTGATGCACAATGTGTCCTGGGCACTACACTGATGGGGTTGCTGGGTTCCTCCAGTGCTCCGTATATTTGTGGTTTTGGGCCCCAGAGCATTGGGCTCCCCTGTCCATTTTTTGGCAATGGAGCCCGGTGCCTTTCTCCATGATATCGTGGATAAACAGCTAGTCCTTGTTCGTTTTTGATAATGAAGTACCCTCTATGGTGGTTTGAGAACGGCATTCATTAGCCCAATGTCTCCCTCTACGGCATCGTGGGCAAATACCCAGTATTCTACTCCTTTGGTACCTATTTTTGTTAAACCCTCTTCCTATGGAGCAATTCCTTTTAAAATGTCCTGTTTGTTCACAATTGTAGCATGTTCCTGGCCTTGCATCTAAAGCCTGTTTAATGCAGCTGCCACAAATTGCCCTTGTTCATTGATGTCTCTGGCATCTAAAGCCTGTTTTACTGCAGCTGCCATGACTTCCTCTTATTCATTAATGTCTTTACATAATTTAATATATGTGTTTAAATCTTCATGTTTCCATGGTCTAGTGATATCTCTGCACCTACGATTCGCTTGGTCATAAGCCAGTTTTTTATTAATGGCATTGCTTGTTCTGTATTCCCCAAAACTCTGGTAGCTGTTTGAATAAGCCTATCTACAAATTCAGTGTAAGATTCATTAGCTCCTTGTATTACCTTAGATAATTGACCTTGTAAACCTCCATGTCCTTGTAAAGTCTTCCATGCCCTAACCGCCTCTGCAGCAATTTGTGCTTATACGCCAGGATCATATGCAATTTGTTGCTGCTGGTCCTCATAAGGTCCCTTTCCTAACAAAATATCTAGATTTCTCTGAGGATAACCAGCTTCTGCATTTCACCTAGCCGTCTCCTTGCAAAATTCCTCATTGGCAACCTTCCATAAAAGGTATTGACCTCCATTTAGCACAGCTTTACACATATTAGCCCAATCTACTGGCATCATATTCAAGTTGTTAATGGATTCGACCAAGCTTACAATGAAGGGTACTTGAGGACCATAGGTTGTTACAGCCCCTTTTAGCTGCTTCACTATTTTGAAATTTAAAGCATGGTGAATTCGCTGCCCTCCTACCTCAAATACAGGGCATGTTAATACTTGAGATCCTGTCTCAGGAACCGAACTATCAACTGCGGGGTTTGGGGGCCTCCTAGCATATGGAGGTGGCCTTGTTATTTGGACATTTACATACTCTGGTGATAGAAAGGTGTTAGTAACAGTCTCCTGTAGAGGAGGCGCTGTTGGTTGGACACTTACGCCCTCTAGTTATTGAAAGTTGTTAGTAGCAGTCTCCTTTTGTAACTTTGCCCCTGATGGCTTTTTCTGACCTAAGCTTTGTTCCTCTATCTTTGTCTGATCTGAAGTCTTTGGACTAAGCAAACCAGATATAAACGTCCTCAATGGCAATGTGCCAACTGTCAGAGTCCCTGGGCTGTTCTTTTCTCCCCTTTTAAATCTTCACCATGATGGTTCCATTATGGTATATTTAACAACTCCTTAAAAATCCATGGGCTACATTTTTGTATTGTATCAACGTATGCCCTGACTGTCCTTGACTTTACTGAGGTGCCTCCTTCCTCTAACAATTTACTTAACACTCTTTCAGTTTGTTTTTTTACTAATTTCTGATCCTGTATTTCTACTATAATACAACCCAACAAGACGATGCCAAACAAAACCGAGACAGAATAAAATAAAAAGGGAACAACAAAAAGTCATTTTAGCCTTTATATCCTACTGACATGTGCATCCGTCCTTTCTCCCTATCTGTTCCTCAGAAGTAAATAATTTTTTTCTCAGATGTGAGCGGTTTTTCATCCATCTCACTCATCTCCATGGACAGGCAACAAAAGTGAAGCAAAACAAAAGAGGAATCTTAAAATGGCTACCGATCCTCTCGCCCTTCCCTCAGGGGCTAGCAGTTTACCTTATCACTTACCCTCAGTGGCTCCCCGTGCGAGCTACCAAATGCTGCAGTCTGGCTGGGCACGATTCAAGAGCGACTTTTCAAAAGAAACAAAGTTTATTTTTAGAACCACACACGCCAAGCAAAACAGCTCCTTAGGAAAAACCCTCAGAGCCCAACTGCCACCACTGGCTTCCTTGCAAAGTTTCTGTCACACCCACAAGCCTCTCCACCTCCCACAATCCTCCTGCTCTTGAGGCCATATGGCTGGGTCAGGTGGGTGGAACCAAAAAAGTCCCACAATGAGCAGCTCTGTGGTCTGAAAGGGCAGGGAAACTGCCCAATGTGCATCATCGCAGAGGAGCCAATCAGCTTGATGTTGCTGGGGCTGCTGTGAGCCAATCATCAGCTGGCAGTCGGAAAGAGCGGGGAAAAAGCTCAATGAGCATCTCCATTGTGCATCACCACAGAGGAGCCAATCAGCTAGATGTTGCTGGGGCCGCTGTGAGCCAATAATCATCTCGCAGGGGAATGTTGCTGGTAACTGGAAGTTTGATGGGGCCCCATAAGCTGTGGCTCTCAACAAATTGGTGTCTCCTTTCTCTGTAGACTATTCAGCACATGTATTTTTATATGCACATATAGAATCCTACCTGTTATCAAACGTACATTTTTGTGAGGTTGCTGACTAGGCATGTACAAGTTATGAGAAGAGATCACTCCTCTTAAACACTGTTGGAATTGAGAATTCAACCTATGGGTGAGCTTGTTATTAGAACAACATTATATATAGATCCATTTTCAGTGAAATCAATATTTTTGCACCTGTGGATGTTACATATTTCATGATGAATTTCAATTGGCAAATATATTGCTAGTTTAAATGTCTGTCTCTGTGTGTGTGTGTGTGTGTGTGTGTGTGTGTGTGTGTGTGTATTTATTTATATATATATATATATATATATATATATATATATATACTCTCCAAATTTTTCAAAATATGAAATATATGAATCTTATTATACACTCCTTAAAATCATTCATATTTATGTATGTGGATTTATGATCAACTTTTCACAAGATTATTCTCAGAAATATTCATCCACCTTAAATACAGATTTGTTTCCTAGTACTGAAGACTAACTTCAGTGAATGGTGCACACAAATCCTAATATTTCTACAGTAAAACCAAGTTCAACATCAATGCAAGCATTTTCCTATGGGACATGATGTGTATTTTGCGGTTCATTTTTATTAAACAGTGGTACATTACTATTTCTTCAGTTTATGCACATCATATGATATATCTTTCATCCACAAGTTCACAAATTTATAGGCATTTGTTTCAATTTCAATCACCTCCTGCTTCAGAACACATATATTCCTCCAGTGTTCTTGACTGGTCTTGTCATGAGGCTTCTTTCCAAACACATTATTTTTGATTTTCATAATCATATTTGAAGCAAAACTCACACACTCTTCATGATAAACCATAACCCTAATATTACCGTTAGATGTATACCTGGTTGTAGTGAATGTATGAATATCAGTTTAAGATTTCCAGTATATTTTCAGATATCAAATCAATCCACTATTTAAAGTTGGAACCAGTTATATTATTTATTCACAGTATCGTCTATTCATACACTATTTCTATATCCATTGACACAGGGTACTCCACTTTGTTCCCCCAATATTTATACGTCTTCAAAATATTGCTCCCAGTAATGGTGGAAGAAATGCTCATGTCACCTGATCTACATATAAATTTTAACACAGTAATATTCTGGACACAGAAAGCAAAAGTCACTCTTATGATTGTAGCAAAGCCTAAAAGGAAAGTGAGCATGGATTACTAAAAATATCCATGTCCCGGTTGCTTAATGCTCTAAAATGTAAATCCTATTGATAAATCCTATGTATTTGTTTCTTTCTAAGATTATATATTCAAACTCAACCCTGTTGAAAATGTCTAATCCTATCCCTCACTTTATACATTGCCTGATTTGTTAATGTCTCTATTGATATCTGCTTTCCTACCTATTTTCCCCATTTCATCATTGTGTCTGACTCTTCACATGTGCTGATATTTACATTCACTCTCTTATTGAAAACCAATTGCTAAAGAACGTTTGGTCCAAATCCTATACTCATTGTTGTTTCTAAACCTAGAGACTATCGTCCTAAACCTACGGACTTTCCCTTTGTGACTGGATGTTCTCTTCAACTTTCAATCATCCAAGGTACAAGGTCCTATGTCATTGTATATCGATTTATCTGAGACATCTGTGCAGAACATAATTCAAAGCTAAGTAACCCACTCAAGGGCCCAATGCCCATCTGAGCTTCAAATCTTGCCTAGATTTCTGTTTTCATACTTTTATTTTACCTATATATTCTTGTAATTATTGCAGATTCCCAGTACGAATATTCATCCTGCAGAATGATTCCTAACCCAAATCGAACGTGTTATTAACCCTAACCATACACTGTTCCCTCAATCTAACTTTACAGAAGAGCAGGGACAGTGTGACCAGGAAAGTCTCAGTGCAGAAACCCTGCTTTGGGCCTTTTGCTTACCTATTTTTCTGTTGCCCTGAATGTCAGGAAGTTCTTTACCTCAGGCTAACCCTTTGTAAAGCCTGAAGAAAACAGTTTTCAAATGGAAATGAATGGGCATCACCTATGGCTCTTTGCTAAATTTCTTTGGAAAGGGATGTGTCTGAATCAGCATCTTGGCCCTGTGTGAGGCTGTGACTTAGATTCTCAGCACCTGATGGATCTAAAGAAAGATCCCATGTGTGCATCCAAAACCAAAATGGCAAAAAGTTCAGTCATTTTGGATGAAGTATCTTCCCTTCCTCTGTTAGATTCCTGACCTCCATCAATTGAGAATAGGGATCCTTTGGGTCATATGAGTTCTTCAATCCCTGAAGAGGTGCTTGGGTTTCTCATGATTCCAATTCACATAAAGAATCTGTACCTATCAATCAGAAGTAGTCAGTCAATATTGCTCCCAGAAATGGTGGAAGAAATACTCATGTCACCTGATCTACATATACATTTATTCACAGAAATATTCTGGACACTAAATTCAAAGTTCACATTTATGATTGTACCAAAGCCAAAATGGAAAATTAACATGGATTACTAAAATCATCCATGTCCAAGATTACTTATGCTCTCAAATGTCAATCCTATTGATGACTACATATTTGTTTCTTCCTAAGATTGCATATTCAAACTCAACCCTGATTTCATAATGTCTCTATTGATATCTGCTTACCTACATATTTTTCCCACTTCATCATTGTGACAGACTCTTCACATGTGCTGACATTTAAATTCATTTTCTATCCGAAACCCTGTTGCTAAAGAAATTTTGTTCCAAATCATACACTCACCCTTCTTCCTATACCTACCTACTATCTTCCTATTCCTACTGACTCTCCCTTTTTGACCGGATGTTCGCTTCTACATTCAATCATCCAAGGTATAATGTCCTATGCCATTGTATATCAATTTATCTGAGACATCTGTGCAGAATGTAATTCAATGCTCAGTATCACAATCAAGGGCCCAATGCACTTCTGGGCTTCCAATCTTACTTGGATTTCTATTTTCATACACACAGTTCACCTCTATATTCTTATAAATTTCACAGGTTTCCAATACCATTATTCATCCAGAAAATGATTCCTAATCCAAATTGAACCTGTTATTAACCCTAAACATACAGTGTTCCCTCAATCTTACTTTACAGAAGAGCAGGGACAGAGGTGGTCTTATAATACTGAAATGTAGGGATCCTCTACCTGCTGAGAACTTCAAAGGTCCATGCTGAAAGTATCCCTGGAGAATATGTAGGCAGCTATGAAGGACCTGAGAGACCACAAGTCATCTTCAATGGCAAACAACCTAGTCAGGATGTAGGGTTGTGTCTTAATCAGCTTCTCTCTTCTTAATGTGGAAAAGATGGACCAAATCAGGCCTGTATGGAGAGCTGTTCCCGGGTGCCAATGGTTGATATACCATTTTAACTTGTGAAATTGTCACATTAAGTAGGGGAAGCCTCCATCTCATGGGACCCTTGGAAGCAACTGTTAGGACAAAGTGGTTGCCAAGGCAGTGACCTCATTCAGATCCTGAAGGAAGTGACCTCACATCACTTCCTCGGTGATGGAAATTGGCATCCAGGAAGCCAGGCACACAGAGCCAGTCCCAGTCCCACTCCCAGTGGTGTCACTAGTTTTGAATTACCAAGGACAGAGTCAGCCTATCTTGGTACCTACAGATGTGAGAATGGCCATATGCCAGGAAAGCTCTGAAGAGGGGGCTTGTATGAGAAAACAGATAGTGGCTCACCACTGGCTTCTGACAAGTCTCAGTGAAGAAACCCTGCTTTGGTACTTTTAATTACCTATTGTTCTGTTGCTCTGAATGTCAGGAAGTTTTTTGCCTCAGGCCACCCCTTTGGGAAGCCTGAAGAAAAGAGTTTTCAAATGGAAATGAATGGGCATCATCTGTGGCTCCTTGCTTAATTGCTTTGGAAAGGGATGTGTCTGAATCAGCCTCTTGGCCCTGTGTGAGGCTATGGCTTAGATTCTTAGCACCTGATGGATCTAAAGAAGCATCCCACGTTTGCATCCAAACCCAAAAGAGCCAAAAGAGCAGTCATTGTGGATGAAGTCTCTCACCTTCCTCTGTAAGGTTCCTGACGTCCATCTATGAGAATAGGGATCCTTTGGGTCAAATGAGTTCTTCAAAGCCCTGCAGAGACTAGATCATACGTTCATAGGTTTCTCATGACTCCAATTAACATAAAGAATCTAAACCCCACATTCATTAGGCCTCAAAATGGAGAATCAGAGCTGTATTAAGGGCAGGCCTCTTTGATCACTCCAGGTTCACAAGAAGGGTTTCCCAGCCACATTGACTTTAGGCAAATGTGGGCAAGGGACCTTATTTTGGATACTGTCCTTGACTGTGCCCCTCATGAAAAACTACAGCCTGAGATTATGATGAGTGTCGATATGAAAGAAGATGAGGGCCATGTGGAAGTGTTTTGGTTTTAATTGTGGTCATTTTTGTGGCTGTTGGAAAAGATGATGGGTCCACCTGGTCTTGAACACTGGTGTGATTCCCCTTAGAGACTGAGTTTTGGAATGGACCTCAAATAAGTATTGCCATGTATTGTGTTGGGATTTTAGGATGCCACACATGAGAGTTGCCCTTGGAAACTGAGATCTAGGCCCAGGGTGGCTTTCCACAGAGCACTGGGAATCTCAGGAAGAATATCACATAATTTTATTCTTAAAGAATTGGCAGCCATAGTTGCAAGTCAAAACACACATGGACCACACATTGTAGACCTCAAACGCCTGGCTTTATGTGACCTTTTTGCCTGTCTTTGGGAAGCCTTGCCTGTTAGAATTCTCCAGAATTTTCAATGAAATGAGCTTCCTCTCCATTTAATGGTTCCTGAATGAATTGAAACCCACAGTGCCTCCAACTTCATCCTTGAAATATGTCTGATAATTACCATGAAATTTTTGAAATTCCCATGACCACTTTGCACTGTAGAATCTTTGGATGTTCTATTGATGATCATGAGTATACCAGACAGTGCCTGTTTGATTGGGTTTCAGGAAAATGGTGTAGAACAGAGATGGCAGTAATTTGGACCCTGCTGAGTAGTCGGCCTAGAGAGTGGTGTGAAGGTGTGTGTTAAAACATTTATGGTTGGGTGATGTGGATCTGCCATTGGCTTTCAAATGGTTTGTGACTGACATGGTGCAGCACCCAGACCCTTGTATGTAAAGGTATGTTGTTATATGGAGAGGTTTCAGTGCAATGTTTAGAATCAGATTGCTATTGTGAAGGGGGCAAGCTATGTGGGATAGAAGCCTGGTTGGTGCATTCTCCCGCAGACCCTTACCCATCACATGTGACAGAACTCCCTCCAGTACTGTGTCCCAGTTGAACTCTTCGTATTTCATGAAGCAAATACCAAACTCCCAGTGCAGCTGCAAGAAACACAACAAAATTGGAGGATGAGCAAATGGCTTCCAAACTGGAAGACACTTAGCACTCAGTGACAACAGTTTACCTACAAAGAGAGAATTCAGCACTGCTGCCTCATGTCCTTTGGAAAATAAGAAACCATGTCCTCCAGGTCACATACATGCAGACCCAGCTTGATGGTCTCACTACAAAGGGAGCTAAAGCTCCTGACAACAACATATATTTCAAGTGCCCAACCTCAGAGGCAGTTTCTCAAAAAGTCTTTAGTCTAGCAGAGCTCCATGTTTGTGGAGTTTTACCCTCTCCCTTACATTTGGAAACTCCTCTACCACCTCCAAGGTTGTGAACTCCTGAGCATTTTCCATTCGTGATGTGTATTCACAGATTTTCTAACTCTTCTCCTCTAATTGTGTCTTACTTGGGGTGAAGGTAATGTCAAGGCATTGTTCTGGATGAGAGTGGGAAGATTTTTGGGTAGCACATATTTGCATACACATTGGATTCTTTCTCCAATTTTCCATTTGAAATACTGAATCCCTGACTGTAAGGGGTAGAAGGAATTCTCCTTCAAAGAATAGTCTGACACTTACAAGAAACAGCCCCCAGGGAGACATCCTGTCTGGGAGACATCCTGTAGTCATCTGTGTTCCTGAGACATCCTGTGGCCATCTGTCTTCCTGAAATATCCTGAGGTTATCTCACCTTGTGAAGACATCCAGGAACTGCTGATAAGAGAGCTTTCAAATCTCCAGCATATAAATTCCTCTGTGTGAACAATAAAAGTTTGCAGCTTGATCAGAACTTTTGTCTTGCTGTCATCTCTCGTGTCTCTTGTCCCTTCATTCCTCCCCACCTAGGTTTGCTACCCACTTTGATGTGTCCTGCAGGCCAGGACAACTGGCGCCCAACGACTGGGGCTCGAGCCTTTGACTGAGGGGGAACCCTGTCCTCCTGGAAGATTTGGACAAGTGGAGCTCGCGATTGCCTCAGCAGACACCACTGAGAGACAGATCCAGGAGGAGAGTGGGGATGACGCACAGTGAGTGACCCACCATGGGACAAGCAGTTTCGTCACATGATTTGTTTTTGTCAGGCCACAAGGAATCCTTAAATACATGGGGGGCACGTGTTAAGAAAAATGACTTAATATTTTTCTTTTCATACATCGAAGAATTTTTTCCATGGTTTCCCCTTGAAGGTACCATTGATGGTAAAAGATGGCTTAGAGTAGGAGACATTTTAAAAGATTATTATGAATCCTTTGGCCCAGAAAAAGTGCCTGTTCCTACCTTTTCTTTCTGGAAATAAATTAGTGAAATTCTTAAAAGTTCACCCTTTGACAATGGTACCTTAATACTTGTCAGGATTGGGGAAGAGACTATGCAAAATACCTCTCGTCCCTTCTCGGCATGCCCATCAGTTAGTATAGACATAGACCCTTCTTAGTCTCCCCAGGACCCTGGGACCTTCCTGATCTTCCTCAAAATCCCACCCTAATGAATAAGGCTCCAATGGTTTCCAACCGCCTTTATGCAGTTTTAAATCCCGGAGAAACATTGACCCCTGGGGAGGAGGCTACCTTGGAGAAGGAAGCAGCTCGCTACCATTCAGAAGACTCTCCACCTCTCAGGACCCTGCCACAGACTATAGGACTTACACATTCCCCTCCCTCCTATATCCCTCCTGCCTTTTGTGCTCTGGCCCTTCAGGGGCCAAATGTCCCCCCAGATATTTTTTCCCCACTTCCCTTGCCTAACCTGGCTCCCTTGAGAGAGTCTCTCCAACATGGACAGGAACAGATCCAATTTTTAAAAGAATAAAGATCCCTTGACTCTGAGCTCTCTTCATTAGCCTTAGGAATGGAGTCAACACAAGCTGGCCCACAGTGGTCTAATACAAAGGCGAAGCCGCTCCATCGGCCTGTGCTCGCCTTCCAGTCACCACCAGTCAGATAGATAAGCCTGCCCAGGCTGAGGTCAAAGACTTAGAAGAGGAAAAAGAGGAGGAAGCGGGGGAAATGGATCAAGGAGATCAGGACTTAGAGGATGAGGAGTTCACCCCTAGGCAGGAAGGAACCCAGAGTGTCTACAAAAAATTTAGCCTCCATTTTCTTGAAAAACTTAAAAAGGCTTGTGCTCACTATGGCCCCACTGTGCCCTATACGTTGGCTTTATTAGAAAGCTGCAGCACACAATTTCTTACTCCCAATGATTGGAAATTTTTAGACCTAGCTGCCCTCAGTGCCGGAGACTTCCTGCTATGGAATGCAGATTTCAAAGAGCCCTGTCAGAAACTACTCAAAAAAAATTAACAAAGGCCTCCTCTAAATCCTGGACTTATGTTAAGCTAGTGGGCAATGCAACTTTTGACACTAAAACTAAACGGGCACGTTTCCCTGCTGGACTTTTTGCGCAGATTTAGATGGCTGGCTTAGTTGCTTGGAGACGCCTCCCTGAAAGGGCCTCGGCTATCACTTCCCTGGCAAGAACTCGACAAGGGCCCGATGAGCCTTATAGCGACTTTGTTCCCCGGCTTTACCTAGCTGTGGAATGCTTGCTTGGACCAAGCGAAAGCGAAAGCACCTTTGTAAAACATCTTGCCTTTGAAAATGTCAACCCGGCATGTCAGGATGTTCTTCGACATCATAAGGATAAAGGGAAACTTTCTGACTTTATTAGAATCTGTGCAGGCGTGGGTGCAGCCCATGCGATGGGTCTCAAATTAGTGCCGCATTTACCAAGGCCTTTTACAATACTGGCTCAAGTACTTGCTTTACTTGTAAACAACCAGGCCATTTTGGATGCAGGTGTCCGACAGGCAAACAAAGAGTAAGAATAGTGTCTCCTCAAACTGGAGCTAAACCGACCCCAGCTACACTTTGTCCTTGATATGGTAAAGGTCATCACTGGGCCAGTGAGTGTAGATCAATGACAAATGCCCTCAGACAGCCTATTTCTTCCTACTTCTCAGGAAACTCCCTGGGGCAATGAGGTTTGTTCCCTCCCAAACTCCCAACCTACCTCAAAATCCTTCTCCACAATTGGCTCCCTCCAACTACCCACTCCAGGCAGTGCAGGATTGGACCTCTGTGCCACCACTGATACAATATTAGACTCAATGCAAGGGCCCCAGATAATACCAACTGGAATTATGGGTGCCCCTCCATCTCATACGTGTGCCCTTATTCTTGGAAGAGCCTCTACTACCTTACAAGGTGTTCAGGTCTTCCCTGGCATTAATGATAATGATTTCACTGGAGAAATAAAAATAATGGCCACAGTTATTAATAGAGTTGCGGCCATCCCAGGAGGAAAAAGTCTTGCACAATTAATACTTCTTCCCTTAGATTAAGGGGCATTTCCACCTCCCAAACCTACTGTGGGGGACTGCCTCCTTGGGCTCCTCTGAGGTATATTGGGTTCATCCCATTTCTCATATTAGACACACCCTTACCTTACTTATTGAAGGAAAGGAATACCAAGCAATTGTACTTACTGGAGCTGATGCGACAATTATTTCTCAAAAATACTGGCGATCAGGTTGGCCCCTCACCCCATCCTTGACTAACCTTAAAGGGATAGGAAAGTCAAAAAATCCTCTGGTCAGCTCTACTGCTCTTAGCTGGACTGATAAAGAGGGTAATAAGGGAACTGTCACTTCTTTCGTTGTTCCTGACCTCCCTGTTTACCTATGGGCTGGAGATATTTTGAGTCAAATAGAAGTTATTCTTGCCAGTCCCAATTCCATGGTGACTCATCAAATGCTCCGTATGAATTTTGTCCCTGGTACTGGCCTTGGGAGGCTGAGACAAGGACTGGTGGAGCCTATACAACCAATAAAAAAAATACATATGGACTTGGATATTTGGATTTTTAGTTTCGGTTCCTGACCCTCCTGTTCCCATGGAGATAAAATTATTTGGGAGACTCAGACTCTTGTGTGGGTGGATCAGTGGCCCCTTACCCAAGAAAATTTGGAGGCTGCCTCCATGTTAGTGAAGGAACAGCTGGCAGCCCGCCATGTAGAGCCCTCAACCTCACCATCGTACACTCCTATTTTTGTTATCAAGAAAAAATCAGGCAAGTGGCGCCTTTTACAAGATTTGTGTGCCATTAATAAAGTTATACTCCCGATGGGAGCACTACAGCCAGACATTCCCACACCAGTGGCTATTTCCAAAAACTATTGTAAAATGGTTATGGACTTAAAAGATTGCTTTTTTACCATTCCTTTGTATCCTGTGGATAGACCCTATTTTGGCTTTAGTCTTTCTTGCATTAATATTCAGGGCCCTATGCAGAGACTTCAATGGAAGGTTCTTCCCCAAGGTATGGCCAACATCCCTACTCTTTGCCAAAAATACGTTGCTCAAGAAGTAGACCCTGTGAGAGAGCGAGGGCCACAAATTTATATTTTACATTATATGGATGATTTGTTAATTGCTGCACCTAATACCCATGATCTTAATAATTGTTACTTGGACTTTTACAAAATCCTCACTACCTTGGGACTACAGATAGCTCCTAATAAGGTTCAAACACAGGACTCTTATAAAAGTTTGGGCCTTAAAATTCTACAGAAATCAGATCCAAATTTCTAAAATACAACTACGTGTGGACCATCTTCACACCCTTAAAGATTTTCAGAAATTACTGAGGCATATTCAATGGCTAATAACATATTTAAAATTATGCACTTGTGTACTTTTGACCCTTAATGATATTTTGAGAGGTAATTCCCACCCCTCCTCCCCTCAAAATCTTACTCCCAAGGCATAACAGGCATTAAACCAAGTCACAGGAGCCATTGCCCAACAATTTGTTACGCAAATTTCTTATAACCTTCCTCTGGTTCTGGTTATTTTACACACTCCTCATACACCCACAGGAATATTTTGGCAGCGAGATCCACATTTTAATAATAAAGACTGCCCCTTGTTTTGGGTCCATTTACCCACCACATCCTCGAAGGTTATTACTGTTTATCTTGCTCAGGTAGCTTCTATTATTTTTAAAGGTCATTTGATTTCTCTACAACATTTTGGCAAAGACCCTGATAATATTTTTATTCCATATACTAAGGACCAAACCCAATTTTTACTAGAGACAAGGGATGAATGAGGTATTTCCCTATCAGGCTTTTGGGAACAATTGATCACCACCTCCCCAATGACCCCCCTTTACATTTTGTCCAGTTACATCCATTTACTTTTCCTGAAATTACTCAAAATGCTCCCATTCCTCAAGCCCTTACTGTCTTTACAGATGGTTCCTGTAATGGCCGAGCGGTCTTTGTTGTCAATAACCAGCCTACCACCTTTGATACTGTCTATCAGTCACCACAGTTTGTGGAATTGTTTGACATAACACAAGTTTTTATAACATTTTTTATAATCCTGTTAATATTTATAAAGACAGTGGCTACATTGCTCATTCTGTGCACCTGCTGGTGATTTCACCCTCCATTAAGGCTTCTAACAATGCGGCCTTTCTGTTTCACCAGCTTCAGCAGCTAATTCAGGTCAGACAACACCCATTTTTCTTAGGACACATAAGGGCACACTCTGATCTTTCCAGCCCTCTAATTCAAGGTAATGCCCAAGCTGATGCAGCAACTCGTTCCATCTTTCCAATTTTTGTTGGCTCCATTCAAAAGGCCACGGAGTTACACAATCTACACCATTTAAATTTCCAGAGCCTTTGATTACTTTGTAAAATTACCAGGCAACAGGCACGAGAAATAGTAAAAGCATGCCCTAGTTGCGCTGCCTCCCTCCCCATTCAACACTTGGGAGTTAACCCCCGAGGATTACTGCCCAATCAGTTTTGGCAAATGGATGTTACTCATTTTCTTGAATTTGTAATAGCCAAATATATATACACATTTCTGTAGATACCTTCAGCGGCTTTATTTTTGCATCACCACATTCTGGAGAGGCTACCAAAAATGTCCTTTCTCATCTTGTTTCAGCCTTTTCTGTTATGGGTAAACCAATACATATTAAAACAGATATTTATCCTACATATACCATTGCCAAGTTTAAACAGTTTTGTGCTACCTTGCAAATTTGTCATACTCCTGGAATTCCATACAACCCTCAGGGCCAAGGCATTGTGGAACTTGCCCACCTTACCTTAAAAACTTGGCTAACCCTCCTTAAGGCTTCCTCCCTTGTATTTACCACACCCAGGCATCGCCTTAACAATGCATTATTTGCCCTTATTTTTCTTACCCTAGACAATGAAGGCCATTTGGTAGCAGACAGACACTGCCATCCCTCGTCCAATTCTGTTCGCCCACCTGTTATGTGACACAATCCCCTTACAAATAAATAAAAAGGCCCAGATCCTGTCCTCATCTGGGGAGGAGGCTCAGCTTATGTTTTGGACCAAGATCAAACAGCCCCAAGATGGTTACCAGAACTCCTGGTTAAACAGGTTAATGACTTACCTCAAAACAGGGACAGAGGGACTCCTCATGAGGACAAAATTTCTTCTTTTTCAGATGCAGCCAACAATCTGCCAGCCTTGGAATAACAGTTCCTGTGGGCACAGGTACACTGGCTTAGGCACGTCTATTCACTCTTCCCATCGCCTGTCTCAACAAATTATAAACTCTATCAGTAACAACTGATAAAAACTCTATCATGAACCATTAAAGATTTGCAGGACCAAATAGACTCCCTGGCAGAAGTGTTCCTTCAAAAAAGACGAGGCTTAAATTTGCTGACAGCTAACCAGGGAGGTATTTGCTTGGCCTTAGGGGAATGATGCTGCATTTATGCCAATAATTCTGGCATAGTATGCACTAAAATTAAGCAGCTTCAAGAAGATCTAGAAAAGAGACGAAGGGAAATATTTGAAAATCCCCTCTGGACTGGGCTTAATGGATTTCTGCCCTATCTTCTTCCCCTATTAGGCCCTTTGTTGGGTTTACTTTTAATGGTGTCCCTAGGACCCTGCATTATAAACAGGCTGTTACAATTTATTAAAGAACAGATTAATATTTTGGCCTCTAAGCCCCTACAGGTCCACTATCATCGCCTGGATATGGAAGACCGTGCTGCCAACATTTAAAAGGATGTTCTACCCTCCTCACAAGCTTATTTCTTAAGGTTACATGCCCACAGATCTCTCTTTCTTATATAAAACTCTAAGTAACAGCTCTGACCAACCATCTTCTGCCCTTGCCATAAGGGTTCGTCCTCCATGGGCCCCTCTGTTTGGGGGAGGACACACCCATGGAGTGAGGACGTTAGGCCATAATAACAGAGGGTGCAGGAAGGACTGCAGGAGGATGGATCCATGGTTCCCAAAACCCAAGTCTTCTGAGTGACACGCTCTGGTGCATGGCAGTTGGCATGCTTCCCCCTCAAAGCCGTCTCCTTAAAAAACATGCCTAGGCCACCACGAAATCTCCTAGTAAACATGCTCGATCAGATCAGGAGATATTCTAAGGCCTGTTAGAGAAACAGAGCCTCTATAACCCCCTAAAACATTGGCCTGTAAGGTATGGTCAAATATTTAATATAAGAAAGGGGGAAGATGTCAGGGGCTAGAAGGAAGTTCTCCTTCAAAGAATAGCCTGACACTTACAAGAAATAGACCCCTGCGAGATTTCCTGCCTGGGAGACATCCCGCAGCCATCTATCACCCTGAGACATCCTGCGGCTATCCGTCTTCCTAAAATATCCTGAGGTTATCTCACCCTGTGAAGACATCCAGCAACTGCCGATAAGAGAGCTTTCTCATCCGCAGCATATAAATACACTGTGAGAACTATAAAAGTTTTCAGCATGATCAGAACTGTTGTCTTGCTGTCTTCTCTCATCACTCTTGTCCCTTCATTCCTCCCCAACAAGGTTCAACGCCCACGTTGAAGTGTCCAGCCGGCCCGGACACCTGATACTAAACCATAACCTACTAGACTCTGACTACTAATCCTAATATGATGGAGAAAAATAATCCAAACAGAATGGAAATACAAGCAGTACAGAGGAGGCATGGTGTATAGTTGGACTTGCCTTTTGAATGATATAGGGTAGGTGTTATAAATCTAGCTAATTTTTAACTGAAATAGTTCTCCACATGTTTTTAAAGTTAACAAATATGTGAATACCTGTCTCCCTTTCTCTGTAGCCAATTAAGCACATGTATTTTTATATGCACATATAGAATCTTACCTGGTATCACACGTATATTCTTCTGAGGTGTCTGACTTGGCAAATACAAATTGTGAGAAGAAATCACTCCTCCTAAACTCTGTTGGAACTGAAAATTCAACCTATGGGTGAGCCTCCTAGTAGAACAACATTATACATAAATCGATGTTCGGTAAAATAAATATTTTTGCATCTGTGGCTGATGTACATTTCATGAAGAATTTCGATTAGCATATATATTGCTACATTTTATTGTCTGTGTGTGTTTTTTAATATATATATATATATATATATATATATATATATATATATATATATACTCTCCAAATTTTTCCAAATATAAAATATATGTGTCTTATATACACTACCTAAATTCATTCATGTTCATAAATATATGTGTCTTATATACACTACCTAAATTCATTCATGTTCATGTATGTGGATTTATAATCAACATTTCACAAGATTATTCTCAGAAATATTCATCCACCTGAAATACATATTTGTTTCCTATTACTGAAAACTAACTTCAGTGAATGGTGCATACAATCCTAATATTTCTACATTAACTGACCCTGTTTAACATCAATGCAAGTAGATTCCTATGGGACATGATGTGTATTTTGAAGTTCATTTTATTCAACACTGGTACAATAGAATTTCTATAGTTTACGAACATCATAGGACATATATTTCATCCATAAGTTCACAAATTTATAGGCATTTGATTCACTTTCAGTCATTTACTGATTCAGAACACATGTATTCCTCCAGGTTTCTTGACTGGTCTTTTCATGAGACTTCATTTCAAACACATTATTTTTGATTTCCATAATCATTTTGAAGCAAAACTCACACACTCTTCATGATAAAACATAACCCTAATATTACCATTAGATGTATTACTGGTTGGAATGAATAATTGTATATCAATATAAGATTTTCTGTATATATTCAGATATCAATTCAATCCTTTATTTAAAGTTGGAACCAATTATTTTATTTATTCACAGTATGGTCTATTCATGCATTATCTCTACATTCATAGACACAGGGTACATCTATTTGTAACCCCAATACTAATTTATTCGTCTTCAAAATGTTGCTCCCAGAAATGGTGGAAGAAATACTCATGTCACCTGATCTACGTATGCGTTTATCACAGTAATATTCTGGACACAAAAAGCAGAGGTCACACTTATGATTGTACCAAAGCCTAAATGGAAAATGAGCATGGATTACTAAAAACATTCATGTCCAGGTTGCCTAATGCTCTCAAATGTCAATCCTATTTATGACAACATATTTGTTTCTTCCTAAGACTATATATTCAACCTCAGCCCTGTTGCAAATGTCTAATCCTATCACTCACTTTATACTTTCCCTGATTTCCTAATGTCTCTATTGATGTCTGCTTTCCTAAATATTTTCACCAGTTCACAATTTTGACTAACACTTCACATGTGCTGACATTTACATTCACTGTCTATGTGATACCCTATTGCTAAAGAACTTTTGTTACAATTCCTGTACTCACTCTTCTTCTGAAACCTATAGAATATCTTCCTAATCCTACCGACTATCCCAGTTTGAGTGGATACTCACTTCTACATTCAATCATCCAAGGTACAAGGTCCTATGCCATTGATTATTGATTTATCTGAAACATCTATGCAGAACATGTATCAAAGCTAAGTATCCCAATCAAGAGCGCAATGCCCTAGTGGGATTCCAATCTTACCTAGATTTCTGTTTTCATACTTATATTTCACCTATATATTCTTATAAATATCACAGGTTCCCAATACCATTATTCATCAAGCAGAATGATTCCTAACCCAAATCAAACCTGTTATTAAGCGAAACGATACACTGTTCCCTCAATCTAACTTTACAGAAGAGCAGGGACAGTGTTGGTCCTAAAATAGAGGAATGTAGTGAATCTTCCACCTGTTGAAAAACTCAAAGTTTCATGCAGAAGTGATCCCTGGAGAAGATATAGGCACCACTGAAGGACCTGAGAGAGCAAAAGTCAACTTCCATGGCAAACAACCTGGTCAGGATGAAAGGTTGTTACTGAATCAGCCTCTCTGTTCTTTTTTTTATTATTGGTTGTTCAAAACCTTACAAATCTTTTGACATAACATATTCATACATTAGCATACATTAGCTTCAAGTGATTTATGAACTCCCATTTTTACCCCAGATACAGATTGAAGAATCACTTCGGTTACACATCCACATTTTTACATAATTCCATACTAGTAATTGTTGTATTCTGCTACCGTTCCTATCCTCTACTATCCCCCCTCCCCTCCCCTCGGATCTTCTCTGTCCACCCCATCTACTGTAATTCATTTCTCACCTTGTTTATTTTCCCATTCCATTCACAACCTCTAATATGTAATTTAGTATAACAATGAGGGTCTCCCTCCATTTCCATGCAATTCCCCTTTTCTCTCTCTTTCCCTCCCACCTCATGTCTCTGTTTAATGTTAATCTTTTCTTCCTGCTCTTCCTCCCTGCTCTATTCTTAGTTGCTCTCATTATATCAAAGAAGACATTTGGTATTTGTTTTTTAGGGATTGGCCAGCTTCACTAAGCATAATCTGCTCTAGTGCCACCCATTAGAATATGGACTCAAACAGTCCTGTTTGGAGAGCTGGTCCCGGGTGCCTATGGTTGATATACATTCTAACTTGTGAAAGTGTCACAGGACGAAGGGGCAGCCTCCATCTCATGGGACCCTTGGAAGCAACTGTTAGGACAAAGTTGTTGCTAAGGCAGTGACCTCATTCAGTTCCTGAAGGAAGTGACCTCACCTCACTTCCTTGGTGATGGAACTCTAAGAACTTGGGATGCAGGAAGACAGGCACCCAGAGCCTGTCCCAGTCCCAGTCCCAGTGGTCTCACTTGTTTGGATATACCAAGGACAGAGTCAGTCTTTCTTGGTACCTACTGATATGAGAATGGCCAAAAGCCAGAAAAGCTCTAAAGAGGGGCCTTTCCTGAGAAAGCAGATAGTGGTTCACCAGTGGCTCCTGACATCTTCACAGAGTTGGTTAAAGAGACCAGATCTGAGACAGGACAGGCCATTTCGGGGGAACATACTATAACGCACCAGTCAGAGGACACTCTGGATAGTCACAGACCTACTTTGGGGAAGGAGGTGCCTCTGTGGGTGTCGCTGTGTGTTTATGGATTTGCCTCATGTTCTGAGAATAGATAGAAAAGGCGGTTTGTTTGGTTTTGAGTGAACTGTTTCTAGTAAGTCATTTGACAACGCGAGTGTTTCTATGTCTGTGTATCCCACTCTGTCCATGGTTATAGACATTAGAAAAGATAATGCATCAATTGATGTGTCCTGTCTAGTAGAAAGCTTCCCATCATTTATTCTGCCAAATTGATGAATGGATTTTGGCTTGCCTTATCGATGGGCAACACGCGCTATCTTCCAAAGTTCGTGCATTCTTCCTGAATTCTGGCCACTCTACAGAATAGGCTCATGGTTTTGTGTCCAATATATGTACCATTTCCAAACCCTGTTACATGGCCATGTACTGGATAGCTGAAGGGAATGGCGAGCATCTCAGAAAACTCAGATATCAGTGTGACCAATAAAGTCTCAGTGGAGAAACCCTGCTTTGCTTACCTATTGTTCTGTTGCCCTGAATGTCAGGAAGGTCTTTGTTTCAGGCCACCCCTTTGTGAAGCCTGAAGAAAACAGGTTTCAAATGGAAATGAATGGGCATCACCTGTGGCTCTTTGCTTAACTGCTTTGAAAAGGGATGTGTCTGAATCAGCCTCTTGGCCCTGTTTGAGGCAATGGCTTAGATTCTCACCACCTGATGTATCTTAAGAATGATCCCATGTGTGCATTCAAAACCAAAATGGCCAAAAGAGCAGTCATTGTGGATGAAGTCTCTCCCCTTTCTCTTTTAGGTTCCTGACCTCCATCAAGTGAGAATAGGGATCCTTTGGGTCAAATGATTTCTTCAAAGCCCTGCAGAAGCTAGCCGATATGTGCTTGGGTTTTATAATGACTCCAATTCACATAAAAAAATAAACCCCACAGTCAGTAGGCCTCAAATTGGAGAAGCAGAGAAGTATTAACAGCAGGCCTATTTGATCACTCCTAGTTCACAGGAAGTGTGTCCAGGCAACCCTGATTTTAGGCCATTAAGGGGCAAGGGAGATTATTTTGGAGACTGTCTTGTGTTTCGCCCCTCATGGAAACATCCAGCCAGAGGTTATGATGAGTGTCTATATGAAAGATCATGAGGGCCATGTGGGAGTGTTTTGGTTTTAATTGTGGCCATTTGTTTGGTGTTTGGAAGACATGACTGGGTCCACCTTTACATGAACTCTGGTGTGATTCCCCTTAGAGACTGAGTTCTGGAACTGAACTCAGAGAATTATTGCCATGAATTGCGTTGGGATTTTCGGAGGCCATGCATGAGAGTCCCCCTTGAAAACTGAGATCTATGTGCAGGGTGGCTTTCAACAGAGCACTGGGAATCACAGCCAAGATATCACGTGATTTTATTCTGAAAGACTTGTCAGCCATATTTGAGAGTCGAAACACACATGGACCTCATTGTAGACCTCAATGGGACTGGCTTCATGTGACCATTTGGCCACTTTTTGAGAAGCCTTGCCTGTGAGAATTCTCCAAAGCTTTCATTGAAATGTGCTTCCTCTACATTTAATGGTTCTGGAGTGAATTTTAACCCACAGTGCCTCCAACATCATCATTGAAAAATGGCTACAAAAATACCATAAAATTTTTGAATTTCCCATGACCAGGTGGCAATGGAGGACCTTTGGATGTCCTGTTGCTGATCATGAGTATACCAGACAGTGCTTTGATTGACTCGGTTTCATGAAAATCGTGTAGAACAGAGATGCCAATAAGTTGGAGCCTGCTGAGTAGTGGGCCTAGAGCCGTGGTGGTCAGGTGTATGATAAAACATCTGTGGTGGGGCCTGTGGATCTTCCATTGGCTTCCATATGGCTTGTGACTGACATGGTACAGCAAGCAGTCCCTTCTATATAAAGGCATCTTGTAATACTGAGAGATTTCAGGGCAATGTTCAGAATCAAGTTGCTATGGTCAATGGGGCAATATATGTGGGCTAGAAGTATGTTTGGTGCATTCTCCTGCAGAAACTGACCCACCACATGTGACAGAACTCCATCCAGCACTGTGACCCACTAGAACTCCTTGTATTTTTGAATCAAATAGCAAACTCCCAGTGTAGCAGCAAGAAACACCATGAAATTTGGAGGATGACCAAATGGCTTCACAGTCCACATGGGGAGACACTTAGTCCCCAGTGGTCACAGTTTACCTACAAAGAGCAAATTCAGCACTGCTGCCTCATCTTCACTGGAAAATAAGAAACCATGTCCTCCAGGTCACATAGATGTAGACCCAGCTTTGATGGTCTCACTACAAATGAAGCTAAAGCTCCAGAAAACAACATATTTTTCAGGTGCCCAACCTCAGAGGCAGTTCTTCAAGAAGTCTTTAGGCCAGCAGAGCTCCATGTTTGTGGAGTGTTCACCCTATCCCTTACTTTTGGGAACTCCTCTACCACCTCCAGTGTTGTGAACTACTGAGCATATTCCATTCCAGATATATATTCACAAATTTTCTAACACTTCTCCTCTAATTGTGTCTTACTTGGGGCAAAAGTAATGTCAAGCCATAGTTCTTGATGAGAGTGGGAACATTTTTGTGTAGCACATATTTACATACACATTGGATTCATTTTCCAATTTTCCATTTGAAATACTGAATCCCTGACACTAACCCCTACCCTACTAGACTCTGACTACTAATCGTAATATCATGGAAAATAATAACCCAATCAGAATAGAAATACAAGCAGTTAAGAGGAGGCATGTTTGGTATTCTTGGACTTGCCTTTTGCATTACATAGGGTAGGAGTAATAAATCTAGTCAATTTTTTTGTTGAAATAGTTCTCCATGTGTTTTTAAAGTTAACAAACATGTGAATTTATGTCTCCCTTTCTCTGTAGCCTAGTCAGCAAATGTATTTTTATATGCATATATAGAATCCTACCTAGTATTACACGTACATTTTTGTGAGGTGGCTGACTTGGCAGATACAAATTGTGAGAAGATATCACTCCTCCTAAATGCTGTTGAAACTGAAAATTCAACCTATGGCTGAGCCTCCTATTTGAACAACATTATACATAAATCCATGTTCAGTAAAATTAATATTTTTGGATCTCTGGATGATATGTATTTCATGATAAATTTCCGTTGGCATACATAATGCTACATTGTAATGTCTCTCTGTGTATATATATATATATATATATATATACTCTCAAGATTTTTCAAAATATGAAATATATGTGCCTTATTGTGCACTCCCCAAATTCATTCATATCATGAATGTGGATTTATAATCAACTTTTCAAAAGATAATTCTCAGAAATATTCATCAACCTGAATTACATATTGGTTGCCTAGTACTGAAATCTATCTTCAGTAAATGGTGCATACAAAACATAATATTTCGACATTGCAAGTTGGCCGCGAATAGAGTGCATCACACCCAGTGTACCACGCCACATTGCAGGTGAATAATGAGTTAAAATGACAAAAGACTATCTTGTTAGGATCTTATAGAAAAATGGGTGTGCACCGAAACCTAAAAGAATGATTTCCACCAACGAGGTCCGGTAATTGAGTCTCAAACGTGAGCTGAATATGCAACCGGAGATCCGGGCTTACTGATCCGTGCGGCCCGCCCCGTGGCTACAGACGTCGGGGCACCACCGAGAAGCGACTAGCATCCAGGGAGAAACGTTGCTGCAGATTCTGTGGAATCCTGCCGGCTGACCCCCCACTGAGCCCCAGGCGGAGTTCGGGATCTCAGTCAGGGAAGGAAGCGCTACAGTTCTATCCCCCACAACGGAAACTCCACCAAGGAAACAAACGGCAACCATCTTGGAGAGCTGAAGTAACCACCGCCACTCTCCGACAGATTGCAACAATAAAACAGTTGTGGGTTTTCCGCTCATCTCCCATACAGTAGGATATTTGCATAAAATCTTTCCTAAGCTTTCCAGGGGAGGGATTATCAGAGAGAGCCTGAATAAAGATGGGGGGGAAACTAGAGGCACCTGACCTTCTACTCCCCCTCCCATCAGTGGTGAAAACAAAATCTGTCTAGCCAGCGATGGGGAAGGGGCAAACGGAAAAAAAAAAAAAAAAACAATAGAGTGCTGGGGTTCCCAATAGACACAATCCACACCCAAGAAACGGCAGGCCAGAGTACAGTTTGAGCTGCCGAGGGCATTACTCAGGGGAAAACTGGTGTAGCAAGAGAAACCAGGACTAGCAGGAGAAACCAGGGGACTAGAGGCCAGGCCCGCGTGACTGGGCGCCTGGAGAACGCTCGCCCGCCGGCAAAAGCCGGCCCGCTGCAGGTGCAACTGGACGGCTGGAGACCGCCTGCCCACCAGCGACCAATCACCTGCCATATGCCTGCCCTAATGGGTGGCTAGAGATCGCACAACCGCCGATGACAGCCCACCCGCTGACTGCGTGACTGGACAGCTTGTGACCGGCTGCACACCCGCGACCAGGAGCTGAAAACAAACAGAGACAGTACAGTCCCACACCCCCATGCGAACACCCGGGCAAAGAGCCTGGGGCCCACCATAGCAGAGAGGTGACATCATTGGAGCTCGGCCGTCGGAATTCCTTCCCAGTGGAATCCACTTTAGCATGCACAGTCTACCAACACAAAGGAGCTACAATAGAGATATATAAAACCAAAACAAATATATAGAAGAGAGCAGAAACACAGCAATCAAACAGAGCTGGAAAGTAATGTGAACTTCATGAAAAAACAAGGGAAAAAGGTGTACAAATAATGCCGGACAACTTAATTCTACAGGAGGACCTAGAATCATCAGAAACAGGGATAGGGAAAAAACTCAATGCATCCCTAACTCAGATGGAAAGAAATATTAGAGAAGACATGAGGCAGCAAGTCCAAGCAATAAAAGAATATTTTGAAAATGAATTAAACAAACAAATTCAAATGGCAAAGAAGGAGCTTTACCAAAAGACAGAGTTCTTAAAAAAATCAAACAGTAATCCTAGGAATGCAGAAAAATATAAACCACATTAAAAACTCAAACGAGAATATTGTAAATAGACTAGATTAAGTAGAAGTCAGAAGATCAGATAATGAAGACAAAGTTTATCAACTTGAAAAGAATATAGTGAACACAGAAAAGATGCTTATATCCCATGAGCAATCTATTTAAGAGATATGGGATGTCATAAAAAAACAAATTTGAGAGTCATCAGGATAGAAGAAGGCATAGAGATTCAAACCAAAGGAATGGACAACATATTAAATGAAATAATTCTAGAAAACTTCCCAGAGATAAAAGATGGAATGGATTGCCAAATCCTTGAAGCCTACATGACCTCAAACATTCAAAACCATAATAGACCAACTCCAAGACATAGAATTATCAAGATAGCTAACATACAGAACAAGGAGAGAATATTAAAAGCTAAAAGAGAAATGAGGCAGATTACATTCTGGGGTAAACCAATTAGGTTAACGACTGAATTTTCATCACAAACTTTGAAAGCGAGTAGATCCTGGAACAATGTATTTCAAACGCTGAAAAATAATGGATTCCAACCAAGAGTACTGTATCCATCAAAATTAAGTTTGGGATTTGACAATGAAATTAGTGTCTTTCACGATAAACAAAAGCTAAAAGAATTTGCAGAAAGAACACCAGCACTGCAAAGCATTTGAGCAAAATACTAGAAGAAGAGGAATTGATAAATAGTGCCCCAAACTAACAGCAGGAGGTATCTCAGTAAAGGGGGAGAAAAATAACCAAAAAGTAAAAACTAGCAAACTAAAAATAAATAAATAAATAAACATGAATGAAAGTAAAAATCATATTTCAATTGTAACCTTAAATGTTAATGGCATAAACTCACCAATCAAGAGACATAGGTTAGTAACCTGAATCAAAAAAACAAATCCTACAGTCTGCTGCCTTCAGGAGACTCATATGATAGGTAAAGACATACACAGGCTGAAAGTAAAAGGTTGGGATAAATCATACCACTCACATGGCCCTCGGAAGCAAGCAGGAGTAGCCATACTCATATCAAATAAAATCAATTTCAAACCTACATTAATAAAAAGGGATAACGAAGGACACTATGTACTGTTAAAAGGAACCATCCACCAACAAGACATAACAATTATCAATTTGTATGCACCAAACAATTGAGCTGCAACGCTCATGAAACAAACTCTCCTCAAGTTCAAGAGTCAAATAGACTACAACACAATAACTACGGGTGACTTCAACACACTGATCTCGCCATTAGAAAGATCCTCTAGACAAAAACTGAATAAAGAAACTATGGAATTCAACAGCACAATAAATAACCTAGGCTTAACCAACATATATAGAATATATCAACCATCCTCAAGTGGATACACGTTCTTCTCAGCAACACAAGGATCCTACTCAAAGATAGTTCATATATTATGCCATAGGGCAACCCTTAGTAAATATAAAGGCTTGGAGATAATACCATGCACCATATCTGATCATATTGGAATGAAACTGGAAATAAATGATAAAAGAAGGAAGGAAAAATCCTACATCATATGGAAAAATGAACAATATTCTACTGAATGATCAATGGGTTACAGAAGACATAGAGGAGGATATAAAAAATTCTTATAGACAAATGACAATACAGACACAACATACTGGAATCTATGGGACACAATGAAAGCAGTTTTAAGAGGGAAATTCATTTCTTGGAGTTCTTTCCTCAAAAAAATAAAATAAAATAAAATAAATGAACTCACACTACACTTCAAAAACCTAGAAAAAGAAAAGAAAAACAACAGCAAATGTAGTAGAAGACAAGAAATAATTAAAATTAGAGCAGAAATCAACGAAATTGAAACAAAAAAAAACATTGAAAAAATTGATAAAACTAAAGGTTGGTTCTTTGAAAACATAAATAAGATCGACAGGCCCTTAGCCATGCTAACAAAGAGAAGAAGAATGAGAACTCAAATTACTAACATACGGCATGAAAAAGGCATTATCATAACAGACACTACAGAAATACAGAAGATAATTAGAAAGTATTTTGAAACCCTATATTCAAATGAAATAGAAGATAGTGAAGATATCAATAAATTTCTTAAGTCATACGATGTGCCAAGATTGAGTCAGAAAGACACACACAATTTAAACAGACCAATAAAAAAGGAAGAAATACAAGAAGCCATCAAAAGACTACGAACCAAAAAAAGCCCTGGAGCGGATGGGTATAGAGCGGAGCTCTACAAAACCTTAAAAGAAGAATTAATACCAATACTTTTCAAGCTATTTCAAGAAATAGAAAATGAAGGTGCTCTTTCAAATTCATTCTATGAGGCCAAAATCACCCTGATCCCGAAACCAGACAAAAACACTTCAAAGAAACAAAACTACAGACCAATATCTCTAATAAACTAGGATGCAAAAATTCTCAATAAAATCCTGGTGAATGTAATACAAAAGCATATCAAAAAATTGTGCACCATGATCAAGTAGGATTCATCCCAGGGATGCAAGGCTAGTTCAATATACGGAAATCCATAAATGCTATTCACCACATCAATAGACTTAAAGACAAGAACCATATGATCATCTTGATAGATGCAGAAAAAACATTCGACAAAGTTCAGCCTCCCTTTATGTTCAAAACACTAGAAAAACTAGGGATAACAGGAACTTACCTCAACATTGTAAAAGCTATATATGCTAAACCTCAGGCTAGCATCATCGTAAATGGAGAAAAACTGAAGGCATTCCCTCTAAAATCTGGAACAAGACAGGGATGCCCTCTATCACCACTTCTATTCGATTTAGTTCTTGAAATACTAGCCAGAGCAATTAGACAGACAAAAGAAATTAAAGACATGAAAATAGGAAAAGAAGAACTTAAATTATCGCAATTTTCAGATGACATGATAATATATTTAACAGACTCAAAAGGGTCTACAAACAACTGCTAGAGTTAATAAATGAATTCAGCAAAGTGGCAAGATATAAAGTCAACACGCATTAATCAAAGGCATTCCTGTATATCAGCAGAAAAACTTCTGAAATTGAAATGAGGAAAACCACTCCATTCACTATATCCACAAAGAATATAAGATACTTGGGAATCATCCTAACGAAAGAGGTGAAAGATTTATATAATGAAAACTACAGAACCCTAAAGAGAGAGATAGAAAAAGATCTTAGAAGATGGAAAAATGTACTTTGTTCATGGATAGGCAGAATTAACATCATCAAAATGTTGATATTACCCAAAGTTCTCTACAGGTTTAAATCGGTGCCAATAAAAATCCCAACGGCATTTATTGTAGAAATGATAAAGCAATCATGAAATTCATATGGAAAAACAAAAGACCCTGAATACCAAAAGCAATTCTAAGCAGGAAGTGTGAATCTGAAGGTATAGCGATACAAGAGTTCAAACTGTACTACAAAGCAATAGTAATAAAAACATCGTGGTACTGGTACCAAAACAGGCAGCTGGACCAATGGTATAGAATAGAGGACACAGAAACCAATCCACAAAATTACAACTTTCTTATATTTGATAAAGGGGCTAAAAACATGCAATGGAGGAAAGATAGCATCTTCAACAAATGGTGCTGGGAAAATTGGAAATCCATATGCAACAAAATGAAACTGAATCCCTTTCTCTCACCATGCAAAAAGTTAACTCAAAATGGATCCAGGAGCTAGATATCAAATCAGAGACACTGCGTCTAATAGAAGAAAAAGTTGGCTACGATCTACATACTGTGGGGTCGGGCTCCACATTCTTTAATAGGATGCCCATAGCCAAAGAGTTAATAACAAGAATAAACAAATGGGACTCACTTAAACTAATTTTTTTTTTCTCAGCAAGAGAAACAATAAGAGAGGTAAATAGAGAGCCTACATCCTGGGAACAAATTTTTACCCCTCACACTTCAGATAGAGCCCTAATATCCAGAATATACAAAGAACTCAAAAAAATTAAACAATAAGATAACAAATAACCCAATCAACAAATGGGCCAAGGACCTGAACAGACACTTCACAGAGGAGGACATTCAATCAATGAACAAGTACATGAAAAAATGCTCACTATCTCTAGCAGTCAGAGAAATGCAAATCAAAACCACCCTATGATACCATCTCACTCCAGTAAGATCGGCAGCCATTATGAAGTCAAACAAAATAAGTGTTGGTGAGAATGTGGGGAAAAGGGTACACTTGTACACTGCTGGTGGGACTGCAAATTGGTGAGGCCAATTTGGAAAGTACTATGGTGATACCTTGGAAAGCTGGGAATGGATCCACCATTTGACCCAGCTATCACCCTTCTCGAACTATTTCCTGAGGATCTTAAAAGAGCGTACTGTAGAGATACTGCCACATCAATGATCATAGCTGCACAATTCACAATAGCTAGACTGTGGAACCAACCTAGATGCCCTTCAATAAATGAATGGATAAAAAAATGTGGCTTTTATACAAAATGGAGTATTACTCTTCATTAAAAAATGACAAAATCATTGAATTTGCATGGAAATGGATGGCATTAGAGCAGATTATGCTAGGCGAAGCTAGCCAATCCTTAAAAAAACAAATGCCAAATGTCTTCTTTGATATTAAAAGAGCAACTAAGAACAGAACATCGAGGAAGAGCATGAGGTAAAGTTTATCATTAAACAAAGACGAGTTGGGGGAGAGAAAGGGAGAGAGAAGGGAAAGCATATGGAAATAGTAGGAGACCCTCAATGTTACACAAAATTACATATAAGAGGATTTGAGGGGAAATGGGGGGGAAACAATGGAGAGAATTGAACAACAGCAGATGAGGTAGAGAGGGAAGATGGGAGGGGAGGGGAGGGGGGATAGTGGGGGATAGGAAAGGTCGCAGAATACAACAGTCACTAATATGCTATTGTTCAAAAATGTGAATGTGTAACCAATGTGATTCTGAAATTCATATTTGTGGAAAAAATGGGAGTTCATAACCCATTTGAGTCAAATGTATCAAAGATGATATATCATGAGCTTTGTAATGTTTGGAACAACCAATAGAAATAAATAAATAAATAACGGTTTAAAATTGAGTGGGAAGAAATCAGCTAAAAATGGGTTGAGATGCATTCATTTTGCTAAGCAGAAACTTTGTTTCGTTTAGTTGTAACTATCACAAATTTATTTTACCAGAAAATTGGCTTTTGAAAATGCACATAAATTGAGATTAAAGGATAATTCACCTACCTTCATGAAAAATTCATAGCATTTTCTATATTTTTCATATTTCATTTTTTTTCGTGAATATTTTGTCATGGACCAGGTCTAGTCTTAGGCTATTCTTCCAGAATACTACCTCATCTGACAAATTCGTACAATGTGTTGGATTGTTGTTTTCACCTTTTATTTAATAGTTTCTAGTTGATAATGTGTATTTTCTTTATCTTTATTTGCACATATATACCCAACAATATCTTTGCATTTTATGTTTTACTGGGGAAGAGACTCATCAAAAGCTCTTTGTTATATGTATCAACAATCAGACATTTAGAGCACACAATTATTCTTAATTTTGCATGAAAATATCTTTGTACTATTTTCTTATACAGATTTAGAATTATTAATAATGTCCCTACTGTAATAAGTAATTATTTACAAGAAGAATTAAACAATTGACTTTATATCAATTATGAATATGAAAAGTACTAAAATAAGCATTTGGCAATTAATACACAATTGATAGAAATTGAAATCACAAGAAAGCCTTTAAAATGTCAGTGCATATGGTCCTTAAATAATAGGTTATTCAAAAAACTTTTTCTAATTCATAAGATTTAATATGCCGTATTATAGCTTAATGTGATATAAAACCTTAAATTATCAGTATTGATAAAAAGAATGATACCTGTTTATTTAAATATGTTTATTTGATTTTCACTGTAAGATGTTAATTCTGGAAGGCTTGAGAATTAAGAAAGTTTTGGTCTATATTATTTTTAACAGGCTAATCAAAGTACTTTTAAATGTATATGTATGTATATATATATAATATGTAATGCATATGCATGAATATAGATACATATGTATAAAAATTTATTTTAATATATCTATCAGGTGATTATAATTATTAAATTTTCTCAAGAAAAGAACAATGACTATAAAAAACAGTCTTAAATTTAAATTTTATAGCATACTACTGTTTGTAATGACATGAGAGAAAAACAGATATGAAAGGAAAACGAAAAAGCAAGAGAGAGAAGGGGGAAAATGAGGAAGAAAGTGAGTAAAGATGAGGGAGAGGCATGTTCGATGTAAAGATAAAAGTGGAGGGGCTGGGTTTGTGGTTCAGTGGTAACATGCTTTTCTAGCATGTGTGGGACACTGGGTTCTATTCTAAGCACCACATACAAATAAACAAAATGAAGGTCAATCACAACTGAAAAAATTAAAAATAAAAAAGTAGAAATATTACCAAAACTCCAAGCTTTTATGGATGTTAAATTAAAAAAATTATGTTACATAGCCTTATGTAATTTCTAGACTATCCAAAAGAGTCATTAAATGTTAGATTATTAGTGCGATAACTAAAAATCCATTGCTCTTTCCTCAACATTCTGTGGCATGCTAGTGGTAAAATAAATTCTATTATAACACCAAAAAAAAAATAATCTAATATTTCTATAGTAACTGACCCAGTTTAATATCAAGGCTAGTAGATTCCTATGGGACATGATGTGTATTTTGACATTCATTTTTATTCAACACTGGAACATTACTATTTCTTCAGTTTATGCACATCATAGGATATATATTTCATCCACAAGTTCGCTAATTTATACGCATTTGTTTCACTTTCAGTCACTTCCTGCTTCAGAACACATGTATTTCTCTATGTTTCTTGACTGCTCTTTTCATGAGACTTCTTTCCAAACTCATTATTTTCAATTTCCATTATCACATTTGAAGCAAAACTCATACACCCGTCATGATAAGCCAAACCCTAGTATTACCATTAGATGTACAACTAGCTGGAATGAATGATTGTATATCAATATAAGATTTCTTACTTAGTTTCAGATATCAATTAAATCCATTATTTAAAGTGGAACCAGTTATATTATTTATTCACAGTATGGTCTTTTCATGCATTATCTCTATATTCATAGACACAGGATACACCTCTTTGTACCCCCAATACTAATTTATACGTCTTCAAAATATTGCTCCCAGAAATGGTGGAAGAAATGCACATGTCACCTGATTTACATATACATTTTATCACAGTAATATTCTGGACACAAAACGCAAAGGTGACACTTATGATTTTACCAAACCTAAATGGAAAGTGAACATGGATTACTAAAAACTTCCATGTCCAGTTTGCCTAATGCTCTCAAATGTGAATCCTATTCTTGACTACATATTTGTTTCTTCCTAAGATTATATATTCAACCTCAAGCCCGTTGAAAATGTCTAATCTTATCACTCACTTTTTCATTTGCCTGATTTCCTAATGTCTCTATTGATATCTGCTTTCCTACATATTTTCCCCAGCTTATCATTGTGACTGACTCTTCACATGTGCTCACATTTACATTCAATCTCTACCAGAAACCCTATTGCAAAATAACTTTTGGTCCAAATCCTATACTCACTCTTAGTTCTAAACCTACAGACTATCTTTCTAATAATACCGACTATCCCTTCTTGACTAGAAGTTCTCTTTGACATTCCATCATTCAAGGTACAAAGTCCTATGCCATTGAACATTGATTTCTCTGAGACATTTCTGCAGAACATAATTCAAAGCTAAGTATCCCAATCAAGGGCCCAATGCCCTTCTGGGCTTCAAATCTTACCTAGATTTCTGTTTTCATTCTTATATTTCACTTTTACATTCTTGTAAATATTACAGGTTCCCAATACCATTATTCATGCCGTGGAATGTTTCTTAACCCAAATTGAACTTTTATTAACCGTAACCATACACTCTTCCCTGAATCAAACTTTACAGAAGAGCAGGGACAGAGTTGCTTTTACAATACAGGAATGTAGGGGTTCTTAAACCTGCTGAGATCCTCAAAGGTCCATGCAGAAATGATCCCTGGAGAAGACGTAGGCAGCTATGAAGGAGTTGAGAGAGCAAAAGTCATCTTGCATGGCAAACCCCCTTGTCAGGATGAAGGGATGTGTCTGAATCAGTCTCTCTATCTAAATGTAGAGAAGATGGACTAAACCAGTCCTGTGTGGGGAGATGTTCCCAGGCGCCTATGTTTGTTATACCATTCTATCTTGTGAACTTGTCACTGAAAGTAGGGGCAGCCTCTATCTCATGGGACCCTTGGAAGCAAATGTTAAAACAAAGTGATTGCCAAGGTAGTGACCTCATACATTTCCTGAAGAAAGTGACCTACCTCACTTCCTTGGTGATGTAACTCTCTGAACTTGGGATCCAAGATGCCAGGCTGCCAGAGCCAGTCCCAGTCCCAATCCCAGTGGGCTCACTTGTTTGGATGTACCAAGGACAGAGTCAGTATTTCTTGGTATCTACTAATGTGAGGATTGCCAAATGCCAGGACAGATCTGAAGAGGGGCCTTTCCTGAGAAAGCAGGTAGTGGCTCACCGCTGGCTCCTGAGAACTTCACAGAGTTTGCAAAGGAGACAGATCTGAGACAGGACAGGACATTTCATTGGAACATTATACGGCCCAACAGACAGAGGACACTCCAGATAGTCAGAGACCTACTTGCAGGAAGGAGATGCCTTTGTGAGTGTGAGTGTCAGTTTGTGGTTTTGTCTCATGTTCTGAGAATAGGTAGGAAAGACAGTTTGTTTGGTTTGGAATGGACTGTTTCTAGTAAGTCTTTTGACAAGGTGAGTGATTCTATGCCTGTGTATCCCACTGTGTCCGTGGTTGTAGACATTAGAAAAGAGAATGCATCAATGGATATGTCTTGTCTTGTAGAAAGCTTCCCAGCATTCATCCTGCCCAATTTATGAATGAACTGCAGCTTGCCTTATGGAGGGACAACACCTACTATCTTCCTAAGTTCCTGTTTTCTTCCTGAATTCTGGCAACTCTGCAGAATAGGCTCATGGTTTTGTGTCCAAGATATGTACCACCTCCAAGCTCTGTTACATGGCCATGTACTGGATAGCGGTAAGGAATGGCGAGCATCTCAGAAAACTCAGATATCAGTGTGACCAGGAAATTCTCAGTGGAGAAACCCTGCTTTGGGCCATTCTCTTACCTATGTTTCTGTTGCCCTGAATGTCAGGAAGGTCTTTGCCTCAGGCCACCCCTTTGTGAAGCCTGAAGAAAACAGTTTTCAAATGAAAATGAATGGTCATCACCTGTGGCTCTTTGCTTAGTTTCTTTGGAAATGGATGTGTCTTAATCAGCCTCTTGGACCTGTGTGAGGTTGTGGCTTAGATTCTCAGCACCTGATGGATCTAAAGAAAGATCCCATGTGTGCATCCAAACCAAAATGGCAAAAAGATCAGTTATGGTGGATGAAGTGTCTTGCCTTCCTTTGTTATGTTCCTGACCTACATCAAGTGAGAATAGGGATCATTTGGTTCAAATGAAATCTTCAAAGCCCTAAAGAAGTGCTTGGGTTTTCTCATTATTCCAAATCACATAAAGAATCTATACCTGACAGGCAGTAGGCTTCAAAATGGAGAAGCAGAGCAGTATTAACTGCAGTCCTATTTTATCACTCCTGGTTCAAATGCAGGGTGTCCAGGCCCCCATGACTTTAGGCAAATGAGGGGTAAGAGAGCTTATTTTGGACACTAACACATACCCCACTAGACTCTGACTACTAATCCTAACATGATGGAGAATAATAACCAAAACAGAATAGAAATACAAGCAGTTCAGAGGAGTCATGTTGTATAATTGGACTTGCCTTTTGCATTATATAGGCTAGGAATTATAAATCTACTCAATTTTTAATTAAAACAGTTCTCCATGTGTTTTTAAAGTTAACAAATATGTGAATTCCTCTCTCCCTTTCTCTGTGGCCTATTCAGCACATGTGTTTTTATATGCACATATAGAATTTTACCTGGTATCACATGTATATACTTGAGAGGTTGCTGACTTGGCAGATGCAAATTGTGAGAAGAGATCACTCCTCTTAATGCTGTTGGAACTGAAAATTCAAACTATTGGTGACCTTTCTAGCTGAACAAAATTATATATAAATCCATGTTCAGTAAAAAGTATATTTTGGGATGTGTGGATTATATATATTTCGTAATAAATTTCGATTGGCATATATATTGCTACTTTTTAATGTCTGTGTGAGTGTGTGTGTGTGTATATATATATAGGCATATGTATATATATGTATCTATATATATCTATATATCTATATATCTATATATCTATATATATCTATATCTATATCTATATCTATCTATCTATATATATATATATATATATATATATATATATATATATATATAAACACTCTCCAGATTTTTGAAAATATGAAATATATGTGTCTTATTATACACTCCCAAAATTTATTCATGTTCATGTATGTGGATTTATTATCAACTTTTCACAAGATTATTCTCAGAAATATTCATCCACCTGAAATACATATTTGTTTCCTAGTACTGAAAACTAACTTCAGTGAATGATGCATACAAATCCTAATATTTCTACAGTTACTGACCAAGTTTAACATCAATGCAAGTAGATTCCTATGGGACATGATATGTATTTTGACGTTCATTTGTATTCAACACTGGTACATTACTATTTCTTCAGTTTATGCACATCATGGGATATATATTTCATCCACAAGTTCGCTAATTTATATCAATTTGTTTCACTTTCAATTACTTCCTGCTTCAGAACACACGTATTCCTCCATGTTTCTTGACTAGTCTCTTCATGAGACTTCTTTACAAACACATTATTTTCGATTTCCATAATTACTTTTGAAGCAAAACTCACACACCCTTAATGACAAACCATAACCCTCATATTACCATTAGATGTATAACTGATAGGAATGAATGACTGTGTATCAATATAAGATTTCTTGTAAATTTTAAGATATCAATTTAATCCATTATTTAAAGTGGAATCAGTTATATTATTTATTCACAGTATCATCTATTCATGCATTATCTCTATATTCATACACACAGGGTACACCTCTTTGTACCCGCAATACTAATTTATACATCTTCAAAATATTGCTCCCTGAAATGGTGGAAAAAATACTTATGTCACCTGATCTACCTATACATTTTATCACAGTACTATTTTGGATACAAAATGCAAAGATCACACATATGTTTGTACAAAAGCCTAAATTGAATGGGAGCATGGATTACTAAAAACATTGATGTCTAGGTTGCCTAATTCTCTCAAATGTCCATCCTATTGGTGACTACATATTTGTTTCTTCGAAGATTATATAGTCAACATCAACCCTGTTAAAATGTCAAATCCTATCACTCACTTTATACTTTGCCTGATTTCCTACTGTCTCTATTGATGTTTCCTTTCCTACATATTTTCCCCAGTTTACCTATGTGACTGACTCTTCACATGTGCTGACATTGACCTTCATTCTATTACCGAAACCCTATTGATAAAGAACTTTTGGTCCATATCCTGTATTCACACTTCTTGCAAAACCTACCGACTATCTTCCTAATCCTATGGACTATCCCTGTTTGAGTGGATGTTCTTTTCTACAATCTATCATCCAAGGTACAAGGTCCTATGTCATTGATAATCAATTTATCTGAGACATCACTGCAGAACGTAATTCAAAGCTAAGTATCCAAATCAAAGGCCCAATGCCAATATGGACTTTAAATCTTACTACATTTCTGTTTTCATACATATTTTTCAACTCTATGTTCTTATATATATCACAGATTCCCAATACCATTATTCATCCACGAAAATGATTCCTAACCCAAAACAAACATGTAATTAACCCTAACCATAAACTGTTCCCTCAATCTACATTTACAAAAGAGCAGGGACAGAGTTGGTCTTACAATACAGAAAAGTAGGGGATTGTCCACCTGCTGAGAACCTCAAAGGTCCATGCAGAATTGATCCCTGGAGAAGATGTAGGCAGGTATGAAGGTCCTGAGAGATCAAAAGTCATCTTCCATGCCAAACAACCTGGTCAGGATGAAGGCTTTTGTCTGAATCAGCCTCTCTCTTCTTAATCTAGAGAAGATGGACCAAATGAGGCCTGTGTGGAGAGCTGTTCCCAGGTGCCTATGGTTGATATACCATTCTAACTTGTGAAATTGTCACAGAAATACGGTCAGCCTACATGTCATGGGACACTTGGATGCATGTGTTAGGACAAACTGGTTGCCAAGGCAGTAACCTCATTCAGTTCCTGAAAGAAGTTACCTCACCTCACTTTTTTGTTCATGGCACTTTCTGAACTTGGGATCCAGGAAGCCAGGCACCTAGAGCCTGTCTCAGTCCCAGACCCAGTGGTCTCACTTGTTTGATATAACAAGGACAGAGTCAGTCTTTCCTGGTATCTACTGATGTGAGAATGGACAAATGACAGGAAAGCTCTTAAGAGGGGCCTTTCCTGAGAAAGAAGGCAGTGGCTAACTGCTGGCTCCTGACAACTTCACAGAATTGGCCATGGACACCAGATGTGAGATAGGTGAGGCCATTTCAGGGGAACATAGTATGGCCTATCAGTCAGAGGACACTCCGGATAGTTACAAACCTACTTGGAGGAAGGAGGTGCTTATCTGGCTGGGGGTGTGGGTTTGTGGTTTTTTTCTCATGCTCTGAGAATATGTCTGAAAGGCGGTTTGTTTGGTTTGGAGTAAAGTGTTTCCAGAAAGTCGTATGAAAAGGCGAGTGTTTCTATGTCTGTGTATCTCACTGTGTCAGTGGTTGTAGACATTAGCAAAGAGAATGCATCAATGGATGAGTCTTGTCTAGTAGAAAGCTTCCCAGCATTCATCCTTCCCAATTTATGAATGGACTGCGGCTTGCCTTATGGACCGGCAACACCTGCTATCTTCCTAAGTTACTGTTTGCTTCCTGAATTCTGGCCACTCTCCAGAATAGGCTCATGGTTTTGTGTCCAAGATATGTACCACCTCCAAGCTCTGTGACACGGCCATGTGTTGGTTAAATGAAGGGCATGGCGAGCATCTCAGAAAACTCAGATATCAGTGTGACCAGTAAAGACTCAGTGGAGAAACCATGCTTTGGGCCTTTTCCTTACCTAATGTTCTGTTGCCCTGAATGTCAGGAAAGTCTTTGCCTCAGGCCACCCTTTTTGAAGCCTGAAGAAAAGTTTTCAACTGCAAATGAAGGGGCATCAACTGTGGCTCTTTGCTTAATTGCTTTGGAAAGGGATATGTCTTAATCAGCCTCTTGGCCTTGTGTAATTCTGTGGCTTAGATTCTCTGCACCTGATGGATCTAAAGAGAGATCCCATGTATGCATCCAAAAGCAAAATGTCCAAAAGAGCAATCATTGTGGATGAAGTCTCTCTCCTTCCGTGGTAAGGTTCCTGACCTCCATTAAGTGAGAATAGGCCTCCTTTGGGTCAAATAAGTTCTTCAAAGCCCTGCAGATTCTAGCCCATAGGTGATTGGGTTTTCTCATGACTCCAATTCACATGAGGAATCTAAATCCCACCATCAGTAGGCCTCAAATTTAAGAAGCAGAGCAAAATAAACGGCAGGCCTATTTGATGACTCTTAGTTCACAGGAAGGGTGTCCAGGCCACCCTGACTTTAGGCAAATGAGGGGCAAGGAAGCTTATTTTGGACACTGTCTTGGGCTGCACCCCTCACGGAAACCTCCAGCCAGAGGTTTTGATGAGTGTCTGTATGGAAGAAAATGAGGGCCATGTGGGAGTGTTTTGGTTTTAATTGTAGTCATTTTTGTGGTGGTTAGTAGAGATTACATGGTCCACCTTGGCTTGAACTTTGGTGGGATTCTCCATAAAGACTGAGTTCTCGTACTGAACTCAGAGAAGTATTGCCATGAATAGTGTTGGAATTTTAGGAGGCCACGCATGAGAGTCGCCCTTGGAAACTGAGATCTAGGCCCAGGGTAATTATTCACAGAACACTGGAAATCTCAGCCAGGATATCACATGATTTTGTTTGAAAAACTTGGCAACCATTGTTGAGAGTCAAAACACACATGGACCTCACATTGTAGACCTCAATGTTCCTGGATTCATGTGACCTTTTGGCCACTCTTTGGGAAGTCTTTCCTGTGAGAGATCTCCAGATATTTCATTGAAATGAGCTTCCTCACCATTTAATAGTTCCAGAATGCCTCCAACTTCATCCTTGAAAAATGGCTAGGTCAATATATCATGAAATTTTTAAAATTCCCATGACAAGTTGGCACTGGAGATTCTTTGGATATCCTGTGGCCGATCATAAGAATAACAGTCAGTGCCTTGATTGACTGGTTTTCATAAAAATTGTGCAGAACAGTGATGCCAGGAAGCTGGAGCCTGCTGAGGAGTGGGCCTAGAGCATTGGTGGGCAGGTGTGTGATAAAACATCTGCGGTGTGTTCATGTGGATCTGCCTTTGGCTTCCAAATGGCTTTTGACTGATGTGGTGCAGCCAGCAGTCCCTTCAATGTAAAGGCATCTTGTTATATGCAGAGGTTTTAGGGAAATATTTAGAATCAGGTTGCTATGGTCAAGGGGGCAACTATGTGGGATATAAGCCTGTTAGGTGCATTCTCCTGCAGACCCTGACCCACCACACGTGATAGAACCCCCTCACGCACAGAGTAACAGTTGAATTCTTTGTATTTCTTGAAGCAAATACCAAAATCTCAGTGCAGCAGCAAGAAACACCACGAAAAGTGGAGAATGACCAAATAGCTTCACAGGCCCATGTGGATACACTTAGCCCCTCGTGTCCACAGTTTACCTACAAAGAGAGTATTCAGCACTGCTGACTCATGTTCAGGGAAAATAAGAAACCATGTCCTCCAGGTCACATAGATGAAGACGCTGATTTGATGGTCTCACTACAAACGAAGCTGAAGCTCCCGACAACAACATATATTTCAAGTGCCCACCCTCAGAGGCAGTTTCTCAAGAAGTCTTTACGCCAGCAGAGCTCCATGTTTTTGGAATGATTACACTGTCCCTTACTTTTGGAATCTCCTCTACCTCCTCCAAGGTTGTGAACTCCTGAGCATATTCCATTCCAGATATTTATTCACAGATTTTCTAACTCTTCTCTTCTAATTGTGTCTTACTCTGCGCGATTGTAATGTCAAGGCATTGTTCTGGATGAGAGTGGGAAGATTTTTGTGTACCACATATTTACATACACTTTGGATTCATTTTCCAATTTTCCTTTCAAAATACTGAATACCTCACACTAACACTTACCCTACTAGACTCTGACAACTAATCCTAATAAGATGGAGAAAATTAAACCAAAAAAAATAGAAATACAAGCAGTTCAGAGAAGGCATGGTGTATAGTGGAATTGCCTTTTGCATTATTTAGGGTAGGAGTTATAAATCTAGTCAATTATTTGTTAAAATATTTCTCCATGTGTTTTAAAGTTAACAAATATGTGAATTCCTGTTTCCCTGTCTCTGTAGTCTATTCAGCACATGTATTTTTACATGCAATTATAGAATCTTACCTGATACCACACGTACATTTTTGTGAAGTGGCTGACTTGGCAGATACAAATTTTAAGAGATCACTCCTCCTAAACGCTTTAGAACTGAAAATTCAACCTATGCGTGAGCTTCCTAGTTGAACAACATTATACATAAATCCATGTTAAATAAAATAAATATTTTTGGATCTCTGGATGATATAAATTTCATGGTGAATTTCATATAGCATATATTATGCTATTTTTAATGTCTGTGTGTGTTTGTGTGTGTGTGTGTATATATATATATATATATATATATATATATATATATATATATATATATTTTCTCCAGATTTTTCAAAATATGAAATATGTGTCTTATTATACACTCCCTTAACTCATTCATATTCAAGTATGTGGATTTATAATCAAATTTTCTCAAGAGTTTTCTCAAAATATTCATTCTCCTGATATACATATTTGTTTCTTAGTACTGAAAACTAACTTTAGTGAATGGTGCATACAAATCCTAATATTTCTACAGTAACTGACCTAGTTTAACATCAACGCAAGTAGATTCCTATGGGACATGATGTGTATTTGGATGTTCATTTTATTCAACACTGGTACATTACTATTTCTTCAATTTATTCACATCATGGGATATATATTTCATCCACAAGTTCGCAAGTTTATAGGCATTTGTTTCACTTTCAATCATTTTCTTCTTCAGATCACATGTATTCCTCCATGTTTCTTGACTGGTCTTTTTATGAGACTTCTTTCCAAACACATTAATTTAGATTTCTATGATCACTTTTGAAGCAATACTCACACACCTTTCATGATAATCATAACCCTAATATTACATATAGATGTATTACTGGTTGGAATGAATGATGTTATATCAATACAAGATTTCTTATAATATTTCATATATTAATTCAATCCATTATTTAAAGTGGGAACAGTTAAATTATTTATTCAAAATGTGGTCTATTCATGCATTATGTCTATATTCATGGACACAGGGTACACCTCTTTTACCCCCAATAGTAATTTATAGGTCTTGAAAACATTACTTCCAGAAATGCTTGAAGAAATGCTCATGTCATCTGATCCACATATACATTCTATGACAGTAATATTCTGGACAAAAAATGCAAAGGTCACACTTATAATTGTACCAAAGCCTAAAATGAAAGTGAACATGGATTACTAAAAGCATCCATGTCCAGGTTTCCTAATGCTCTCAAATGTCAATCCTAATGGTCACTGCATATTTGTTTCTTCTTAAGATTATATATTGAAACTCAACAGTGTACAAAATGTCTAATCCTATCACTCACTTTATACTTTGCCTGATTTTGTAAAGTCTCTATTATTATCTGCTTTTCTACATATTTTTCAAAGTTCATCATTGTGACTGAATTTTCATATGTGCTGACATTTACATTCACTCTCTAACTGAAAGCCTATTGCTAAAGAAATTCCCGTCCAAATCCTGTACTCACTCTTCTTCCTAAACCTACCGACTATCTACCTAATCGTACCGACTATCCCTTTTTGACTGAATGTTCTCTTCCTCATTCAATCATCCAATGTACAAGGTCCTATGCCATTGTAAATGGATTTATCTGAGACATCTGTGCAGAACCTAATTCAACACTACGTATCCCAATCAAGGGCCTAATGCCCTTCTGGGCTTCAAATCCTAGATTTCTGTTTTCATACATATATTTTACCAATATAATTTAATAAATATCGCATGTTCCCAATACCATTATTCATCGCGCAGAATGATTCCTAACCGAAATCGAACCTGTTATTACCCTAACCATCATCGCCTGGAGGTCATTCCTCAAAAAAAGGAAAAACCAACAAATAAATGAGCTCACACTTCATCTCAAAGCCCTAGAAAAGGATGAACAAAACAACAGCAAATGCAGCAGAAGGCAAGAAATAATTAAAATCAGAGCGGAAATCAACAAAATTGAAACAAAAGAAACTATTGAAAAAATCAACAAAACTAAAAGTTGGTTCTTCGAAAAAATAAACAAGATTGACAGACCCTTAGCCATGCTAACGAAGAGGAGAGAGAACTCAAATTACTAACATACAGGATGAAAAAGGCAATATCACAACAGATGCTACAGAAATTCAGAAGACAATTAGAAATTATTTTGAAAACCTATATTCCAATAAAATAGAAGATAGTGAAGACATCGATAAATTTCTTAAGACATATGATTTGCCCAGACTGAGTCAGGAGGATACACACAATTTGAACAGACCAATACCAATGGATGAAATTGAAGAAGCAATCAAGAGACTACCCACCAAGAAAAGCCCGGGACCGGATGGGTATACAGCGGAGTTTTACAAAACTTTTAAAGAAGAATTAATACCAATACTTTTCAAGTTATTTCAGAAAATAGAAAAAGAGGGAGCTCTTCCAAATTCATTCTATGAGGCCAACATCACGTTGATTCCGAAACCAGACAAAGACACATCAAAGAAAGAAAACTTCAGAACAATAACCCTGATGAACCTAGATGCAAAAATCCTCAATAAAATTCTGGCGAATCGGATACAAAGGCACATCAAAAAAATTGTGCTCCATGATCAAGTAGGATTCATCCCTGGGATGCAAGGATGGTTCAATATACGGAAATCAATAAATGTTATTCACCACATCAATAGACTTAAAGATAAGAACCATATGATCATCTCGATAGATGCAGAAAAAGCATTTGACAAGTACAGCATCCCTTGATGTTCGAAACATTAGAAAAACTAGGGATAACAGGAAATTACCTTGACATTGTAAAAGCTATCTATGCTAAGCCTCAGGCTAGCATCATTCTGAATGGTGAAAAATTGAAGGCATTCCCTCTAAAATCTGGAACAAGACAGGGATGCCCTCTATCACCACTTCTATTCAATATAGTTCTCGAAACACTGGCCAGAGCAATTAGACAGACGAAAGAAATTAAAGGCATAAAAATTGGAAAAGAAGAACTTAAATTATCATTATTTGCGGATGACATGATTTTATACATAGAAGATTTAAAAGGGTCTACAAAAAAACTACTAGAACTAATAAATGAATTCAGCAAAGTAGCAGGATATAAAATCAACACGCATAAATCAAAGGCATTCTTGTATATCAGCAACAAAACTTCTGAAATGGAAATGAGGAAAACCACTCCATTCACAATATCCTCAAAAAAATAAAATACTTGGGAATCAACCTAACAAAAGAAGTGAAAGATTTATACAATGAAAACTACAGAACCCTAAAGAGAGAAGTAGAAGAAGATCTTAGAAGATGGAAAAATATACCCTGTTCATGGATAGGCAGAACTAACATCATCAAAATGGCGATATTACCAAAAGTTCTATATAGGTTTAATGCAATGCCAATCAAAATCCCAAAGGCATTGCTTGTAGAAATAGATAAAGCAATCATGGAATTCATATGGAAAAATAAATGACCCAGAATAGCAAAAGCAATTCTAAGCAGAAAGTGCGAATCAGGCGGTATAGCGATACCGGATTTCAAACTATATTACAGAGCAATAGTAACAAAGACAGCATGGTACTGGTACCAAAACAGGCGGGTGGACCAATGGTACAGAATAGAGGACACAGAGAACAATCCACAAAGTTACAACTATCTTATATTTGATAAAGGGGCTAAAAGCATGCAATGGAGGAAGGATAGAATCTTCAACAAATGGTGTTGGGAAAACTGGAAATCCATATGCAACAAAATGAAACTGAACCCCCTCCTCTCACCATGCACAAAAGTTAACTCAAAATGGATCAAAGACCTTGATATCAAATCAGACACTCTGCGTCTGATAGAAGAAAAAGTTGGCTACGATCTACATATAGTGGGGTCGGGCTCCAAATTCCTTAATAGGACACCCATAGCACAGGAGTTAATAGCAAGAATCAACAAATGGGACTTACTTAAACTAAAAAGTTTTTTCACAGCAAAAGAAACAATAAGAGAAGTAAATAGGGAGCCTACATCATGGGAACAAATATTTACTCCTCACACGTCAGATAGAGCCCTAATATCCAGAATATACAAAGAACTTAAAAAATTAGACAATAAGATAACAAATAACCCAATCAACAAATGGGACAAGGACCTGAACAGAAACTTCTCCGAGGAGGACATACAATCAATCAACAAGTACATGAAAAAATGCTCATCATCTCTAGCAGTCAGAGAAATGCAAATCAAAACCACCCTAAGATACCATCTCACTCCAGTAAGATTGGCAGCCATTATGAAGTCAAACAACAACAAGTGCTGGCGAGGATGTGGGGAAAAGGGTTCTCTTGTACATTGCTGGTGGGGCTGCAAATTGGTGCGGCCAATTTGGAAAGCAGTATGGAGATTCCTGGGAAAGCTGGAAATGGAACCACCATTTGACCCAGCTATTGCCCTTCTCGGACTATTCCCTGAAGACCTTAAAAGAGCGTATTACAGGGATACTGCCACATCGATGTTCATAGCAGCACAATTTACAATAGCTAGATTGTGGAACCAACCCAGATGCCCTTCAATGGATGAATGGATTAAAAAAATGTGGCATCTATACACCATGGAGTATTACGCAGCACTAAAAAATGACAAAATCTTGGAATTTGCAGGGAAATGGATGGCACTAGAGCAGATTATGCTTAGTGAAGCTAGCCAATCCCTAAAAAACAAATACCAAATGTCTTCTTTGATATAATGAGAGCAACTAAGAATAAAGCAGGGAGGAAGAGCAGGAAGAAATGATTAACATTAAACAGAGACATGAGGTGGGAGGGAAAGGGAGAGAAAAGGGGAATTCCATGGAAACGGAGGGAGATCCTCATTGTTATACTAAATTACATATAAGAGGTTGTAAGTGGAATGGGAAAACAAACAAGGTGAGAAATGAATTACAGTAGAAGAGGTAGAGAGAGAAGATGGGAGGGGAGGGGAGGGGGGATAGTAGAGGATAGAAAAGGTAGCAGAATACAACAGTTACTAGTATGGTATGATGTAAAAATGTGGATGTGTAACCCATGTGATTCTGCAATCTGTACTTGGATAAAAAAGGGAGTTCAAAACTCACTTGAAGCTAATGTATGCTAATGTATGAAATATGATATGTCAAGAGCTTTGTAGGGTTTTGAACAACCAATAAAAAAAAAAAGAAATTTCCGTCCAAATCCTGTACTCACTCTTCTTCCTAATCCTACCGACTATCTACCTAATCGTACCGACTATCCCTTTTTGACTGGATGTTCTCTTCCTCATTCAATCATCCAATGTACAAGGTCCTATGCCATTGTAAATGGATTTATCTGAGACAACTGTGCAGAACCTAATTCAACACTACGTATCCCAATCAAGGGCCCAATGCCCTTCTGGGCTTCAAATCCTAGATTTCTGTTTTCATACATATATTTTACCAATATAATTTAATAAATATCGCAGGTTCCCAATACCATTATTCATCGCGCAGAATGATTCCTAACCCAAATCGAACCTGTTATTACACTAACCATACACTGTTCCCTCAATCTAACTTTACAGAAAAGCAGGGACAGAGTTGGTCTTACAATACAGGAGTGTAGGGAAACTTCCACCTGCTGAGAACCTCGAAGGTCCATGCAGAAATGATCCATGGAGAAGATGTAGGCAGCTATGAAGGACCTGAGGGAGGAAAAGTCAACTTCCATGGTAAACAACCTGGTCAGGATGAAGGGATGTGTCTGAATCAGCCTCTTTCATCTTAATGTAGAGAAGATGGACCAAACCAGGCCTGTGTGGAGAGCTGTTCCCGGTTGCCTATGGTTGATATACCATTCTAACTTGTGAAAATGTCAGAGCGAGTAGGTGCATCCTCCATCTCATGGGACCCTTAGAAGCAACTTTTAGGAAAAAGTTGTTGCCAAGGCAGTGACCTCATTTAGTTCCTGAAGGAAGTGACCTCACCTCACTTCCTTGGTGATGGAACTCTCTGAACTTGGGATACAGGAAGTCAGGCACCCAGAGCCAGTCCCAGTTCATGTCCCAGTGGTCAAACTTGTTTGGATTTTCCAAGGACAGAGACAGTCTTTCTTGGTACCTACTGATGTGAGGATGGCCTAATGCCAGGAAGGTCTGAGGAGGGGCCTTTCCTGAGAAAGAAGGTAGTGGCTCAACGCTGGCTCCTAACAGCTTCACAGAGTTGGACACGGAGACCAGATCTGAGAGAGAACAGCCCATTATGGGGGAATATATTATGGCCCACCAGTCAAAGGACACTCCATATTTTCACAGACCTACTTGGGGGTCTGTGTGGGTGTGGGTGTGGGTGTGGGTTTGTGGTTTTGTCTCATGTTCTGAGAATAGGTAGGAAAGTCGTTTTGTTTGGTTTGGTGTGAATTGTTTCTAGTAAGTCTTTTGACAAGGCGAGTGTTTCTATGTCTGTGTATCCCACTGTGTCCGTGGTTGTAGACATTAGAAAAGAGAGCGCATCAATACATATGTCCTATCTAGTAGAAATCTTACCAGCGTTCATCCTGTCCTATTTATGAATGGTCTACGGCTTGCCATATGGATCGGCCACTCCTAATATCTTCCTAAGATCCTATTTTCTTTCTGAATTTTGGCCAAACTCCAGAATAGGCTCATGGTTTTGTGTCCAAGATATGTACCACCTTTAAGCTCTGTGACATGGCCATGTACTGGATAGCTGAAGGCAATGGTGAGCATCTCAGAAAACTCAGATATCAGTGTGATCAGGAAAGTCTCAGTGGAGAAACCCTGCTTTGGGCCTTTTGCTTACCTATTGTACTATTGCCCTTAATGTCAGGAAAGTCTTTGCCTCAGGCCACCCCTTTGTGAAGACTGAAGAGTTTTCAAATGGAAATGAATGGGCATCACCTTTGGCTCTTTGCTTAATTGCTTTGGAAAGGGATGTGTCTGAATCAGCTTCTTGGCCCTGTGTGAGGTTGTGGCTTAGATTCTCAGCACCTAATGGATCTAAAAAAATCCCATGTGTGCATCCAAAACCAAAATACCCATAAGAGCAGTCATTGTGGATGAAGTCTCTTACCTTCCTCTGTAAAGTTCCTGACCTCCATCTTTGAGAATAGGGATCCTTTGGGTCAAATGAGTTCTTCAAATCACTACAGAGGCTAGGCCATAGGTGCTTGGGTTTTCTCATGACCCCAATTAACATAAGGAATCTAAACCCCACAGTAATTAGGCCACAAAATGGAGAATCAGAGCAGTATTAAGGGCAGGCCTCTTTCATCACTTCTGGTTCACATGAAGGGTCTCCCTGCCACACTGACTTTAAGCAAATGGGGGAAAGGGACCTTATTTTGGATACTGTCTTTGGCTTTGGCCCTCATGGAAACCTACAGCCTGAGGTTATGATTAGTGTCTATATGGAAGAAGATGAGGGCCATGTGGGAGTGTTTTGGTTTTAATTGTGGTCATTTTTGTGGCCGTTGGAAGAGATGACTGGGTCCACCTGGGCTTGAACACTGGTGTGATTCCCCTTAGAAACTGAGTTATGGAACTGACCTCAAAGAAGTATTGCCATGTATTGTGTTGGGATTTTAGGAGGCCACGCATGAGAGTCGCCCTTGGAAACTGAGATCAAGGCCCAGGGTGGCTTTCCACAGAGCACTGGGAATCTCAGGAAGGATATCACATGATTTTATTTTTAAAGAATTGGCAGCCATAGTTGCAAGTCAAAGCACAAAAGGATCACACATTGTAGACCTCAAATGCCTGGCTTAATGTGACCTTTTAGCCTGTCGTTGGGAATCATTGCCTGTTAGAATTCTCCAGAGATTTCATTGAAATAAGCTTCCTCTCCATTTCATGGTTCCTGAATGAATTAAACACCACAGTGCCTCAAACTTCATCCTTGAAAAAAGGCTAGATAAATACCATTAAATTTTTGAAATTCCCATGAACAGGTGTCAGTGGAGAACCTTTGGATGTCTTATAGATGATCATGAGTGTACCAGACAATGCCTTGATTGACTGGGTTTCATGAAAATCATGTAGAACAGAGATGCCAGTAATTTGGAGCCCGATGAGTAGTCGGCCTAGAGCAGTGGAGTGTAGGTGTTTGTTAAAACATCTGTGATGGGGTCATGTGGATCTGCCATTGGCTTCCAAATGGTTTGTGACTGACATGGTGCAGCCCCCATACCCTTGTATGTAAAGGCATCTTGTTATACGGAGAGGTTTCAGGGCAATGTTTAGAATCAGATTGCTATTGTCAAGGGGGCAAGCTATGTGGGATAGAAGCCTGGTTGGTGCACTCTCCTGCAGACCCTTAACCAACACACGTAACAGAACTCCCTCCAGCACTCTGTCCTAGTTGACCTCTTCATATTTCGTGAAGCAAATACTAAACTCCCAATGCAGCTGCAAGAAACACCATGAAAAGTAGAGGAAGACCAAATGGCTTCAAAGTCCACACTGGGAGACACTTTGCCCCCAAATGGCAACAAATTACCTACAAAGAGAGAATTCAGCCCTGCTGCCTCATGTTTATTGGAAAATAAGAAACCATGTGCTCCAGGTCACACAGATGCAGACCCAGATTTGATGGTCTCACTACAAAGGAAGTTAAAACTCCTGACAACAACATATATTTCAAGTGCCCAACCTCAGAGGCAGTTTCTCAAGAAGTCTTTAGGCCAACAGAGCTCCATGTTTGTGGAGTTTTTACCATGTACCTTACTTTTCGAAACACCTCTACCACCTCCAAGGTTGTTAACTACTGAGAATTTTCCATTCCAGATGTGTATTCACAGATTTTCTAACTCTTCTTCTCTTATTGTGTCTTACTTGGGGTGAAGGTAATGTCAAGGCATTGTTCTGAATGAGAGTGGGAAGACTTTTGGGTAGCACATATTTGCATAAACATTGGATTCATTTTCCAATTTTCTATTCGAAATACTGAATCCCTGACTGTCAGAGGTAGAAGGAATTCTATTCTACTTCAAAGAATAGCCTGACACTTACAAGAAACAGCCACCAGGAGACATCCTGTCTGAGAGACATCCTGTAGCCATCTGTCTCCCTGAGACATCCTGCGGCCATTTGTCTTTCTGAAACTTCCTGAGGTTATCTCACCTTGTGAAGACATCTAGGAACTGCCGATAAGAGAGATTTCCCACATCCAGCATACAAATACCCCTGTGTGAACAATAAAAGTTTGCAGCTTGATCAGAACTCCTGTCTTGCTGTCATCTCTCGTGTCTCTTGTCCCTTCATTCCTCCCTATCTAGGTTCGCTGCCCACGTTGATGTGTCCTGCCGGCTGGGACATCTGGCGCCCACCGACTGGGGCTTGAGCTTTTGATTGAGGGGGACCCCGTCCTCCTGGAAGATTTGGTCAAGCGGAGCTTCCAATAACTGCAGAAGACACCACCGAGAGACAGATCCAGGAGGAGCGTGGGGATGACGCACGGTGATTGACCCACTATGGGACAAGCAGTTTCGTCATATGATTTGTTTTTGTCAGGCTACAAGGAGTCCTTGCAGACATGGGGGCGCGTGTTTAGAAAAAAGACTTAATTTTTTTTTTCATACATAAGAGAGCAGTGTCCATGGTTTCCTCTTGAAAGGACCATTGATGGTAAAAGATGGCTTGGAGTAGGAGACTGTTTAAAAGATTATTATGAATCCTTTGGCCCAGAAAAAGTGCCTGTTCCCACCTTTTCTTACTGGAACTTAATTAATGAAATTCTTAAAAGTTCACCCTTTGACAATGGTACCTTAAAACTTGTCGAGGTTGGGGAAGAGGCTATGCAAATACTTCTCGTATCCCCTCGGCATGCCCATCAGTTAGTATAGACATAGACCCTTCTCAGGCTCCCCAGGACCATGGGAACCTTCCTGGTCCCCCTCAAAATACCACCCTAAGGATTAAGGCTCCAATGGTTACCAACTGCCTTTATCCAGTTTTAAATTCCGAAGACTCATTGACCCCTGTAGAGGAGGCTACCTTGGAGAAGGAAGCAGCTCGCTACCATTCAGAAGACCCTGCACCTCTCAAGACCCTGCCACAGCCTATAGGACTTACACATCCAACCCCTCCTATATCCCTCCTGCCTTTTGTGCTCTGGCCCTTCAGGGTACAAATGCCCCCCCCAGATATTTTTTCCCCACTTCCCTTGCCTAAACTGGCTCCTTTGTGAGCATCCTTCCAACATAGACAGGAACAGATCCAACCTTTAAAAGAATTAAGATCCCTTCACTCTGAGCTCTGTTCATTAGCCTTAGGTATGGAGTCAAAGTAACTGGCCTACAGTGGTCTAATACAAAGGCGAAGCCACTCCATCAACCTGTGCTCGCCTTCCCAGTCACCACCAGTCAGATAGATAAGCCTGCCCAGGCTGAGGTCAAAGACTTAGACGAGGATCAAGAGGAGGAAGCGGAGAAATGGAATAAGGAGATCAGGACTCAGAGGATGAGGAGTTCAGCCCTAGGCAGGCAGGAACCCAGAGTCTACAAAAAATTAAGCCTGCATTTTCCTGAAAAACTTAAAAAGGCTTGTGCTCACTATGGCCCCTTTGCACCCTACATGTTGGCTTTATAAGAAAGCCACAGCACACAATGACTTACTCCCAATGATTGGAAATTTTTAGACCAAGCTACCCTCAGTGCCAGAGACTTCCTCTTATGGAATGCAGATTTCAAAGAGCACTGTCGGGAAACTGCTCAAAAAATTTTAACTAAGGCCTCCTCTAAGTCCGGGACTTATGTTAAGCTAGTGGGCAATGAGCCTTTTGACACTAAAACTAAACAGGCACATTTCCCTGCTGGACTTTTGATGCAGATTCAGATGGCTGGCTTACATGCTTGGAGACACCTCCCTCAAAAGTCTCGGCTACCACTTCCCTGGCAAAAATTCGACAAGGGCCCGACGAGCCTTATAGCGACTTTGTTCCCAGGCTTAACCTAGCTGTGGAATGCTTGCTTGGACCAAGTGAAAACAAAAGCTCTTTTGTAAAACATCTTGCCTTTGAAAATGCCAACCCGGCATGTCAGGATGTTCTTCAACCACATAAGGATAAAGGGAAACTTTCTGACTTTATTAGACTCTATGCAGGGGTAGGTGCAGCTCATGCCATGGGTCTTGCCCTAGGTGTCACCTTTACCAAGACCTTTCACAATCCTGGCTCACGTACTTGCTTTACTTGTAAACAACCTGGCCATTTTGCACGCAAGTGTCCGACAGGCAAAGAAAGCCTAGGAATAGCATCTCCTTCAACTGGGGCTATACCGCCCCAAGCTACCCTTTGCCCTAGATGTGGTAAAGGTCATCACTGGGCCAGTGAGTGTAGATCTAAGACAAATGCCCTCAGACACCCTATTTTTTCCTGCTTCTTGGGAAACTCCCTGCGGGGCCAGCCCCGGGGCACGACATCCCCCAGGACAAAACCAGGGGCAATAAGATTTTTTCCCTTCCAAACTCCCAACCTACCTCAAAATTCTTCTCCACAATTGCTTCCCTCCAACTAGCCACTCCAGGCAGCGCAGGATTGGACATCTGTGCCACCACTGAAACTATATTAGACTCAATGCAAGGGCCCCAGATAATACCCACTGGAATTATGGGTCCCCCTCCATCTCATATCTGTGCCCTTATTTTTGGAAGAGCCTCTACTAACTTACATGGTGTTCAGGTCTTCCATGGCATTAATTATAATGACTTCACTGGAGAAAAAAAAATAATGGCCACAGCTATTAATGGAGTTTTGGCCATCCCAGCAGGAACAAGTCTTGCACAATTAATACTCCTTCCCTTGAATCCAGGAGGCACTTAACCACCCAAACCTACCGCGGGGGACTGCCTCCTTGGGCTGCTCTGATGTAAATTGGGTTCAACCCGTTTCTCAAAATAGACCCACCATTTCCTTACTTATTGAAGGAAAGGAATTCCAAGGAATTCTAGATACTGGAGCTGATGCCACAATTATTTCTCAAAAATATTGGTCATCAGCTTGGATCCTCACCCCATCCTTGACTGACCTTAAAGGGATAGGACAGTCAAAAAATCCTCTGGTCAGCTCTACAGCTCTTATCTGGACTGATAAAGAGGGTAATAAGGGAATTGTCACTCCTTTCATTGTTCCTGACCTCCCTGTTAACCTATCGCCCGAGATATTTTGAGTCAAATGGAAGTCATTCATGCCAGTCCCAATTCCATGGTGACTCATCAAATGCTTCGTATTTATTTTGTCCCTGGTATAGGCCTTGGGAGACTGAGACAAGGACTGGTTGAGCCAATAAAACCCATACAAAAAAGAAATACATATGGACTTGGGTATTCGGATTTTTAGTGTCAGTCTCTGACTCTCCTGTACCCCATGGAGATAAAATTATTTGGGTGACTCAGACTCTTGTGTGGTTGGATCAATGGTCCCTTACCCAAGAAAATTTGGAGGCTGCCTCCATGTTAGTGCAGGAACAGTTGGCAGCCGGCCATGTAGAGCCCTCAACCTCACCATCGAATACTCCAATTTTTGTTATCAAGTAAAAATCAGGCAAGTGGTGCCTTTTACAATATTTGTGTGCCATTAATAAACCTATGTGCCGAATAAGAGCACTACAGCCAGGCATTCCCATACCAGTGGCTATTCCCAAAAACTATTGTAAAATGATTATTGACTTAAAAGATTGGTTTTTTTTTTTACCATTCCTTTACATCCTGAGGATAGACACTATTTTGCCTTTAGTCTCCCTCACCTTAATTTTCAGGGCTCTATGCAGAGATTTCAATGGAAGGTTCTTCCCCAAGGTATGGCCAACAGCCCTAGTGTTTGCCAAAAATATGTTGCTCAAGCAGTAGACCCTGTGAGAGAGCTATGGCCACAAATTTATATTTTACATTATATGGATGATTTGTAATTGCTGCACCTAATAACCATGACCTTAATAATTGTTACTTGGACCTTTACAAAATCCTCACAACCTTGGGACTACAGATAGCTCCTAATAAGGTTAAAACACAGGACTGTTATACCTATTTGGTCCTTAAACTTCAAGATTATCAGATCCAAATTCCTAAGATACAACTATGGGTGGACCATCTTCACACCCTTAATGATTTTCAAAAATTACTGGGGAATATTCAATGGCTAAAAACATATTTAAAATTACCCACTTGTATACTTTTGTCCCTTAATGATATTTTGAGAGGTGATTCCCACCCCTCCTCCCCTCAAAAGCTTACTCCCGAGGCATGACAGGCATTAAACCAAGTCACAGAAGCCATTGCCAAACAGTTTTTTACAGAACATTCTTATAACCATCCTCTGGTTCTGGTTATTTTACACACTCCTCATACACCCACCGGAATATTTCGGCAGCGAAATACACATTTTAGAAATAAAGGCTGCCTTTGCTTTGGGTCCATTTACCCACCACATTCTCCAAGGTTATTACTGTTTTTCTTGCTCAGGTAGCTTCTATTATTTTTAAATGTCGTTTGCTATCTCGACAACATTTTGGCAAAGACCATGATAATATTTTAATTTCATATACTAAAGACCAAACCCAATTTTTACTACAGGCAGAGAATGAATGGCTTTTTGAGAACAATTGATAACCACCTCCCCAATGACCCCCTTTTATATTTTGTCCAGTTACATCCATTTATTTTTGCCAAAATTACTCAAAAGGCTCCCATTCCTCAAGTCCTTACTGTCTTTACAGATGGTTCCAGTAATGGCCTAGCAGTCTTTGTTGTCAATAACCAACCTAACACCTTTGATACTGTCTATCATTCAGCACAGTTTGTGGAATTGTTTGCCATAACACAAGTTTTTAAAACATTTCTTGATAATCCTGTTAATATTTATACATACAGTGCCTACATTGCTCATTCTGTGCCCCTGCTTCAGATTTCACCCACCATTAAGGCTTCTTCCAATGTGGCCCATCGGTTTCACCAGCTTCAGAAGCTAATTCAGGCCAGACAACACCCATTTTTCTTAGGACACATCAGGGCACACTCTGATCTTCCCAGCCCTCTAACACAAGGTAATGCCAAAGCTGATGCAGCAACTCGTTTCATCTTTTCAATTTTTGTTGGCTCCATTCAAAAGGCCACGGATTTACACAATCTTCACCATCTAAATTTCCAGAACCTTCGATAACTATGTAAAATTACCAGGCAACAGGCACGAGAAATAGTAAAAGCATGCCCTGGTTGCCCTGTCTCCCTCCCCATTCAACACTTGGGAGTTAACCCCCGAAGATTACTGTCCAATCAGTTTTGGCAAATGGATGTTACTCATTTTTCTGAATTTGGAAAAACCAAATATATACACGTTTCTGTAGATACCTTCAGCGGCCTTATTTTTGCATCACCACATTCTGGAGAGGCTATCAAAGATGTCCTTTCTCATCTTGTTTCAGTGTTTTCCATAATGGGTAAACCAATACATATTAAAAACAAGATAATTGTCCTGCATATACCAGTGCCAAGTTTAAACAGTTTTGTGCTTCCTCGCAAATTTGTCATACTACTGGAATTCCATACAAGCCTCAGGCATTGTGGAACGTGCCCACCTTACCTAAAGACTTGGCTAACCCGCTTTAATGCTTCTGCACTTGTATTTACCACTCACAGGCATCGCCTTAATCATGCATTATTTGCCCTTATTTTTCTTTCCCTAGACAATGAAGGCCATTCGGCTGCAGACTGACACTGGCAATCCTCGTCCAATTCTGTTCGCCCACCTGTTATGTGGCACAATCCCCTTACAAATAAATGGAAAGGCCCAGGTCCTGTCCTCATCTGTGGACGAGGCTCAGCTTGTGTTTTGGACCAAGAGCAAGCAGCCCCAAGATGGTTACCAGAACGCCTGGTTAAACAGGTTAATGGCTTACCTCAACACAGGGATGGAGGCCCTCACCCTGAGGACAAATTTTCCTCTTTTTCAGATGCAGCCAACAATCTGTGTGAGGATCCTACTTAAGGCACTTCTGCTGAACAGGATTGTACACGGAGGCTTTGGCCCTCCACCTTCCAACATCATGGAGTACCTTTTTGGCCCTCCCTGTGAACGCAAGGGAGGATCTTGGACTCAGGCTCCCACTAGTTTGACCCAGACTGCTGACTGCGTGACTAAGGTGGCTTACCTCCGGGCCGAGGTTGACCATAAACTCAGAGGAGTTCATCAGCCTAAATTGGTATGTGTTAACAAGCCAAAGATTATTCCCCCTAGTACAAGAATACTCTCTAAAATTGTTCTGCAACTTGAACGCATACCCAAGAGATGCATGCCACTTGTTATGCGTCGGCCTCAATTTGTGTCAACAAGAAGGGAGAACAATTTTTTGAAGCCTCCCTAACTAAAACTCATGCAGCAGGAGCGACCACTATTCATTATACCCCCGTTCTTTTTGACCGGGGAGGAGAAGGCAAATACACCAAGCTACAGTCAGCTGGGTGCCAAGGCCCTGTTGGTAAACCCCCCTTCTGCCCCATTAAGGCACCTACAGGGGTCGCTGATGGTGGAGGATTCCCTTATGCTGTCAAGCATCCTCAGATAATCAAACTTTTGAAACCCCAAATCCCTGAGCTCACATATCATCTCTTAATATAGAGAAAATGCCAGCTCCCCGGTTTAGATAACAATATATTAGATATTTTGGAAACTACCTTCTCCTTGCTTAATAATTCCAACCCCACCTTTGCTGGTGATTGCTGGCTCTCCATGACAACAGGGGCAATCATGCCTATTGCAGTTCCTATTAATTCTATCATAGACGATGATAATACATGCCAACCCAGATTTCCTTTTAAAGTACAGTCTATAGGCACTTTTACAATATGTCTTTTAGGTGCGATGCAAAATAATACCTATGATATTGATGTTGGAGTTCCTTCCTTTGGAAATTGCTCAACAGTACAAAACTATTCCTCACCCACCCCATCTCTTTGTCCCTCCAATGGCACAGTTTTTATGTGTGGAGGAAACTCGGCCTTCCTGAGGCTTCCATCGAATTGGACCGTTGGCTGTGTTCTTGCCTTATTACTCCCTGATATAACTATTGTCCCAGGAGACAAAACTCTATGCATTCCTAGTCTAGACACCTTAGTCAAAAGACACAGGCGGGCAATACAGGCCTTACCACTCTTTGCCAGCCTTGGAATAACAGCTGCTGTGAACAAAGGTACAGCTGGCTTAGGCATGGCTATACACTCTTAGCATCGCCTGTCTCAACAACTTATAAATGATGTAAAAACTCTATCAGGAACCATTAGAGATTTGCAGGACCTAGTAGACTCCCTGGCAGAAGTGTTCCTTCAAAACAGAGAAGGCTTAGATTTACTGACAGCTAACCAGGGAGGTATTTGCTTGGCCTTAGGGGCACGATGCTGCTTTAATGCCAATAAATCAGTCATAGTACGCACTAAAATTAAGCAGCTTCAAGAAGATCTAGAAAAGAGATGAAGGGAACTTTTTGAAAATCCCCTCTGGACTGGGTTTAATGGATTTCTACCCTACCTTCTTCCCCTATTAGGCCCTTTGTTGGGTTTACTTTTAATGGTGTCCATAGGACCCTGCATTATAAACAGGCTTGTACAATTTATTATAGAACAGATTAATATTTTGGCCTCTAAGCCCATACAGGTCCACTATCATCACCTGGAGATGGAAGACCATGCTGCCAACATTTAAAAGGATGTTCTACCCTTCTCACAGGCTTATTTCTTAAGTTTACATCCCCACAGATCTCTCTTTCTTACATTAAACTATAAGTAACAGCTCTGACCAACCATCTTCTGCCATTGCCATAAGGGTTCGTCCTCCATGGGCCCCTTCACTTGGGGGGGGGGATGCACCCATGGAGTGAGGACGTTAGGCCATAATAACGGAGGATGCAGGATGGACTGCAGGAGGATGGATCCACGGATACCAAAACAGAAGACCTCTTAGTGACACGCTCTGGTGCATGGCGGTCGGCATGCTTCCCTTTTAAAGCCGTCTCCTCCAAAAATATGCCAAGGCCACCACGAAATCTTGTAAACATGCTCTCTCGAATCAGGAGATATTCAAAGGCCTGCTAGAGAAACAGAGCCTCTATCACCCCCTAAAACATTGGCCGGTAAGGTATGGTCAAATATTTTATATAAGAAAGGGGGAGAGGTCAGGGGCTAGAAGGAAGTTCTCCTTCAAAGTATAGCCTGACACTGAAAAGAAACAGCCCCCTGGGAGATATCCTGCCTGGGAGACATCCTGCAGCCATCTATCTCCCTGAGACATCCTGCAGCCATCTGTCTTCCGGCAACATCCTGAGGTTATCTCACTTTCTGAAGACATCCAGCAACTGCCGATAAGAGAGCTTTCCCATCCACAGCATATAAATTTCCATGTGAGAACAATAAAAGTTTGCAGCATGATCAGAACTCCAGTCTTGCTGTAATCTCTCGTGTCTCTTGTCCCTTCATTCCTCCCCAACTAAGTTTCTTGCCCACGTTGATGTGTCCCGCCGGCCGGGACAACTGACACTAACCCATACCCTACTACACTCTGACAACTAATCCTAATATGATGGAGAAAAATAACCCAAACAGAATAGAAATACAAGCAGTTCAGAGGAGGCATGGCGTATATTTGGACTTGCCTTTTGCATGATATAGGGTAAGTGTTATAAATCTAGTTAACAACACCTACTATCTTCCTAAGCTCCTGTTTTCTTCCTGAATTCTGGCCACTCTCCAGAATAGGCTCATGGTTTTGTGTCCACGATATGTACGACCTCCAAGCTCTGTGACATGGCCATGTACTGGATAGCTGAAGGGAATGCGAGCATCTCAGAAAACTCAGATATCAGTGTGACCAGGAAAGTCTCAGTGGAGAAACCCTGCTTTGGGCCTTTTGCTAACCTATTTGCCTGTTGCCATGAATGTCAGGAAGGTCTTTGCCTCAGGCCAGCCCTTTGTGAATCCTGAAGAAAACTGTTTTCAAATGGTAATAAATGGGCATCACCTGTGGCTCTTTGCTTAAATGCTTTGGAAAGGGATGTGTCTGAATCTGCCTCTTTGCCCTGTGTGAGGTAGTGGCTTAGATTCTCAGCACCAGTTGGATCTAAAGAAAAATCCAATGTGTGCATCCAAAACCAAAATGCAAAAAAGATCAGTCATGGTGTATGAAGTTTCTCACCTTCCTCTTTTAGGTTCCTGACCTCCATCAAGTGAGAATAGGGATCCTTTGGGACAAATGAGTTCTTTCATGCCCTGTAGAGATGATTGGGTTTTCTCATGACTCCAAATCACATGAAGAAACTATACCTGACAGTCAGTAGGCCTCAAATTGGAGAAGCAGAGCAGTATTAATGGCAGACCTATGTGATCAATCCTGGTTCACAGAAATGGTGTCCAGGCTACCCTGAGGTTAGGCAAATGAAGGGAAAGAGACCTTATTTTGGAAACTCTCTTTGGCTGTGCCATTCATGGAAACATCCAGCCAGAGGTTATGATGAATGTATATATGGAAGAAGATGAGGGCCTTGGTGGAGTGTTTTGGTTTTAATTGTGGTCATTTGTGTGGAGTTTGGAAGAGATGACTGGGTCCACCTGGGCTTGAACTCTTTTGTGATTCCCCTCAGAGACTGAGTTCAGTGACTGACCTCAGAGAAGTAATTGCTTTGGAAAGGGATGTGTCTTAATCAGCCTCTTGGCCCTGTGTGAGGCTGTGGCTTTGATTACCAGCACCGTATGGATCTAAAAATGATCCCATGTCTGCTTCCAAAACCAAAATGGCCAAAATTGCAGTCATTGTTGATGAAGTCTCTCGCCTTCCTTTGTAAGGTTCTGAAAGAATAAAAGAAATTGAAATTGAAACGTAAAGAAACAGGTTCTGTAAAGTTTCCAGGCTGCACGCAGAACCTGAAATTCCTGTGGCAGTTAAGACAATTCCCGGAACTACCCATTAGATGTGTGTTGAAATCTTCCCTGACCACCTAGTTACTTAACAACCTCTTCCCAAAAACCGTGCAGCTAAGCACATATACATCTCAGGGCTTCAACCAATCAGTTTAAATGTATACCCCTTCTCAGGGCTGACCAATCACCCCCTGCCTGAACTGTTCCCACCAATGAATGTGCAAATCATGTTTTAGAGTTGTTATTTGATTTTCCCACAGTATACGGTGATTTGCTAAAGGAAGCTAGGATGTATGTTAAGTCCCTGCCCTCTCTAAAGAATGTATATAAAATCTGCTCATGTTGTTCTTGGGGCACTTTGTTTTTTGCTCCTCTGAAGTGAGCTCTGAGCCCCAGCATGCTGGACCCCCAATAAACCCTTTGCTGTTTCATGAGAAATTCTCTTGGTGGTCTTTTCCTCCGAAGTTCGGCCCACCTTTTCATCTGGAGGCCCTAGCTGAGAAATCCAGCAGTGACGAACAAAAGACCCCAATGGACTCCTTTCAGAGTAATTAAGGTGCCTCTTTCTGGTTTCAGGTTTCAGGTTAGGGCTTGGCAAAATGGCTGTCGGTGAAGAACATTAGCTCTCTGCGATGGTGGCTGACAGATGTGTCACAGAGTCACAGGCCACGTCCCTGGGGGAAACTCCAGAGGACTCGGGAAATTGAGGATTAGTAGATTCCTCAACTCGGTAATTTTTTGCTTCAGGATTCGGTTTTCCAGCCCATCAGGTTTTGCTGGCTACTCAGTTTTGTTCATTGTCAGGAACTCATGTTGAGTTTACTGTCTGTCTTTATTGTCTAACCCATCAGGTTTGGCCAGTTACTCAGTTCTAATCTTTTTCTTGGACTCATGTTAAACGTTTACTGTTTGTCTTTGTCTGTGTCAGGTTTGTGTATTCACTGTCCCTGTTTGAGTAACTCCCATTATGGGACATTATGGGACAAAGCACTTCCATGCCTCTGTCCCTTAACCTTGATCATTGGACTGATGTTCGCTCAAGTACCAAGAATCTTTCTTTTTCAGTAAAATGCCGGATCTGGCAGACTCTCTGTGCTTCAGAATGGCCCATCCTAGGAGTCGGATGGCCCCGAGAAGAATCCTTCCACTTCCCTCTAATCTGAAAAGTCAGAGATATTGTCTTTCACCGGGGCCACTTGGCCACCTAGATTAACAGCCATATACCCCTTCCCCCACGATCTTATCATTCCAACATTCTGCTCCTCCCCCTCTTCCCTCCATTCTGAGTCAGAAGACTGGACACTCCTTTCTCTCCTTATCCTCTACCCTCGCTCCCCAACCCACAACATGTTCCAGATGATCCTCCCGCCGCTGACTCAGCCTCTCCGCCGCTAGAGGCAATTGGGCCAGACCCAAGCCCTCCAGGGGACTTCCCCGGAGCAGCAGCAGACCCTGCTCCCCTGAAGGAAGCTGGGCAACCTAAAGGAACCCGCAGGAGATAAATAATATAAAACTTGGAAGCCCCAGTGATGCTCCCTCTCTGTCCCTACGGGCCCATGAACCGACCCAACTGGGACCCCAACACCTTTGAATGTAGGTAGCATCTGTCCACTTATCGCCGTTCTCTAATAGTGGGTCTCTGAGCGGCCGCCAGAGGCCCGACTAATTTGGCCAAGGTAAGAGAGATTATCCAAGGGCCTAATGAGTCTCCTTCTATGTTTCTGGATAGAATTATGGAAGCGTATAGGAAATATATTCCTTTTGATCCTCAGGCAGAAGACCAAAAGCCATCTGTTGCAATGGCCTTTATTGAGCAGACTGCCCTAGATATTAAGAGAAAGTTACAACGTCTAGATGGATTATAAGATATGACCTTAAGAGATTTAGTCAGAGAAGCTGAGAAAGTATATTATAAGAGAGAAACTGAGGAGGAAAGGGAATAGAGGAGAGAGAAGGAAAGGGAACAAAAGAAGGAGGAAAGAAGCAAATGGCAGAGTAAAGCATTGCCTAAGGTTCTGGTCACAGCAGCAAATAGGCCAGAAGTTAAAAAGCAGGGATACATAAAGGCATACCTGGGCCCACGCCAAAGGCTGCCGTTGGCCTCAAATCAATGTGCCCACTGTAATAAAAAAGAACACTGGGCCAAAGAGTGCCCCCAAAAGAAGCAGCCACGCCAGCCCGCCGTGCTGACTCTAGAAGAGGACTAGGAAATTCGGGGCTCAGATCCCCTCCCCCAGCTCAGAGTAAAATTTGAAGTTGAGGGGAACACAGTGAACTTTGAAGTGATTACAGGAGCAGTATACTCAGCCCTTAAGACTTCACTGGCCCCCCTATCAATTAAATCGTCCCTAGTTCAAGGGGCTAATGGCAGTAGATATCAGGCTTGGACAACTAAGATGAATATGGACCTCGGAAAGGAAAAAGTCCACCACTCTTTCCTAGTAATCCCAGAATGCCCGGCCCCATTGATGGGCAGGAATATGCTTACCAAACTCTGGACTAGAATAACCTTTAACCCTAATGGTCCCCAAGTGGGGGTTCTAAAGCCTGCAGTATTAACTCCCATAGTAACATCTTTGACTATGTCTGTAGAAGATGAACATCAACTCTTCGCGCCCCCTAGGACTGATCAAACAGGCAAACTACCCCAGAAATGGATAAAAGATTATCCTAATGCCTGGGCAGAAACTGCTGGGTTAGGTCTAGCCATCAACAACCTCCAATAGTAGTACAATTAAAAGCCTCTGCGTCTCCAATTAGTGTTAAACAATATCCTCTAAGCAAAGAAGCTAAGGATGGGATAAGGCCCCATATTCATAAATACCTGGGTCTTGGGGTCCTAAGGCCCTGTCAATCAGCCTGGAACACCCCCCGGTACCAGTAAGAAAGCCAGGAACTGGGGACTACCGTCCTGTTCAAGACCTAAGAGAGATTAAACAACAGAGTGCAGGACATTCACCCCACAGTACCCAATCCATATAATTTGCTTAGCACTCTGAATCCGGAGCAGAAATGGTACACTGTGCTGGACTTAAAAGATGCTTACTTCTGCTCGCCTCTACATAAGGACTGTCAGTTGCTGTTAGCTTTAGAGTGGATAGACCCAGAACCTGGAACACCTGGCCAACTAACCTGGACTAGACTCCCACAGGGGTTCAAAAAATCCCCCATTCTCTTTGATGAAGCCCTCAACAGACATCAATGACTTCAAAACTGCACACCCCGAAGTCACCCTACTCCAATAGTGGATGATCTTCTACTGGCAGCCAACACCAAGGAGACCTATGAGTCTGGTACCCAAGCACTATTATTCGAGCTTGCTCGGCTTGGATATAGGGCTTCTGCCAAAAGGCCCAAACTTGTCAGCAAGAAGTAATCTTCCTGGGTTATTCTCTTAGGGGTTGCAAACGATGGCTCCCTGAGCCCAGAAAAAAAACCGTTTTGCAGATACTGCCCCCATCTAATAAGAGAAAACTCAGAGAGTTTCTTGGGACTGCCAGCTTTTGCAGGTTATGGATTCCTGGGTTCGCATCTCTGGCTGCCCCTTTATACCCGCTGATAAAGGGGGATGCCCACTTCCAATGGACCCCTGAGCACCAACAAGCTTTTGATAATGTCAAAAAAAGGTGCTGCTATCTGCTCCGGCCTTAGCACTCCCAGATGTAGAAAACCCTTCACTCTCTATATCGAGGAAAAGAAAGGAATAGCACGGGGAGTGCTCACTCAGTCTTTGGGACCTTGGAAAAAGCCAGTAGCGTATTTATCCAAAAAACTGGACCCATTGGCTAGCGGGTGGCCCCATTGCTTAAGTGCTATAGCAGCGGCAGCCTTTCTAATAAAAGATGCTCATTAATTAACGTTGGGACAGAAGCTAACCATTATAGCCCCCCATGCCCTGGAGAGCATCATCTGTTAGCCTCCAGAGAGGTGGCAATCAAACTCCAGAATAAACCACTACCAGAGCCTCTTGCTTGACAAAGACAGAATAACGCTGGGACCCCCTGCTCCACTCAACCCACCTACACTGCTGCCAGAAGAATCATCAGGACCCGTCACTCATGAGTGTCAACACATACTGGCAAGGAAACCAGTATACAACAAGACTTGAAGGATCAGCCACTGCCTCGCCCTGAAGTCGTATGGTTTACGGATGGCAGCAGCTTCCTCCAAGATGGTAAGCGGCGGGCTGGAGCAGCAGCAGTTAGCAAAACTGATTTCATCTGATACTCTGGTCTCCCAGAAGGGACATCAGTCCAAAAAGCAGAACTGATTGCCCTTATGAAAGCATTGGAACTAGCAACAGGGAAAAGGGCCACCATATAAACTGATAGCCACTATGCATTTGCCACTGTTCATATGCTCGGGACTATTTACCAACAATGCGGGCTATTAACCTCTGCCGGGAAAAAAATAAAAAATAAAGATGAGATCCTCCACCTTGGCTCAGCAGTGCAGGGCCATAAGGAACTAGCTATAGTGGACTGTCCCGGGCACCAGAAGAGAAACAACCCTGTGGCAGTTGGAAACAGAAGGGCAGATGAGGAAGCTTAATTGGCAGCCCTAAACAGAGTGACTCTGTTAACTTTTTCCACACCGGGGGGGAACAAAAATCAGGAGACTTGGCTGCCCCGGAACATTCAGGCAACTTATCATCTGAGGAGACAGATACAGAAATCTGGGACCCTACAGAGCCAAGTTTACAATTTCAAAAAGCCCACCTTTATGTCAAAGACGTACACCAGCTAAACCACTTAGGCTCAAAGAAGTTATAGGCACTCTTAAAGGACCGAAGAAAGGACTTATTATTGACTGACTCAAAGAGGAAAAAATAGCTGAGCAGGTGACTAGAGCTTTTCAAGTCTTCCAATTAGTTAATACTTTCCCATCCAAGATTCCTGCAGGGAAGCGCATACGAGGAACCAGACCAGGACAATTCTGGGAAGTGGACTTTTCTGAAATTAAGCCAGCAAGGTATGGACTTAAATATCTCCTAGTCTTTGTAGATACTTTTTCAGGATGGGTCGAAGCCTTCCCCATGAAGAAAGAAACAGCTCAGATGGTGGTCAAAAAGATCCTAGAAGACAGTTTTCCAAGGTTCGGCCTGCCTAAGGTAATAGGGTCTGATAACGGACCAGCATCCGTGGCCCAGGTAAGTCAGGGATTTTCCAGGACCCTGGGGATTACTTGGAAGTTATATTGTGCTTATAGACCCCAGAGCTCAGGACAGGTAGAAACGATGAATAGAACCATCAAAGAGACTTAACGAAATTAATCTTGGAGACCGGCATAAAAAATTGGACTATGCTCCTACCTCATGTACTTTTTTGTGCAAGAAATACCCCTCCGCCCCTTTGTGTAACCTCACCCCTTATGAAATTCTCTACGGTGCCCCTCCTCCATTAAGGGACCTAACCCCAACTCTGAGATTAATGATTCCTTTCACACACCCTTGCTAGACAGACTTAAAGCCCTTGAACAAACCCAGCACCCAGCGATACCTGTGGAAACAGTTGGCCACTGCTTATCATCCTGGAGACAAGGGAACTCCACATCGATATCAAGTGGGAGACTTCGTCTACATGAGACAGTATCAGGTGTCATCCCTGGAACCCTGCTGGAAAGGACCATACCAGGTGCTGCTTATAACACCTACAGTGGTGAAAGTGGATGGGATCACTTCCTGGATCCATGCCTCCCATCTCAATCCTGTGCCCTGTCCATACTCTGGCTGGAAACTGGAACAGACTGGTAACCCTCTCAAGTTGCATGTCTGTGGTGTGGGTAGGGCTATGGATTCTTCCCCTGACCACCAGCAGTCCTAATCCCCATCAGCCTGTTCAGCAACAATGGCAAGTTATAAATCCTACTGGGCAAGTAGTGTGGTCTATTTCACATACAGCCCCCTTATGGACTTGGTGGCCATCTCTCCACCCGGACATTTGTCAGCTTGCCATAGGCCTCTCTGACTGGGATCTCCCTGACATAGTGGACCCCACACAGATCCCACTAAAGCCCAAACCAACTTACCCCATGAATTATTGATGTCATCTCCCCAGCTCAGGTGTAAACTAGCCAGTCTTGTTTATTAAGTGTGCCCAGCTGATTTCTGAAATCGCAAACAGGCCCAAACCTGTGGAGGACCCAGTGACTTTTATTGTAGATCTTGGGGTTGTGAACACACGGGAGCTACATTGTGAAACCCAAACTCCCCAGACAGTATGATTCGGTAGGATGAAATGACATCTGGATTGATCCCAATAAATGTGCCGCTATCCAAGTGGTGTCAAAAACTTGCTGTGGAAAAAATAGTCTATGTTACCCCCTCAATATAACTTTCACTTCCAAAGGAAGGGGCTACCTCAGAACAACATGGCCTATGGGAAATACTTGGGGAATGCGATTCTATATTAATGGCCCTGGCTATGACTTTGGTCTCTGCTTCACCATTCGGCTTAAAAAGGAAGAAAATCCCACAGCAATAGGGCCCAATCCATTCAAGTCTGGAATTAAGCCTCCTAAACCTCCCATGCCTAGATCTACCAAAACCCCTCTACCATCTCATACTTCGCAGTTTCCGTCTTTGCCTACTTCCCCAGTCCAGAGTACAGCTGACTCCTCCCCCTGGGAACTAACTAAAGGAACCTTTATGGTACTGAACTTCACACAGTCAGAACTCCTTGCATTTCAGCCCAGGTATTTGACAGCTCTGTACATTATTGTGTAATGGTGGAGATACCCCCCAGGGTGCTCTATCATGATCCAGAATCCTTTGAAGGTCTACTAGGTGGACAAACAGCCCGATTTTGCCGGGAGCCAGTGTCCCTTACTCTAGCCATCCTATTGGGGCTAGGAGCTGCTGCAGGAGTGGGTACAGGAACAGCTGATATGATCCATGGGTCACAACAAATGGACTGATTAGAAACAGCAATAAATCAAGACTTGAAGACGTTAGAGACCTCCATCACAGTTTTGCAGGAATCCTTAACCTCTCTCTCTAAAGTTGTTTTACAGAACAGGTGAGGATTAGACCTCCATTTAATAAGGGAGGGGGGCCTCTGTGCTGTACTGAGAGAAAAATGCTGTTTTTATGCTGACCATACTGGAGTTGTAAAATAATCCATGAGTAAATTGAGAAAATGCCTTGAAGAGCACCAGAGAGAAAGGGAGATTCAACAAGTGTGGTTTGAGTCATGGTTTACCTTGTCCCCCTGGTTAACTACACTCCTATCAGCCTTAGCTGGACCCCTGATCATGCTTATGGTGTTGATAACTGTGGGACCTTGTTTGCTTAACCTCATAGTTTCCTTTCTCCAGGCTCAGATTGGGCAGGTAAAACTCATGGTAATCAGACAGAAATACACTTCACTGGCAGAAATAGAATGTGAGACCCCACAAAAATTATGATTCATTACTTTTAAAAGGAGAAATGAAAGAATTAAAGAAATTAAAATTGAAAACGTAAAGAACCAGGTTTTGTAAAGTTTACAAGCTGTGCTCAGAACCTTAAATTCCTGTGTCAGTGAAGACAATTCCCGGAACTGCCCATTAGATGTGTTGAAATCTTTCCTGACCACCTAGTTACTTAACAACCCCTTCCCAGAAACCGTGCATCTCAGCACGTATACATCTCAGGGCTTCAACCAATCAGTTTAAATGTATACCCCTTCTCAGGGCTGACCAATCACCCCCTGCCCGAACTGTTCCCGCCAATGAATGTGCTAATCATGTTTTAGAGTTGTTATTTGATTTTCCCACAGTATATGATATTTGCTAAAGGAGGCTATGATGTATATAAAGTCCCTGCACTCTCTAAAGATTGTATATAATCTCTTCTCAAGTTGTTCTCGGGGCTCTTTGTTCTTTCCTCCTCTGAAGTGAGCTTTGAGCCCCAGCATGCTGGACCCCCAATAAACCATTTGCTGTGGCATGAGACAATAGGTGCTTGGGTTTTCTCATGTCTCCAAATCACATAAAGAATCTATACCTGACAGTCAGTAAGCCTCAAATTGGAGAAGCAGTGCAGTATTAGCGGCAGGGCTATTTGATCACTCCTGATTCAAAGGAAGGGTGTTCAGGCCACCCAATGCCCTTCTGGACTTCAAATATTACCTAGATTTCTGTTTTCATACTTATATTTCACCAGTATATTCTTGTAAATATCGCAGGTTCCCAATACCATAATTCATCCTGCAGAATGATTCCTAAACCAAATCGAACCTGTTATTACCCTTAAACATGCAATATTTCCTCAATATAACTTAACAGAAGAACAAGGATATTGTTGGTCTTACAATACAGGAATGTAGGGGATCTTCCTCCTGCTGAGAACCTCAAAGTTCCGTGCAGAAATGATCCCTGAAGAAGATGTAGACACCTATGAAAGACCTGAGAGAGCAAAAGTCAACTTCCATGTAAAACAACCTGGTCAAAATGAAGGGATGTGTCTGAAAGCCTCTCTCTTCTTAATGTAGATTAAATCGACCAAACCAGGCCTGTGTGGAGAGCTGTTCCCGGGTGCCTATGGTTGATATACCATTCTATCTTGTGAAAGTGTCACAGGAAGTATGGGCAGCCTCCATCTCATGGGACCCTTGGAAGCAACTGTTAGGAAAAAGTGGTTGCCAACCCAGTGACCTCATTCAGTTCGTGAAGGAAGTGACCTATCACACTTCCTTGGTGATGGAACTCTCTGAACTCGGGATCCAGGAAGCCAGGCACCCAGAGCCAGTCCCAGTCCCAGTCCCAGTGGTCTCATTTGTTTGGATTTACCAAGGACAGAGTCAGTCTTTCTTAGTACCTACTGAAGTGAGAATGGGCAAATGCCAGGAGAGCTCTGAAGAGGGGCCTTTTCTGAGAAAGCAGGTAGTGGCTCAACCATGGCTCCTGACAACTTCACAGAGTTGGCAAAGAAGTCCAGGTCTGAGATAGGACAGGCCATTTTGGTGGAACATAGTATGGCCCACCAGTCAGAGGACACTCAGGATACTCACAGACATACTTGGGGGAAGGAGATTCCGTTGTGGGTGTCTGTGTGAGTTTGTGGTTTTGTCTCATGTTCTGAGAATAGGTAGGAAAGGCGGTTTGTTTGTTTAGACTGGAATGTTTCTAGAAAGTCGTTTGACAACGCGAGTGTTTCTATGTCTGTGTATCCCACTGAATCCGTTTTTGTAGACATTTGAAAAGAGAATTCATCAATGGTTGTGTCCTGTCTAGTAGAAAGCTTCCCAGCATTCATCTTGCCAAATTAAAGAATAAAGAGCTGCTTGCCTTATGGATGGGCAACACCTATTATCTTCTTAAGTTCCTCTTTTCTTCTTGAATACTGGCCACTCTCCAGAATAGCCTCATGGTATTATTTCCAAGATATGTACCACCTCCAAGCTCTGTGACATGATCATGTACTGGATAGCTGAAGGGAATGAGAGCATCTCAGAAAACTCTGATATCAGTGCGACCAGTAAAGTCTCAGTGGAGAAATACTACTTTGGACTTTTGCTTACCTATTGTTCTGTTGTCCTGAATGTCAGGAACGTGTTTGCCTCAGGCCACCCCTGTGTGAAACCTGAAGAAATCAGTTTTCAAATGGAAAATGATGGGCGTCACCTGTGGCTCTTTGCTTAATTGCTTTGGAAATGGATGTGGCTGAATCAGCCTCTTTGCCCTCTGTGAGGCAGTGGCTTAGATTCTCAGCACCTGATGGATCTAAAGAAAGTTTCCAAGTGTGCATCCAAAACCAAAATGGCCAAAAGAGCAGTCATTGTGGATGAAGTCTCTCGCCTTCCTCTGTAAGCTTCCTGACCTCCATCAAGTGAGAATAGGGATCCGTTGGGTCAAACCAGTTCTTCAAAGCTCTGCAGAGGCTAGCCAATAGGTGCTTGGGTTTTGTCAGGACACCAATTCACATAAAGAATCTATACCAGTCAGTTGGCCTCAAACTGGAGAAGCAGAGCAGTATTAAAGAAGGGCTATTTGATCACTCTTGGTTCACAGGAATGGTGTCTAGTCCACTCTGACTTTAGGCAAATGAGGGGCAAGGGAGCTTATTTTGGACACTGTCTTGGGCTGCGCCCATCATGGAAACCTCTAGCTAGAGGTTATTCATAGTGTCTATGTTGAAGAAGATGAGGGCCATGTGGGAGTTTTTTGGTTTTAATTGTGGTCAATTGTTGGTGGTTAGAAGAGAATCCTGGGTCCACCTGGGCTGGAATTCTGGTGCGATTCCCCTTAAAGACTGATTCCTGGAACTGACCTCAGAGAAGTATTGCCATTAATTGTGTTGGGATTTTAGGCGGCCATGCATGAGAGTCGCCATTGGAAACTGAGATCTAAGCCTGGGGTGGCTATTCACCAAGCACTGTCAATCTCAGCCAGGACATCACATGATTTTATTCTGAAAGACTTGGCAGCCATTGTTGAGAGTCAAAACACACATGGACCTCACATTGTAGACCTCAATGGGCCTGGCTTCATGTGGCCTTTTGGCCACTCTTTGGGAAGACTTGCCTCTGAAAATTCTCCAGAGTTTTCCTTGAAATGTGCTTCCTAAAAATTTAATGGTTCCTGAATGAATTGAAACCCACAGTTTCTCCAACTTCATCCTTGAAAAATGTCTAGATAAATACCATAAAATTTTTGAAATTTCCACGACCAGGTGGCACTGGAGAACCTTTGGATGTCCTGTTGCTGATCAAGAGTGTACCAGACAGTGCCTTCCTTGACTGGGTTTCATGAAAATGGTGTAGAACAGAGCTGCCAGTATGGTGGAGCCTGTTGAGTAGTGGGCCCAGAGCTGTGGTGTGCAGTTGTGTGATAAAATATCTGTGGTGGGGTCATGTGGATCTTACTTTGGCTTCCAAAGGCTTGTGACTGACATGGTGCAGCCAGCATACCTTTGTATATTAAGCCATCTTGTTAGATGGAGAGTTTTCAGGGCAATGTTCAGAATCAAGTTGCTATGGTCAAGGGGGCAAGCAATGTGGCGTAGAAGCCTGGTTGGTGCATTCTCCTGCAGACCCTTACACACCACACGTGACAGAACTCCCTGCAGCACTGTGTCCCAGTGGAACTCCTTGTATTTTGTGAAGCAAATACCAAACTCCCAGTGCAGCAACAAGAAACACAACAAAATTGGAGAATGACCAAATGGCTTCACAGTCTACACGGAAAGATTCTTAGACCCCAGTGGCCACAGTAAACCCACAAAGAGAGAATTCAGCACTGCTACCTCATGTTCATTGGAAAATAAGAAACCATGTCCTCCATGTAACAGATGCATACACAGCTTTGATGGTCTCACTAAAAAGGAAGCTAAAGCTCCTGAAAACAACATGTATTTCAAGTGTACAACCTCAAAGACAGTTTCCCAGATGTCTTGAGGCCTGCACACTTCCATGTTTGTGGAGTTTTTACAGTCTCCATTACTTTTGGAAACTCCTCTACCAACTCCAGTGTTGTGAACTCCAGAGCATTTTCCATTCCAGATATGTATTCCTAGATTTTCTAACTCTTCTCCTCTAATTGTATCTTACTTGGGGCTAAGGTAATGTCAAGGCATTGTTCTGGATGAGAGTGGGAAGATTTTTTTGTAGCACATATTTGCATACACATTGGATTCATTTTCCAATTATTCATTCAAAATACTGAATCCCTCATAGTAACCCACTCCCTACTAGACTCTGACTACAAATCCTATTATGATGGATAAAAATAGACCAAACCAAATTGAAATACAAGTAGTTCAGAGGATGCAAGGTTAACATTTGGACGTTCCTTTTGCATTATATATGGTAGGAGTTTTAAATCTAGTCATTTTTTTGTTGAAACACTTCTCCATGTGTTTTTAAAGTTAACAAATATGTGAATTCATGTCTCCATTTCTCTGTAGCCTATTCAGCACATATATTTTTATATGCACATATAGAATCCTACCTGGTACCACACGTACATTCTTGTGAGGTGGCTCACTTGGCAGATACAAATTGTGAGAAGAGATCACTCCTGTTAAACACTGTTGAAACGGAAAATTCAACCTATGAGTGAGTATCCTAGCTGAACAACATTATACATAAATTCATGTTCAGTAAAATGAATATTTTTAGATCTGTGGATGATATATATTTCATGGTGAATTTCATTTGGCTTGTATATTAATACTTTTTAATTTCTGTGTGTGTATATATATATATATATATATATATATATATATATATATATATATATATATACACTCTCCAGAGTTTTCAAAATATGAAATAAATGTATCTTATTATGTACTCCCTAAATTCATTAATATTTAAGTGCGTATTTATAATCAACTTTTCATAAGATTATTCTAAGACATATTCATCCTCCTGAAATACGTATTTGTTTCCTAGTACTGAAAACTAAGTTAAGTGAATTGTGCATACATATCCTAATATTTTTACACTAATTGACCCAGGTTAATATAAATGCAAGTAGATTTCTATAGGACATGATGTGTATTTTGACGTTCATTTTTTTTCAACACTTGTACATTACTATTTCCTCAGTTTATGCACATCATAAGATATATATTTCATCCACAAGTTCACAAATTTAAAGGCTTTTGTTTCACTTTCAATCACTTCCTGCTTCAGAACACATGTATTCCTCCAGGTTACATGACTGGTCTTTTCATGAGACTTCTTTCCAAACACATTATTTTCGATTTCCACAATTACTTTTGAAGCAAAACTCACACATTCTTCATGATAAACCATAACCCTAATATTACCATTAGATGTATAACTGGTTTGAATGAATGGATATATATCAATATAAGGTTTCCTGTATATTTTCAGATATCAATTTGAACCATTATTTAAGTTGGAACCAGTTATATTATTTATTCACAGTATGGTCTATTCATGCATTATTTCTATATTCATAGACACAGTGTACACCTATTTGTATTCAAAATACTAATTTACACGTCTTCAAAATACTGTTCCTAGAAATGGTGAAAGAAATACTCATGTCACCTGATCTACATATACATTTTATCACAGTAATATTCTGGAAACAAAAAGCAAATATCACACTTATGATTGTACTAAAGCCTAAATGGAAATTGAACATGGATTACTAAAATCATCCATGTCCAGTTTGCCTATTGCTCTCAAATGTGGATCCTATTGGTGACTACATATTTGTTTCTTCCTAAGATTATATATTCAACCTCAAACCTGTTGAAAATGTCTAATCCTATTACTCACCTTATACTTTGCCTGATTTCCTAATGTCTCTATTGATATATATTTTCCCCAGTTCATCATTGTGACTGCCTCTTAACATGTGCTGACATTTACATTCACTCTCTACATGAAACCCTATTGCTAAAGACCATTTTGTCCAAATCCTATACTCACTCATCTTTCTAAAACTACCGTCTATCTTTCTAATCCTACCGACTATCCCTTTTTGACTGCATGTTCTCTTCGACATTCAATCATCCAAGGTACAATATCCTATACCATTGTATATTGATTTATCTGAGACATCTGTGCAGAAATTAATTCAAAGCTAAGTATCCCAATCAAGGGCCCAATGCCCTTCTGGGCATCAAATCTCACCTAGATTTCTGTTTTCATACCTATATTTCAACTGTATATTTTGTAAATATCACATGTTCCCATAACCATTATTCATCCTGCAGAATTATTCCTAACCCAATTGAACATGTTGTTAACCCTAACCATACACTGTTCCCTCAATCTAACTTTACAGAAGATCAGGGAGAGAGTTGGTCTTCCAATACTGGATTGTAGGGTATCTTCCACCTGATGAGAACCTCAAAGGTCCATGCAGAAATGATACATGGAGAAGAAGGCAGCTATGAAGGACCTGAGAGAGCAAAAGTCATTTTCAATGTTAAACAACCGGGTCAGGATGAAGAGATGTATCTGAATCAGCCTTTCTCTTCTTAATATAGAGAAGATGGACCAAACCAGGCCTGTGAGAAGAGCTGTTCCAGGGTGCCTATTGTTGATATACCATTCTAACTTGTGAAACTGTCACAGAAAGTAGGGGCAGTCTCCATCTCCTGGGACCCTTAGAAGCAAATATCAGTACACACTTCCTTGGTGATGGAACACTCTGAACTTGGGATCCAGGAAGCCAGGCACCCAGAGTAAGTCCCAGTCCCAGTCCCAGTGGTCTCAATTGTTTGGACTTACCAAGGACAGAGTCAGTCTTTGTTGGTACCTACTGAAGTGATAATGGCCAAATGTCAGGAGACCTCTGAAGAGGAGCCTTTTCTGAGAAAGCAGGTAGTGGCTCAACCATGGCTCCTGACAACTTCACAGAGTTGGCGAAGGAGACCAGATCTGAGACAGAACAGGCCATTTTGGGGGAACATAGTATGGACCACCAGTCAGAGGACACTCAATATATTCACCAACATACTTGGGGGAAGGAGGTGCCGTTGTGGGTGTTGGTGTGAGTTTGTGGTTTTGTCTCTTTTCTGAGAATAGGTAGGAAAGACTGTTTGTTTGTTTGGACTGGAATGTTTCTAGAAAGTCGTTTGACAACGCGAGTGTTTCTATGTCTGTGCATTCCACTGTATCTGTGGTTGTAGACATTTGAAAAGCGAATGCATCAATGGTTGTGTCCTGTCTAGTAGAAAGCTTCCCAACATTCATACTGCACAATTTAAGAATGGAGAGAGGCTTGCCTTATGGATGGGCAACACCTACTATCTTCCTAAGTTCTTGTTTTCTTCCTGAATACTGGCCACTCTCCAGAATAGCCTCATGGTTTGGTTTCCAAGATATGTACCACCTCCAAGCTCTGTGACATGGCCATGTACTGGATAGCTGAAGAGAATAGAAGCATCTCAGAAAACTCACATATCAGTGTGACCATTAAAGTCTCAGTGGAAAAACACTGCACTGGGCCTTTTGCTTACCTATTGTTCTGTTTTCCTAAATGTCAGGAAGATCTTTGCCTCAGGAAACCCCTTTGTGAAGCCAGAAAAAAAGAGTTTTCAAATGGAAATGAATGGGCATCACCTGTGGCTCTTTGCTTAATTGCTTTGGAAAGAGATGTGGCTGAATCATCCTCTTTGCCCTGTGTGAGGCAGCGGCTTAGATTCTCAGCACCTGATGGATCTAAAGAAAGTTTCCAAGTGTGCATGCAAAACGAAAATGGCCAAAAGAGCAGTCATTGTGGATGAAGTCTCTCGCCTTCCTCTGTAAGCTTCCTGACCTCCATCACGTGAGAATAGGGATCCTTTGTGTCAAATCAGTTCTTCAAAGCCCTACAGAGGCTAGCACATAAGGGCTTGTGTTTTCTCATGACACCAATTCACATAAAGAATATATACCAGACAGTCAGTAGGCCTCAAATTAGAGAAGCAGAGCAGTATTAAGAGCAGGACTATTTGATCACTATTGGTTCACAGGAAGGGAGTCCAGGCCACCCTGACTTTAGGCAAATGAGGGGCAAGGGAGTTCATTTGGAAAACTGTCTTGGGCTGTGCCCCTCATGGAAACCTCCAGCCAGAGGTTATGAAGAGTGTCTATGTGGAAGAAGATGAGGGCCATTTGGGAGTGTTTTGGTTTTAATTGTGGTCATTTGTTTGGTGGTTGGAAGAGATGCCTAGGTCCACCTGGGCTTGAACTCTGGTGTGATTCCCCTTACAGATTGAGTTCAGGAACTGACCTCAGAGAAGTATTGCCATGAATTGTGTTGGGATTTTAGGAGACCACGCATGAGAGTTGCCTTTGGAAACTGAGATCAATGCCCAGGGTGGCTTTCCACAGAGCATTGTCAATCTCTGCCAGGGCATCACATTATTTTATACTGAAAGACTTGGCAGCCATCGTTGACAGTCAAAACACACATGGGCCTCACATTGTAGACCTCAATGGGCCTGGCTTCATGTGTCTTTTTGGCCACTCTTTGGGAAGCCTTGCCTCTGAGAATTCTCCAGAGTTTCCTTGAAATGTGCTTCCTCAAACATTAATGGTTCCTGAATGAATTGAAACCCACAATTTCTCCAACTTCATCCTTGAAAAATGGCTAGATAAATACCATGAAATTTTTGAAATTTTCATGACCAGGTGGCACTGGAGAACCTTTCAATGTCCTCTTGCTGATGAAGTGTGTACCAGACAGTGCCTTGATTGACTAGGTTTCATGAAAATGATGTAGAACAGAGATACCAGTATGTTGGAGCCTGCTGAGTAGTGGGCCCAGAGCTGTGGTGTGCAGGTGTGTGATAAAACATCTGTGGTCGGGCCATGTGTATCTGCCATTAACTTCCAAATGGCTTGTGGCTGACATTGTGCAGCCAGGAATCACTTATATGTCTGATAACTCTCCATATAAGGCATCTTGTTATATGGAGATGTTTCAGGACAATGTTCAGAATCAGGTGCAATGGTCAAGGGGACAAGCTATGTGGGATAGAAGCCTGGTTGATGCATTCTCCTGCAGACCCTGACCCATCTCATGTGAAAGAACTCCCTCCAGCACTGTGTCCCAGCTGAATTCCTTGTATTTTGTGAAGCAAATAACAAATTCCCAGTGCAGCAGCAAGAAACACCACGAAAAGTGGAGGATGACCAAATTGCTTCACAGTCCACACGGGGAGTCACTTAGCCTTCAGTGGCGACAGTTTAACTACAAAGAGTGAATTCAGCACTGCTGCCTCATGTCCTTTGAAAAACAAGAAACCATGCCCTCCAGGTCACATAGATGCAGATCCAGCTTTGATGGTCTCATTAGAAAGAAAGCTAAAGCTCCTGACAACAACATATATGTCAAGTGCCCATCGTCAGAGGCAGTTTCTAAGGAAGTCTTCAGGCTGGCAGAGCTCCTTGTTTGATAGCATTTACCTATTAGAACAGGATGCAAGAAAAGACCACTGACTCCAATTAAAATCAAGTTAAAGCAAGCTTATATTTTCCACTGCCCAGGTGGCCTCTCCCTCCCAAAACAGTGGGAACAAGACAGCCACCCAAATTTTCTACAGCCCAGGTTTATAACCCAGAATTTTACACTACAGGGGGGTTAAAATATCAGAACTTTGACAAGCATCAAACTAATCGTAGTTTATATATATATATATATATTTGCTGGCCCCAACATCAGAATTTATGAAGACCATTAGAGCCCCAGAGAGGGTCATTGTCTGGCCAGGGAAGGCCAGTATTTATGAGGTGTCAATAAAGTTTCATAGAGGGCTGTTCCTGGTCAAAGAGCCAGGCATGGGTGAGTTCAAGGCCACGGGCAGGCATTGCAAGCAGGTTCAGAATTTGGTGTAATTTATAGTCAAGCCAAAATTTTCTTTTCATGGCTTTGTGGCAAGATGGATCCCAATTTTAATAAAAGATCAGGTTGGGTCTATCATTCCCCCCTTTTCTAATGTGTCCCTTTCAAATCTTTGATAGGGTAGGGGAAGAGCACTGAGGGAATTTTAATACCTCACGTAACAGTCTCCATATTTTTTGAACTCACACAAAACCAGTCTCCCTGATTTTACCTGACTTAATTAATTACTTAAAATGAAAGTCTATTTATTTTTGGCTCCATTGTTGTAAGAAGAGTGGCGTCACTCATTTTGGCTTCTTCTGAGCTGAGAGAGGGTGACATGAGGGGGCACAGCATGAGGGACATGAGTTGCCTTTTAGAAGTCAGTTCGGTTTGAAGTCTGGTTGTGGTAGAACAGTTTGTAAAGTCATCTGGGGATGGGTTCTTCTATGAGAGAAACAAAAACCATGAGTACTGAATAAATGTTGCAGCTGCTGAAACAAGTCACTGTATAGATGTCCCCTCATCTGTCTTCAATATCCCCAGTTATCAGGACTTTCAACTTAATATTTAACTTTTAGTGTCACAGTTGTCCCACCCCATAAGATACAGTTTAATAATTTAATGTCATCTGATCTTGCAAATTCCTTTTACTAGTATGACCTCTGTGTGTAATAGAGAAACCTTTAATTCTGTTAGTCAGGGCTGGATAATCATACTAGCAAACACCAAGCCTACCTGTGTAGGTTAGGAATATCTGTAGGCCTTAAACAAAAAACTTCTGCCTCTGGTAGCTCCTCTTGATAGTCTCTTTTTATTCTCATCAGGCATTCCTCTCTGAGAATCTTTCTTTGTAGCCTCCAGTCTTACTTATTTTGGGAGGCTACCATAAAGTGTATATGTTAAAATATTATTATAACTATTATTATTTAAAATGCCCAGGAATGGCTGTATTTTGGGTTTATCTGTCTTTGCTAAGAGTTTAAGATGAAGCAGTAAAACTGACTTTTGTTTCTATCTATTGTTAACAGTCAGCTGAGATTTTATGGGAGTCATTTCTGGGGAAACTTGAGAGCAGCTTCTCAGTTCTGCTAGTGCCATTTGCGCTAGGTGATTCCAGGTTTTGCTTGACCATGTGGCTTCTCTCAGAAGCATCAGGAATATCTCCCTTCTCTGATGACTCTCTTCTTCGTAGAAAATGCACTGATTGGCTTTCTGTTCTCCAGTGGCCTCATTAATCTTCCTGATCAGGTGTTTATGTGGCTGAGAGTTGCAAACTTCTTTAGAGAAGTCTCCTGTTCCCTGGATACAAACTGACTCAGAGGTCAAGAGCCAAAATTTGTTTTATTGTCCCTTTTCATTTAAATTAAATTTTAAATCCTAATCTTAAACATCCAGCAAATAAATTTTAACAGCCTTATATTAAGAGTACTGTGCTTTAATGTCTATAATTTAAAATTATTTATCTTTTTATTATTTGGGATCTGTATTTTTCTGTCTTGTAGGTGATGCCTTATTATCTTAAATTAACCAATGTTGTGTTCAAAAGCAACTCTTTTGTAAAACACTAACAGGGAATCTTTAGTTAACTTATAAGGAAATTACAAAATAAAATTAACAAGAGTAAAAATACTTAGTTCGTGTAATAGCTACCCTGAATTTTTGGCTGAGTTATAAATTATATCCCCTTTTTGAGATCCTAGTAATCTTGACAGAAAAAAAAAAAACTTCTGAACGTAACTTTAAATTAAATAACATCTGACCTACTGCTTTCGTAGTTATTCTCACATGTTGTAAGATGAGACACAGAGCCTTATCTCAGGTAAGGCAGGGCTCTATATAAATCTTAAGTCTTTTAGTTCTAAAGCTGATCTTTTTTTTTTTAAATATCATCTTACACAGTTTACATAAATTGTTTGAGGTCACATGAACATTAGCTAACACCATATGATATCACATTTAAAACATGAATTAAAGAAAGGCTGAAAGTTTTTAACCTTTACATAGATTAGGAGCTCATTAACTTAAAAATATATTTAAATTTTTCCCCAATGTAAAAAGTAACTTAAAACTTTACATATCTTATTGATAACAAGTAAATAAATCCCCAATATATATATATATATTTTTACCATACAACTTCAGAACACCAGCTTGATGTAATGCTCTTTTAAAGTTTCTACCTTACAGACTTGTATACCTGGAAGATATGAGCACATTAATAGCATCACAATGACATTGATGTTTTTACATTAACCAAATTTAGCTTTTAAAGAAATTCCAGTACAGTGCTCTAAAATAACAGTTCTTATTTAATCAGTTGTTTAATTTTTATGGTTGCTTGCTCTAGAAAAATAAAAATAAACACAATGTTATGGGTAAACTTTTGTTTTCAGAAATTTGTGTCGCTTTATCACATGACTGATTTTTACAATCTTATACAGACTTTAGAACAAACTTATACAGACCTTACTAAATCAATCAGATATCTAACAAAAGTACTCATGAATGAGTAATCCCATATCAAATTTACTTCACTTATTTATCAAAATATTAGAGAAATGTATTGAACAGTGTAAACCATTTTTTTGTTAAAGGAAAAGTCCTAGAACCAAGGCATATTAGACATTTTATAGACATTAATATTTTATTAGATTTTTGAGCAGCTAGAAAAACTTGTAAGCTTAAATTTAAAGACATTTATTGTTATTTGTTTATCCAAATTTAAAGTGAACCATTTAACTCACGTGAATTAAAGATCTTCGAATCCACTTTTTAAAATTTGTTTTTATGAGTGCTTTTTTTTAATGATCGCTCCTTATATATGTTAATTTGTATATCATATATATGATATACGAACATATGGATATATGGACATACAACACATAACAAAAGTGTGCACAAATAATAATATTAAGGCCTTGTAGCTTTTCACAGGTGAAATCTCCATTGTAATGTTTCAGAACTCCACTGTTGGTCAAAGATAGAACTGATGAGAAAAATATTAACCTAGTTCTCTAGGATCAAAATAATGAGCTCAAAAAAAATACAGAATCTAAGGAAAAAAATGAGAGTCCTAGAAAAAATGACTGGCCAGTAATTAGTAAATACCATACGATTTACCTTTTTTTTTCCCACTTAGACATCAGATCAGTCTCCTACTGAGCTTGTAGGCTTCTTTCATTTACATTTCAACATAAGTCCTGGCTGAGTTCTGGAAGGAGCTGGACAAAACTGCTATTCTGAGCGGACACCTCAGGCCTAAGGCACTTTAACCATAATTTTCAGGTGAGGATGTTGAAAATTATGATACAATTTTAAGATACAATTCAAAATTTTATACCTTAACATCTTGTTTTGTCAACAGATACCATACTATGATTTACTATCCTTGTCCAAATTAATGCACTGACACACTGTCACATTTACCCAGGCTACCCAATTAAAAATTGGTGAAAAAAAAGACTAAATGATTGGGAAGTTACTTGCCAACTTGGAAGTAGAATTCTTTAGTTTTCCATTTTAAGTATTTAAGTTCTCTGGCATGAATTATCTGAAATCATAAACTAAAAAATTACCTAAACCCGACTTTTAACTGCAAGATTGAGCAATGCTACAAAAACCCATCCAGATACCATATTGTTACAATAAAACATCATCATTTAGACACACATTCAGCTAAGATCATTCCCAAGAAACAATTTATAATATCAACACATTATTGCACATGTCTTAAATGGCCAGAAACAAAGACAAAAGACAGACAGAAAGGAGCTCCAGACTATGGCTGACAGGACAGAAGCCTTTAAAACAGCAGATAAGAGAAAAATCTCCTACACCAGTGGCATGATAGATGTCCCCACAAGGGCATCAGATGTTTTCACAGAGGGGCAACCTGAAATGTAATATCAAAGGTCTCCATGGTGACTTTACTGCATTTAGTGTCTCCTTTTTCTTTTTCTCTTTTTTAAGAAAACAGAGGTGGCATAATACTTACAGTGCAGGGAAGGAAGGAGGGAATTTACTGAAGCAACAGGACTTCGGCAGCTGCTGGGAGTCCCTCAGTCCCGTCTTTTACTTAAACAGGATTAGCTCCTCTGGTTTGGTTCCACCCCAAGCACGCTGAATCTCCTAACATTTCAGTAGTCAGCTCTCAAAAATTCCGGGGTCGGGGGGTTATCAAAATTTGTAACTTAAATTTCGGTTCTGGACCTTGAAGCCAATTAATACCAATTTAATATAAGGACAGGGTTTGAGAAAAAGTAAAAGGGAGGTTTACTGCTTTGCTAACAAAGGATAAAAACAGGGGACTCTGTCCAAAGTTGTGACTCTCTTGATCTGGAGGGACAAGGGGTTTTAAAGGAGCTTCACTTGTTAACCTAGGAGATACTCAGTTATTAGGTCTCCAGCAGGCATTGCCCTCTGCAGTGGGTGTGCTCCAGACAGCCAGCTAGGGGCTTCTCTCATCCTGCTTAACAAAGGGGGGTATAGTGCATCCCATTTCTTTAAAACACAGTCCAAAGGGGTGACAGGCTTACATGCTTTATTACCCATTTTCACGTCCAATATCCTTAAGTTTTTACCACAGAAATCACACAACAAAACGCACAAAAACAAACAAATAAAAAACATTTAGAACACAGAACAAAACACACGCAAAAAAACAGAAACTCGGCGAATAAACAGAAAACCAGAGGAGCAATGCAGCGTCTTGCTAAAGCTCCGGGGTAGGAGCTCCTGCGTGCCAGTCGGCACCTCTCTACACTTTCAGAGGTATTCCCTACAGAAAAGAACAGAGGAAAGAAGGATTCCTATTACTGTCCCGGACAGGAGTATATGTGAGCCTTCCCAGGCCACCTCTCTGTCATCAGAAGAGAACTCCCTTAACCGGATATCAGATGTTATAAAGGCGCCTCTTACCTATGAAGGCCTCCTCCACCAGGTGCTTGATAATAGTTTTAGTGCGATGGTTCACTGCAGTGATCCACGGACTGAAGGCTCATTCCAAGGCCTTGGAACTTGGCTCTCCAGCCTGGAGTCCTGGAGGATAGGCCAGCTTCAGAATTTCCAGCAGTATGGCTTTGTGATCTGGTCGGGTCATGTTGCTGGGGAACTCCAAAATGTTAGTCCAGGACACAAGAAAAGACCACTGACTCCAATTAAAATCAAATTAAGGCAAGCTTAATATTTCAAGCAGCCGGGCTGCCTCTCCCTCTCAAAATGGCGGGAACAAGACAGCAACCCCACCTTTCCTACAGCCCAGCTTTATAGCCCAGAAAGTTACACAAAAGGGGGGTTACAGAAAACAGAACTTTGACAAGCATCACACTAATTGTAGTTTACATTTGTTTTTTCTGGCCCCAGCATCAGAAATTATGAGGACCATTAGAGCCTCAGAGAGGGTCATTGTCTGGCCAGGGAAGGCGAATATTTATGAGGTGTCATTAAAGTTTCAGAGAGGGCCGTTTTCTGGTCAGAGAGCCAGGCATGGGTGAGTTCAAAACATGGTCAGGCATTCTAAGCAGGTTCAGAATTTTCAGTAATTTATAGTAAAGCAAAAATTATCTTTTCATGGCTTTGTGGCAAGATGGCTCACAATTTTAATGAAAGATCATGTTGGGTGATCAACCCTGTCCCCTACTTTTGGAAAATCCTCTACCACCTCCAAGGTTGTGAACTCCTGAGCATTTTCCATTCCAGATATGTATTCACAGAATTTCTAACTCTTCTTCTCTAATTGCGTCTTACTTGGGGCGAAGTTAATGTCAAGCCATTGTTCTGGATGAGAGTGGGAAGAATATTGTGCAGCACATAATTGCATACACATTGGATTCACTTTCCAATTTTCCAATTGAAATACTGAATTCCTGACAATAACCCATACCCTTCTAGACGCTAACTACAAATACTAATATGATGGAGAAAAATAACCCAAACGGAATTGAAATACAAGCAGTTCAGAGGAGGCATGGTGTATATTGGACTTGCCTTTTGCAAGATAAAAGGTAGGTGTTATAAATCTAGTCATTTTTTAATTGAAATAGTTTTATATGTGTATTAAAGTTAACAAATATGTGAATTCCTATCTCCCTTTCGCTGTAACCTATTCAGCACATTAATTTTTATATACACATATAGAATCCTACCTGATATCACACGTACATTTTTGTGAGGTGCCTGACATTGCAGATACAAATTGTGAGAAGAGATTACTCCACCTAAATGCTGTTGGAACTGAAAATTCAAGCTAATGGTGAGCTTCCTAGTTGAATAACATTATACATAAATCCATGTTCAGTAAAATGAATATTTTTGGATCTGTGGATGATATATATTTCATGGTGAAATTCGATTGGCATATATAATTCTACTTTTGAATGTCTTTGTTTGTGTGTGTGTTTGTGTGTGTGTGTGTGTGTATATATATATATATATATATATATATATATATATATATATATATATACAAAATAAATCTCCAGATTTTTCAAAATTTGAAATATATGTGTCTTATATACACTCCCTAAATTCATTCATGTTCATGTATGTGGATTAATAATCAACTTTTCACAAGATTATTCTCAGAAATATTCATCCACCTGAAATACATATTTGTTTCCTAGTACTGAAAACTAACTTCAGTGAAAGGTGCAAACAAATCCTAGTATTTCTACATTAACTGACCTAGTTTAACATCAATGCTAGTAGATTCCTATGGGACATGATGTGTATTTTGACATTAATTATTATTCAACACTGGTACATTACTATTTCTTCAGTTTATGCACATCATAGGATATATATTTCATCCACTACTTAGCAAATTTATAGGCATTTGTTTCACTTTCAATCACTTCTTGCTCCAGAACACATGTATTTCCCTATGTTTCTTGACTGGTCTTTTCATGAGACTTTTTTCAAATATATTATTTTCAATTTCCATGATCAATTTTTAAGCAAAACTCACACATCCTTCATGATAAAACATAACCCTAAGATGACCATTAGATATATAACTGGTTGGAATGATTGATTGTGCATCTTTATAACATTTCTTATATATTTGCAGATATCCATTCAATCCATTATTTAAAGTGGATCCAGTTATATTATTTATTGCCAGTATGGTCTATTCATGCGTTATTGCTATATTCATAGACAGAGGTTATACCTATTTGTACCCCAATACAAATTTATATGTCTTCAAAATATTGCTCCTGGAAATGGTGGAAGAAATACTCATGTCACGTGATATACATATACATTTTATCACAGAAATATTCTGGACACAAAAAGCAAAGGTCACACTTTCAATTGTACCAATGCCTAAATGGAAAGTGAGCATGGATTACTAAAAACATCTATGTCCAGGTTGCCTAATGCTCTCAAATGTCAATCCTATTGGTGACTACATATTTGATTCTTCCTAAGATTATATATTCAACCTCAAGCCTGTTGAAAATGTCTAATCCTATCACTCACTTTGTACTTTGCTTGATTTCCTAATGTCTTTATTGATATCTGCTTTCCCTCATATTTTCCCCAGTTCATCATTGTGACTGACTCTTCACATGTGCTGACATTAACATTCACTCTCTAACCGAAACCCTATTGCTAAAGAACTTTTTGTCCAAATCCAATACTCACTCTTCATTCTAAACCTAACTACTACCTTCCTCATCGTACTGAATATCGCTTTTTGACTGGATGTTCTCTTCAACATTCAATCATCCAAGGTACAAGGTCCTATGCCATTGTATATTGATTTATCTGAGACAACTGTGCAGCACATAACTCAAAGCTAAGTATACCACTTAAGGGTCCAATTCCCTTCTGGGCTTCAAATCTTTCCTAATTTTCTGCTTTCATACTTATATTTCACCTATATACTCTTGTAAATATCGAAGGTTGCCAATACCATTATTCATCTCGCAAAATGATTCCTAACCCAAATCAAACATGTTATTAACCCTAAACATACACTGATCCATCAATATAACTTACAGAAGAGCAGGGACAGAGTTGGTCTTACAATATAGGAATGTAGGTGATCTTCCACCTTCTGAGAACCTCAAAGATCCATGCAGAAATGATCCTTGGAGAAGATTTATGCAGCTATGTTGGACCTGAGAGAGCAATAGAAATCTTCCATGGCAAACAACCTGGTCAGGATGAATTGATGGGTCTAAGTCAGCCTCTCTTTTCTTATTGTAAAGAAGTTGGAAGAAACCAGGCCTCTGTGGAGAGCTGTACCTGGGTGCCTAAGGTTGATATTCCATTCTAACTTCTGAATGTGTCAGAGGATGTTGGGGCAGCCTCCATCTCATGGGACCCTTGGAAGCAACTGTTAGGACAAAGTTGTTTTCAAGGCAGTGACCTCATTCAGTTCCTGAAGGAAGTGACCTCTCCTCACTTCCTTGGTGATTGAATTCTCTGAACTTGGGATCCAGGAAGACAGGCACCCAGAGCCAGTCCCAGTCCTAGTCCCATTGGGCTAACTTGTTTGCTTTTTCCAAGGACAGAGTCAGTCTTTCTTGGTACCTACTGATGTGAGGATGGCCAATTGCCAGCAGAGCTCTGAAGAGGCACCTTCCCTGAGAAAGCAGGTAGTGGCTCACCGCTGTCTCCTGACAACTCACATAGTTGGCCAAGGAGACCAGATCTGAGAGAGGACAGGCCATTTCGGGGGAACATAATATGGCCCACCAGTCAGAAGACACGCTGGATAGTCACAGACCTACTTGGGGGAAGGAGGTGGCTTTGCCGTTGTGGGTGTGAGTTTGTGTTTTTTTTCTCATGTTCTGAGAATAGGTAGGAAAGGCGTTTTTTTCTGGTGTGGAGTGGACTGTTTCTAGTAAGTCCTTTGACATTGTGAGGGTTTCTATGTCTGTGTATCCCACTGTATCCGTGGTTGTAGACATTAGAAAAGAGAATGCATCAATGGATTTGTTTTCTCTAGTAGAAAGCTTCCCCACATTAATACTGCCCAATAGATTAATGGACTTCACTTTGCCTTATGGATGGGCAACACCTACTGTCTTCTTAAGTTACTGTTTTCTTCGTGAATTCTGGCCACTCTACAGAATACGCTCATGGTTTTGTGTCCCAGATATGTAACACCACAAGGCTCTGTGACATGGCCATGTACTGGATAGCTGAAGAGATTGAGAGCATCTCAGAAAACTCAGATATCAGTGTGACCAGTAAAGTCTCAGTGAAGAAACCCTTCTTGGGCCATTTGCTTACTTGTGTTTCAATTACCCTGAATTTCAGGAAGGTCTTTGCCTCATGCCAACCCTTTGTGAAGCCTGAAGAAAACTGTTTTCATATGGAAATGAATGGGCTTCACCTGTGGCTCTTTGCTTAATTGCTTTGGAATGGGATGTGTCTGAATCAGTCTCTGGTCCTTGTGTGAGGCTGTGACTTAGATTCTCAGCACCCAATGGATCTAAAGAAAAATCCCATGTGCTTCCCAAACCGAAATGGCCAAAAGAGAAGTCATTGTGGATGAATTTTTTTGCCTTCTTGTTTTAGGTTCCTGACTTCCATTAAGTGAGAATAGGGATTCTTTGGATTAAATGAGTTCTTCAAATCCCTGCAGAGGCTTGCCCATATGTGCTTGGGTTTTCTCATGACTCCAAATCACATAAAGAATCTATACCTCACAGCCAGTAGGCCTCAAATTGGAGAAGCGGAACACTTTAACAGCAGGAATATTTGATCACTCCAGGTTCACAGGAGGAGTGTCCAGGCCACCATGATTTTAGGCAAATGAGGGGCAAGTGAGCTTATTTTTTACACTTTCTTAGGCTGTGCCCCTCATAGAAATCTCCAGCCAGAGGTTATGATGAGTGTCTATATGGAAGAAGATGAGGGCCCTGTGGGAGTGTTTTGATTTTAATTGTGGTCATTTTTGTGGTGGTTGGAAGGAATGACTGGTTCCACCTGGGCTTGAACTCTGGCGTGATTCCCCTTAGAGACTGAGTTCTGGAACTGAACTCAGAGAAGTATTGCCATGAATTGTGTTGGGATTTTAGAAGGCCATGCATGAGACTCACCCATAGAAACTGAGATCTAGGCCCAGGGTGTCTTTCCACAAAACAATGGGAACCTCAGCCAGGATATCACATGATTTTATTCTGAAAGATTGGCAGGTATAGTTGAGAGTCAAAACACACATGGACCTCACATTGTAGGCCTCAATTTGCCTGGCTTCATGTGACCTTTTGGCAACTCTTTGAGAAGCCTTGCCTGTGAGTGTTCTCCAGAGCTTTCATTGAAATGAGCTTTCTCAACACTTAATGGTTCCTGAATGATTTGAAACCCACAGTGCCTCCAACTTAATCTTTGAAAAATGGCTAGATAAATACCATGAAATTTTTGAAATTTCCATGACCAGGTGGCACTGGAGAATCTTTGGAAGTCCTGTGGTTGATCATGTGTATACCAGAGAATGCCTTGTTTTACTGGGTTTTATGAAAATGGTGTAGAACAGAGATGCCAGTAATTTGTATCCTGCTGATTAGTGGGCCTAGAGCAGTGGTGGGCAGGTGTGTGATAAAACACCATGGTGGGGCCATGTGGATCGGCCATTGGCTTCCAAATGGATTATGACTGACATAGTGCAGAAATCAGACACTTATATGTAAAGGCATTTTTTATATGGAGAGGTTCAGGGCAATGTTCAGAATCAGTTTACTATGGTTATTGGGGCAAGCTGTGTGGGATAGAAGCCTGGTTGGTGCATTCTCCTGCAGACCCTGACCCACCACACGTGACAGAACTCCCTTCAGCACTGTATCCTAGTAGAACTCCTTGTATTTGGTGAAGGAAATACCAAATTCCCAGTGCAGCAGCAAGAAACACCACGAAAAGTGGAGGATGACCAAATGTCTTCACAGTCCACACGAGGAGACACTTAGCCTCCAGTGGCCACAGTTTACATACAAAGAGAGAATTCAGCACTGCTGCCTCATGGTCATTGGAATATAAGAAACCATGTCTTCCAGGTCACATAGATGCAGACCCATTTTGATGGTCTCACTACAAAGGAAGTTAAAGCTCATGACAACAACATATATTTCAAGTGCCCAACCTCAGAGGCAGTTTTCCAAGAAGTCTTAGGCCAGCAGAGCTCCATGTTTGTGGAGTGTTTACACTGTTCTTTACTTTTGGAAACTCCTCTACTACCACCAAGGTTGTGAACTCCCGAGCATATTCCATTCCAGATATGTATTCACAGATTTTCACACTTTTCTACTCTAATTGTGTCTTACTTGGGCCAAGGTAATATCAAGGCATTGTTCTGAATGTGAGTGGGAAGATTTTTGTGTAGCACATATTTACATACACATTCGATTCATTTTTCAATTTTCTATTTGAAATACTGAAGCCCTGAAACTAACACATACCCTACTATACTCTGACTAATAATTCTAATATGATGGTGAAAAATAACCCAAACAGAATAGAAATACAAGCAGTTCAGAGGAGGCATGGTGTATTGTTACAATTGCCTTTTGCATTATATAGTGTAGGAGTTATAAATCTAGTCATTTTTTTGTTGAAATAGTTCTACATGTGTTTTTAAAATTAACAAATATGTGAATTCCTGTCTCCCTTTCTCTGTAGCCAATTCAGCACATGTATTTTTATATGCACATATAGAATTCTACCTGGTACCACACGTACATACTTGTGAGGTAACTGAATTGGCAGATGCAAATTGTGAGAAAGGATAACTCCTCCTAAATGCTGTTGGAACTGAAAATTCAACCTATGGGTGAGCTTCCTAGTTGAATAACATTATACATTAATCCATGTTCAGTAAAATGAATATTTTTCGATCTGTGGATTATATATATTTCATGATGAATTTCGATTGGCATATATATTGCTACTTTTTTTCTTTTATTGGTTGCTCAAAACATTAAAAATCTCTTGACATATAATATTTCATACATTAGATTCAAGTGGCTTATGAACTCCCATTTTTAGCCCAAATAGAGATTACAGAATCACATCGATTACACATCCACATTTTTACATAATGCCCTATTAGCTACTGTTGTATTCTGCTACCTTTCCTATACTCTACTATCTCCCCTCCCCTTCCTTCCGATCTTCTCTTTTTTCCCCATCTACTGTAATTTATTTCACTCCATGTTTATTTTCCCATTCCACTCACAACAATATGTAATTTTGTGTAACAATGAGGGTCTCCCTCCATTACCATGCAATTTCCCTTTTCTCTCACTTACCCTCCCACCTCATGTCTCTGTTTAAAGTTAATCTTTTCTTCCTGCTATTGCTCCCTGCTCTGTTCTTAGTTGCTCTCATTATATCAAAGAAGACATTTGGTATTTATTTTTTAGGGATTGGCTATCTTCACTAAGCATAATCTGCTCCAGTGCCATCCATTTTTCTGCAAATTTTATGATTTTGTCATTTGTTAGTGCTGCGTAATACTCCATAGTGTATAAATGCCACATTTTTTTATCCATTCATCTATTGAAGGGCATCTGGGTTGGATCCACAGTGTATCAATTGTGAATTGTACTGCTATGAATATCCATGTGGTAGTATCCCTGTATTACTCTCTTTTAAGGTCTTCAGGAAATAGTCAGAGAAGGGCAATAGCTGAGTCAAATTGTGGTTCCATTCACAGCTTTCCCAGGAATCTCCATACTGCTTTCCAAATTGGCCACACCAGTTTACAGTCCCACCAGCAATGTACAAGAGTATCTTTTACCCCACATCCTTGCCAGCACTTGTTGTTGTTTGACTTCATAATGGCTACCAATTTACTGGAGTGAGATGGTATCTTAGGGTGATTTTGATTTGAATTTCTCTGACTGCTAGAAATGGTGAGCATTTTATTATGTACTTGATGAATGATTGTATGTCCTCCTCTGAGAAGTGTCTGTTCAAGTCCTTGACCCATTTGTTTATTGGGTTATTTGTTATCTTATTGTCTAATTTTTTGAGTTCTTTGTATATTCTGGATATTAGGCCTCTATCTGAAGTGTGAGGAGTAAAAATTTGTTCCCATGATGTATGCTCCTTATTTACCTCTCTTATTCTTTCTCTTGCTGATAAAAAACTTTTCAGTTTAAGTAGTCCCATTTGTTGATTCTTGTTATTAACTCTTGTGCTATGGATGTCATATAAAGGAATTTGGAGCCCGATCCCATAATATGTAGATCAGAGCCAACTTTTTCTTCTATCAGACACAGAGTCTTTGATTTGATATCTAGCACCTTGATCCACTATGAGTTAACTTTTGTGCATGGCGAGAGAAAGGAATTCAGTTTCATTTTGTTGCACATGGATTTCCATTTTTCCCAACACCATTTGTTGAAAATACTATATTTCCTCCATTGCATGCTTTTAGCTCCTTTATCAAATATAAAATAGTTGTAGCTTTTTGGATTAATCTCTGTGTCCTCCATTCTGTACCATTGGTCCACCCGCCTGTTTTGGTACCAGTACCATGCTGGTTTTTTTTTAATTAATTTTATTGTAGGTTGTTCAAAACATTTCATAGTTCTTGATATATCATATTTCACACTTTGATTCAAGTGGGATATGAGCTCCCATTTTTACCCCATATACAGATTGCAGAATCACATCAATTGCACAACCATTGATTTACATATTGCCATTCTGGTGACTGTTGTATTCTGTTGCCTTTCCTATCCTCTACTATCCCCCCTCCCCCTCCCCTCCCCTCTTCTCTCTCTACCTCCTCTACTGTAATTCATTTCTCCCCCTTATATTTTTCCTCCTTTCCCCTCATTTCCTCTTGTATGTAATTTTGTATACCCCTGAGGGTCTCCTTCCATTTACATGCAATTTTCCTTCTCTCTCCCTTTCCCTCCCACCTCTCATCCCTGTTTAATGTTAATCTTCTTCTCATGCTCTTCGTCCCTACTCTGTTCTTAGTTAATCTCCTTATATCAAAGAAGATATTTGGCATTTGTTTTTAAGGGATTGGCTAGCTTCACTTAGCATAACCTGCTCTAATGCCATCCATTTCCCTCCAAATTCTATGATTTTGTCATTTCTTAATGCAGAGTAATATTCCATTATGTATAAATGCCACATTTTTTTATCCATTCTTTTATTGAAGGACATCTATGTTGGTTCCACAGTCTTGCTATTGTGAAATGTGCTGCTATGAACATGGATGTAGCAGTGGCCCTATAGTGTGCTCTTTTTAGGTCTTTAGGGAATAGACCGAGAAGGGGAATAGCTGGATCAAATGGTGGTTCCATCCCGAGCTTTCCAAGAAATCTCCATACTGCTTTCCAAATTGGGTGCACCAATTTGCAGTCCCACCAGTAATGTACAAGAGTACACTTTTCCCGACATCCTCGCCAGCACTTGTTGGTGTTTGACTTCCTAAAGGCTGCCAATCTTACTGGAGTGAGATGGTATCTTAGGGTGGTTTTTATTTGCATTTCTCTGACTGCTAGAGATGGTGAGCATTTTTTCATATACTTCTTGATTGATTGTATGTCCTCCTCTGAGAAATTTCTGTCCAGGTCCTTGGCCCATTTGTTGATTGGGTTATTTGTTATCTCATTGTCTAATTTTTTTAGTTCTTTGTATATTCTGGATATTAGGGCTCTGTCTGAAGTGTGAGGAGTAACGATTTGTTCCCAGGACGTAGGCTACCTATTTACCTCTCTTATTGTTTCTTTTGCTGAGAAAATAACTTTTTAGTTTGAGTAAGTCCCATTTGTTGGTTATAGTTATTAACTGTTGTGCTATGGGTGTCCTATTTAGGAATTTGGATCCCGACCCCACAGTATGTAGATCATAGCCAACTTTTTCTTCTATCAGACGCCATGTCTCTGATTTGATATCAAGTTCCTTGATCCACTTTGAGTTAACTTTTGTGCATGGTGAGAGAAAGGGATTCAGTTTCATTTTGTTGCATATGGATTTCCAGTTTTCCCAAAACCATTTGTTGAAGATGCTAGCCTTCTTCCATTGCATGCTTTTAGCCCCTTTATCGAATATAAGATAGTTGTAGTTTTGTGGATTGGTTTCTGTGTCCTCTATTCTGTACCATTGGTCCACCCGCCTGTTTTGGTACCAGTACCATGCTGTTTTTGTTTCTATTGCTCTGTAGTATAGTTTGAAGTCTGGTATAGCTATACCGACTGATTCACACTTCCTGCTTAGCAATGTTTTTGCTATTCTGGGTCTTTTATTTTTCCATATGAATTTCATGATTGCTTTCTCTATTTCTACAAGAAATGCCATTGGGATTTTGATTGGCATTGCATTAAACCTATTGAGAACTTTTGTTAATATCGCCATTTTGATGATGTTAATTCTACCTATCCATGAACAGGGTATATTTTTCCATCTTTTAAGATCTTCTTCAATTCTCTCTTTAGGGTTCTGTAGTATTCATTGTATAAGTCTTACACCTCTTTTGTTAGGTTGATTCCCAAGTACTTTATTTTTTCTGAGGATATTGTGAATGGGGTGGTTGTCCTCATATATATTTTAGAGGATTTGTCGCTGATATACAGGAATGCCTTTGATTTATGCGTGTTGATTTTATATCCTGCCACTTTGCTGAATTCATTTATTAGCTCTAATAGTTTCTTTGTAGACCCTTTTGGGTCTGCTAGGTATAGAATCATGTCATCTGCAAATAGTGATAATTTGAGTTCTTCTTTTCCTATTTTTATGCCTTTAATTTCTTTTGTCTGTCTAATTGCACTGGCCAGTGATTCGAGAACTATGTTGAACAGAAGTGGTAAGAGAGGCCATGCCTGTCTTGTACCAGATTTTAGAGGGAATGCCTTCAGTTTTTCTCCATTCAGAATGATGCTAGGCTGAGGCTTAGCATAGATTTCTTTTACAATATTGAGGTATGTTCCTGTTATCCCTAGTTTTTCTAGAGTTTTGAACATAAAGGGATGCTGTACTTTGTCGAATGCTTTTTCCGCATCTATCAAGATGATCATATGGTTCTTATATTTAAGCCTATTGATGTGGTGAATAACATTTATTGATTTTCGTATATTGAACCAACCTTGCATCCCAGGGATAAATCCTACCTGATCATGGTGCACAATTTTTTTGATATGTTTTTGTATCCGGTTCGCGAGAAGTTTATTGAGCATTTTTGCATCTAGGTTCATTAGAGATATTGGTCTGTAGTTTTCTTTCTTTGGAGTGTCTTTGTCTGGTTTAGGAATCAGGGTGATGTTGGACTCATAGAATGAATTTGGAAGTTCTCCCTGTTTTTCATTTTCCTGAAATAGCTTGAAAAGTATTGGTATTAGTTCCTCTTTAAAGGTTTTGTAAAACTCTGCTGTATAACCATTCGGTCCTGGGCTTTTCTTAGTTGGTAGTCTTTTGATGGTTTCTTTATTTCCTCAGTTGATATTCGTCTGTTTAGGTTGTCAATATCCTCCTAACTCAATCTGGGCAAATCATATGACTTAAGAAATTTATCGATGCCTTCACTATCTTCTAATTTATTGGAGTATAAGGATTCAAAATAATTTCTGATAATCTTCTGTATTTCTGAAGTGTCTGTTGTGATATTGCCTTTTTCATCCCATATGCGAGTAATTTGAGTTCTCTCTCTTCTTCTCTTCATTAGCGTGGCTAAGGGTCTGTCAATTTTATTTATTTTTTCAAAGAACCAACTTTTAGTTTTGTCAATTTTTTCAATTGTTTCTTTTGTTTCAATTTCATTAATTTTTGCTCTGATTTTAATTATTTCTTGTCTTCTACTTTTTTGCTGTTGTTTTGCTCTTCTTTTTCTAGGACATTGAGTTGAAGTATTAGATCATTTATTTGTTGGTTTGTTTCTTTTTTTAAAGAATGAACTCCAAGCAATAAATTTTCCTCTTAGAACTGCTTTCAATGTGTCCCATAGATTCCGATATGTTGTGTCTGTGTTTTCATTTATCTCTAAGAATTTTTTAATATCCTCCTTGATGTCTTCTATAACCCATTTATCATTCAGTAACCTATTTTTCATTCTCCAATTGATGCATGATTTTTCCTTACTTCTTTTATCGTTGATTTTCAATTTCATTTCATTATGTTCAGATAAGATGCATGGTATTATCTCTACTCCTTTATATTGTCTAAGAGTTGCCCTGTGACATAATATATGATCTATTTTTGAGAAGGATCCACGTGCTGCTGAGAAAAAAGTGTAACTGCTTGATCTTGGGTGGTATATTCTATATATGTCAATTAAGTCTAGGTTATTAATTATGTTATTGAGTTCTATAGATTCCTTATTCAACTTTTCTTTGTAAGATCTATCCAGTGGTGAGAGAGGTGTGTTGAAGTCTCCCATAATTATTGTATGGTGGTCTATTAGACTCTTGAACTTGAGAAGAGTTTGTTTGATGAACATAGCTGCACCATTGTTTGGGGCATATATATTTATGATTGTGATGTCTTGTTGGTGTATGGTTCCCTTGAGCTGTATGTAGTGTCCCTCTTCATCCCTTTTGATTAACTTTGGCTTGAAATCTATTTTATTTGATATGAGTATGGACACTCGTGCTTGTTTCCGAAGTCCATAAGAGTGATATGATATTTCCCAACCTTTCACCTTCAGTCTATGTATGTCTTTTCCTATCAAATGCGTCTACTGAAGGCAGCATATTGTTGGGTCTTGTTTTGTGATCCATTCTACTAGCCTGTGTCTCTTAATTCGTGAGTTTAAGCCATTAACATTTAGGGTTATTATTGAGATATGGGTTGTTCTTCCAGTCATATTGGTTTATTTATGTTACTAAACATGGTTTGTTTTCCTCTTTGATTATTCCCCCTCTTTACTGTACTCCCTCCCGCTGTTGGTTTTCATTGTTATTTTCCATTTCCTCTTCCTGCAATGTTTTGCCGAGGATGTTTTGAAGAGATGGTTTTCTAGATGCAAATTCTTTTCACTTTTGTTTATCATGGAAGGTTTTAATTTCATCTTCCATACTGAAGCTTAATTTTGCTGGATACACAATTCTTGGTTGGAACCCATTTTCTTTCAGTGTTTCAAATATGTTATTCAAGGATCTTCTAGCTTTCAGAGTCTGTGTTGAAAGATCAGCTGTTATCCTGATTGGTTTACCCCTAAATGTAATCTGCTTCCTTTCTCTTGTAGCTTTTAAAATTCTCTCCTTATTCTGTATGTTGGGCATCTTCATTATAATGTGTCTAGGTGTGGATCTCTTATGATTTTGCACATTCGGCGTCCCGTAGGCTTCTAGGATATGGGATTCTGTCTCATTCTTCAAGTCTGGGAAGTTTTCTCGTATTATTTCATTGAATAGATTGCTCATTCCTTTTGTTTGGAACTCTATACCTTCCTGTATCCCAATGACTCTTAAGTTTGGTCTCTTTATGTTATCCCATATTTCTTGAATGTTCTGCTCATGGTTTCTTAACAGCTTTGCTGAGCTGTCTATGTTCTTCTCCAGTTGAAATACTTTGTCTTCATTTTCTGATGTTCTATCTTCTAAGTGTTCTACTCTGCTGGTAGTATTCTCAATTGAGTTTTTAATTTGGTTTATTGTTTCCTGCATTTCCAGGATTTCTGTTTGTTTGTTTTTTATAACCTTGATCTCCCTGTATAATTGATCTTTTGCTTCTTGTATTTATTTATGTAATTCATTTTCGAAGTGCTCGAAGTGGTCTTTCATTGTCTGATTATGCTGTCTAATGTCTTCCTTGAGACTCCAGATAATCTGAAGCATGTATATCCTGAATTCTTTATCTGACATTCCATCTGCTGCAGATATTACCTCTTCTAAAGTTGAGTTGACCTGCATTGCTTGTGGTCCTTTCTTTCCTTGTCTTTTCATACTGATCGCGTTTCTTTCTGCTTGGTGAAACTGTTTTGTTATTGATTTTCCCCCTATATATTTATATTGCTCTAATATAGTTGCAAAGTCTCCCTCGCAGGCTTTGGCGGTGGTTCTGCCCCTCCTCCAATTGGGGCAATGTGCCTACTACGCCGGCAGGCTGCTGTGCCTCTACTTTCGGTGGGCCTGTTCTTTCGGTGGTCACAGGTTCGCCTCCCTTGCAGGCGTGAGAAGCGGCTCTGCACCTCTGCTGGCCGCTAGGCCTGTTCTGTCTGTCGTTTGCAGGTCTGTCTACCTAACAGGTGCTGGTGGCGGCTCTGCCCCTCCCCCAAACGGGGTGATGTGTCAGACGGCCACTGGGCCTGTTTTATCAGTGGTCACGGTATCGCCTACCTTGCAGGTGGGTGGGGCAGCTGTGCCCCTCTGCAGGTTTCTGGGCCTGACCTGCCGGTGGGTCGCAGGTCATTCATTTTTTAGTTCTAGTAGTTTTTGTACACCTTTTTGTGTCTTCTATGTATAGAATAATGTCACCCGAAAATAGTGATAATTTGCGTTCTTATTTTCCTATTTTTATGCCTTTTATTTGTTTAGTATGTCTAATTGCTCTGGCCAGTGTTTCGAGAACTATATGGAATAGAAGTGGTGAGAGAGGGCATCCCTGTCTTGTTCCAGATTTTAGAAGAAATGCCTTCAATTTTCCTCCATTCATAATGATGCTAGCCTGAGGCTTAGCATAGATAGCTTTTACAATGTCGAGGTAACTTCCTGTTATCCCTATTTTTTCTAATGTTTTGAACATAAAGGGATGCTGTACTTTGTCAAATGCTTTTTTTGCTTCTATCGAGATGATCATATGGTTCTTATCTTTAAGTCTATTGATGTGGTGAATAACATTTATTGATTTCCGTATATTGAACCATCCTTGCATCCCAGCTATGAATCCTACTTGATCATGGTGCATAATTTTTTTGATGTGCCTTTGTATTCGATTCACCAGAGTTTTATTGAGGATTTTTGCATGTAGGTTCATCAGATATATTGGTCTGTAGTTTTCTTTCTTTGAGGTGTCTTTTTCTGATTTCGGAATCAGCGTGATGTTGGCCTCATAGAATGAATTTGGAAGAGCTCCCTCTTTTTCTCTATGCTGAAATAACTTGAAAAGTATTGGTATTAAATCTTCTTTAAATGTTTTGTAAAACTCCGCTGTATAGCCATCCGTTCCTGGGCTTTTCTTGGTTTGTAGTCTTTTGATTGCTTCTTCTGTTTCATCCATTGACATTGGTCTGTTTAAATTGTGTGTATCCTTCTGACTCAGTCTGGGAATATCATATGACTTAAGAAATTTATCGATGTCTTCACTATATTCTATTTTATTGGAATATAGGTTTTCTAAATAATTTCTAATTGTCTTCTGTATTTCGGAAGCATCTGTTGTAATATTGCCTTTTTCATCCCATATGTTAGTAATTTGAGTTCTCTCTCTTCTTCTCTTCATTAGCATGCCTAAGGGTCTGTCGAACATATTTATTTTTTCGAAGAACCACCTTTTAGTTTTGTTAATTTTTTCAATAGTTTCTTTTGTTTCAATTTCGTTGATTTCTGCTCTGATTTTAATTATTTCTTGCTTTCTGCTACATTTTTTGTTGTTTTGCTCTTCCTTTTCTAGGGCTTTGAGTTGAAGTGTGAGCTCATTTATTTGTTCGTTTTTACTTTTTTTCAGGAATGACCTCCAGGCGATGAATTTCCCTCTTAAAACTGCTTTCATTGTGTCCCATAGATTCTGATATATTGTGTCTGTATTTTCATGTATCTCTAAGAATTTTTTGATTTCCTCCTTTATATCTTCTGTAACCCACTGATCATTCAGTAACATATTGTTCATTTTCCATGTGATGTAGGATTTTTCCTTCCTTTTTTTATCATTGGTTTCCAGTTTCATTCCATTATGATCAGAAAAAATTCATGGTATTATCTCAACCCCTGTATATTTACTGAGGGTTGCCCTATGACATAATATATGGTCTATTTTTGAGAAGGATCCACGTGCTACTGAGAAAAAAGTATATCCACTTGATGATGATTGATATATTCGATATATGTCAGTTAAGTCTAGGTTATTGATTGTGATATTGAGTTCTATAGTTTCTTTATTCACTTTTGTTTGGAGGATCTGTCCAATGGTGAGAGAGGTGTGTTGAAGTCACCCATAATTATTGTGTTGTGGTCTATTTCATTCTGGAACTTGAGGTGAATTTGTTTTTTGAACATTGCAGCACCATTATTTGGTGCATAAATATTGATAATTTTTATGTCTTGTTGATGAATGGTTCCTTTTAACAGTATATAATGTCCTTTCTTATCCCTTTTGATTAAATTAGTCTTGAAGTCGATTTTATTCGATATGAGCATGGCCACCCCTGCTTGCTTATGGGGAGCGTTGCATGGTATATTTTTTCCAAAACTTGCACCTTCAGCCTGTGTATGTCTTTTCCATTCAGATGTGCCTCCTGGAGGCAATATATTGTTGGATTCATTTTTAATCCAAGTTACCAGCCTATGTCGCGTTATTGGAGAGTTTAAGCCATTAACATTTAGAGTCACTATTGATATATGGTTTGTACTGCCGCTCATGATTGATGATTCATCTTTTTTTTTTTTTTAATTTAGTTTGTTTCTGCATGATTAGCTTTTCCCCCACCCTCAGTCATTACTGAGGCACTTCCCACTGATGGTTTTGGTTGTTGATTTTCATTTCTTCTTCGTGTATTGTTTTGCTCAAGATGCTTTGCAATGCTGGTTTTCTGGCTACAAATTTTTTTTACCTTTTGTTTATCATGAAATATTTTTATTTCATCGTCATACCTGCAGCTTAATTTTGCTGGATACAGAATTCTTGGTTGGCATTCATTGTCTTTCAGTGTTTGAAATACGTTGCTCCAGGATCTTCTCGCTTTCAGAGACTGTGATGAAAAATCCATTCTCAACCTTATTGGTTTACCCCTTAATGTAATCTGCCTCCTTTCTCTTAGAGCTATTAATATTTTCTCTTTGTTTTGTATATTGGATATCTTCATAACAATGTGTCTTGGTGTTGGTCTACTGTGATTTTGTGTTCTCCGTGTCCTGTAAGCATGTCCAATTTGTATATCTATTTACTTTGTATTTCTGGAAATATTTCTGTAATTATTTCATTCAATTGATTACTAATTCCCTTGGTTTGAATCTGTGTACCTATCCAGATGACTCATTAATTTTTTTTTTATGTTATCCCATATCTCTTGGATGTTTTACTCATGATTTTTTACCAGCCTTTCTGTGTTGGCTAGATTCATTTCAAGATGATATATTTTGTCTTCATTATCTGACATTCTGTCTTCTACTTGCTCCACAGTGTTAGTGATACTCTCAATTGACTTTTTAATTTGGTTTATCGTTTCCTTCATTTCTAGAATTATTGTTTGATTTTTTTATAATCTCTATCTCCTGATAAAGATGCATAACTTCTTCTTTTATCTGTTTATGCAATTCATTTTCATTGTGTTCTTTCACTGTTTGGATTTGCTGTCTCGTATCCTCTTTAAGTTTCAATTCCATCTGTCTAAGGTATTCCTTGAGTTCTTTATATGACCATTTTTCTGATGACTATAGGTCCTCCTGAATATTTTGGCTGTCCTTCGTTGTTTGTACTTATTTTCTTCCTTGATTTTTTGTGCTGCTCATGTTACTTCTTGCTCTGTTTGACTGTTGAGTTACTGCTTACTCTTATAAATTTATTTGATGCTTGGAAGAAAAGATATTAGAAGGAAAGGGAAGAAGTCACTAAAGAGAATGAGAGTAGGCAGGTAGAATTCGAGGAAGGGGAAATCAGAAAATTGAAAAGAAATGATAAGACAAAAGAAAAAATAGAAAAGAAAGAAAGAAAGAAAAAAATTTAAAAATAATGATCATTTAAAAGATGTAAATTAAAGTTTAAAATAATAATAATAATAAAATAAAAATATTTAAAAAATGAAAACATATTAAAAAGTTAAAGTACAACAACAAAAAATATGAATTTACATAAAGAATCTAAACCCCACACTCAGTAGGCCTCAAGTTGGAGAAGTAGAGCAGTATTAACGCCAGGCCTATTTTTTCACTTCTGTTTCACAGGAAGGCAGTCCAGGCAACCCTGATGTTAGGCAAATGAGGGGCAAGGGAGCTTATTTTGGACACGGACGTGGGCTGTGTACCTCATGGAAACCTCCAGCCGGAGGTTATGATGAGTGTCTACATGGAAGAAGATGAGGGCCATGTTGGGGTGTTTAGGTTTTAACTGTGAACATTTGTATGGCGGTAGGAAGAGATGACTGGGTACACCTGTGCTTGAACTCTTGTGTGATTCAACATAGAGACTGAGTTCTGGAATTGACCTCAGAGAAGTATTGCCATGGATTGTGTTGGGCTTTTAGAAGGCCATGCATGAGAGTCGCCCTTGGAAAGTGAGATCTACGCCCAAGTTGGCTTTCCACAGAGCAAAGGGAATCTCAGCCAGGATATCACATGATTTTATTCTGAAAGACTTGGCAGCCATAGTTGAGAGTGAAAACACACATGGACCTCACATTGTAGACCTCAATGGGCCTGGCTTCATGTGACCTTTTGGCCACCCTTTGGGAAGCCTTGCCTCTGAGAGTTCTCCAGAGCTTTCATTGAAGTGAGCTTACTCAACATTTAATGGTTAATGAATGAATTGAAACCCACAGTGCCTACAACTTCTTCCTTGAATAATGGCTAGATGAATACCATGAAATTTTTGAAATTCCCAAGACTAGGTGTCACAGGAGAACCTTTGGATGTCCTCTAGCTGATCATGAGAATACAAGACATTGCCTTTATTGACTGGGTTTCATGAAAATAGTGTATAACAGAGATGCAAGTAAGTTGGAACCTGCTGAGTAGTGTTCCTAGAGCCGTGGCGGGCAGGTGTGTGATAAAATATCTCTGTTGTGGCCATGTTTATCTGCCATTGGTGTCCAAATAACTTGTGACTGACATTTTGCAGCCAGTAGACCCTTATATGTAAAAGAATCTTGTTATATGGAGAGGTTTCAGGGCAATGTTCAGAATCAGGTTGCTATGGTCAATGTTGCAAGCTATGTGGGATAGAAGCCTGGTTGGTGCATTCTCCAACAGAACCCAACCCACCACAACTGAAAGAACTCCCTACAGCACTGTGTCCCAGTTGAACTCTTTTTATTTCATGAAGCAAATACCACACTCCTAGTGCAACAGCAAAAAACACCACAAAGAGTGGAGGATGACCAAATGGCTTCACAGTCCAGATGAGGAGACACTTGCCCTCAGTGGCCACAGTTTACCTACAAAGAGAAAATTCAGCACTGCTGCCTCATGTTCATCGGAAAATAAGAAACCATGTCATCCATGTAACATAGATGCAGACCCAGCTTTGATGGTCTCACTACAAAGGAAGCTAATGCTCCTGACAACAAAATATATTTCAAGTGCTCACCCTCAGAGGTAGTTTCTCCAGATGTTAGGCCAGCAGAGCTTCATGTTTGTGGAGTGTTTACCCTGTCCCTTACTTTTGGAAACTCCTCTACCACCTCCAAATTTGTGAACTCCTGAGCATTTTCTATAACAGGAATATATTCACAGATTTTCTAACTCTTCTCCTCTAATTGTGTCTTACATGGGGCGAAGGTAATGCCAAGGCATTGTTCTGAATGAGAGTGGGAAGATTTTTGTGTAGCACATATTTGCATACACATTGGATACATTTTCCAATTTTCCATTCGAAATACTGAATCCCTGACACTAACAAATTCCCTTCTAGACTTTTACTTCTAATCTTAATATGATGGAGAAAAATAACCCAAACAAAATAGAAATACAAGAGGTTCACAGGAGGCATGGTGTATAGTTGGACTTGCCTTTCCTATGATAAATGGTAGGTGCTATAAATCTAGCAAATTTTTATTGAAACAGTTCTTTATGTGTTTTAAAAGTTAACAAATATGTGAATAACTGTCTCCCTTTCTCTGTAGTCTATTCAGCACATGTATTTTTTTATGCACATATTGAATTCTACCTGGTATCACACATACATTTTGTGAGGTGGCTGACTTGGCAGATACAAACTGTAAGAAAAGATCACTCCTACTAAACGCTGTTGGAACTGAAAATTCAACATATGGGTCAGCTTTCTAGTTGAACAACATAAATTGATGTTCAGGAAAATGAGTATTTTTGGATCTGTGGATGATATATATTTCATGGTGAATTTCAATTGGCATACATAATGCTACTTTTTAATGTCACTCTCTGTGTGTGTATCTATCTATCTATCTATCTATCTATCTATATATATATGTATTCACTCTCCAGATTTTTCAAAATATGAAATGTATTTGTCTTATTTTACACTCCCTAAATTCATTCATATTTATGTATGTGGATTTATAATCAACTTTTCACAAGTTTATTCACAGAAATGTTCATCCACCTGAAATACATATTCATTTCCAGTACTGAAAACTAACTTCAGGGGATCATATGATGGCAGCGAAAGGAGTGCATCAACCCCATATACAGCATCACTGTGCAAGAGAATGACGAATTTCCAGCAAAATTTGGGTGCTCCAAAACCTAGTGGAAGTATTTCCATCTCATGAGGATTAGCTACGGGGCTCAAAAGTGAGTGATTTGTCCGCATAGAGCGTCATGCTGCTTATTCAGCAAATCGCCGTGCGGCTAGAGTCTGTGGCGCATGCTGGCAAACAATGAGATAGCAACACAAATATTCAGTGGTGCGGATTCTGTGGGCTCCAGCCAGCTGTACAATCACTGTGCTCATTGCTGAATTCTGGGTTTGAGACCGGGGAAGGACGCGGTCCAATTCGGTTTTCCACACCAGTCAGACCACAGAGGAAGCCAGGGGCCACCATCTTGGAGAGCTGACGTCACCATTCCTGTTTTCAACTCATAGCAGCTCATTCAGCTATAGAACAGGTAATCTCAGGCTGCCATTCGCCTGTGTCTCGGAGACAAATTACTCAGGCCTGTTCCTATCAGAACATACACCAAGCCCAGAGCGGCCGAATTCTGGCTCCTGGAACTGATCAGGCCCAGGGCTAAAGAACCCGCGGAAACTCCTTCTCGGTCTAGGTCTTGCTGAATACTGTGGAGATAAATACCTACCTAGCCTTCATAGGCAGTGGCAACAGGTTTGAGACGGGGCTTGTGAGGGCTGGTCAGGACTCACCCATTGCTTTGGTCATCCGGCAAAGGGAACGAAATGCTGCCATTCGCATGGGATACCAACATGTTAGAGATCTGATGTCATCACAAAGTGGTGGAGGAGATAACTTCATCGATACCAGCGGTGACAGAAACAGTTGGTCTCCTGGTAAAAAAAGTGAGTCACAAACACCCGAGTCTCTCTCACTTTGTCTTCAAGCCAGAGGGGCAGAGCAGAGCCGCCGCCCATGCCCGGCACAGGCCCAGCGACCTGCAGGCGTGGTAGTCATGTCATCCCAATTGGAGTAGTGACAGAGCAGAGCTGCTGCCCGTGCCTGGAACAGGCCCATCAACCAGCAGGCGTGGTAGTCACGTCACCCCAATTGGAGTAGGGGCAGAGCAGAGCCACCGCCTATGCCCAGAACAGGCCCAATGACCCGCTGGTGTGGTAGACACGGCACCCCTATTGGAGTAGTGGCAAAGCAGAGCCTTCTCCCGCGCCCAGTACAAGCCCAGCGGCCCACCAGCGTGGTTGTTAGGTCACCCCAATAGGAATAGGGGCAGAGCAGAGCCACTGCCCAAAACAAAACAGTTTCAACAAGCAGAGAGAAACGCGAGCAGTATGAAAAGACAAGGAAATAAAGGACCACAAGCAATGCAGGTCAACACAACTTTAGAAGAGGTAATAGCTGCATCAGATGGAATGTCAGATAAAGAATTCAGGATACTCATGCTTTAGATGATCTGGAGTCTCAAGGAAGACATTAGACAACAAAATCAGACAATTAAAGATCACTTCGACAATGAATTACATAAACAAATCCAATAAGCAAAAGATCAACTATATAGGGAGATAGAGGTTGTAAAAACAAACAAACAGAAATCCTAGAATTGCAGGAAGGAATAATCCAACTTAAAAACTCAATTGAGAATACTACCAGGAGAGTAGAACACTTAGAACATAGAACATCAGACAATGAAGACAAAGTATTTCAACTTGAAAAGAACATAGACCACTCAGCAAGACTGTTAAGAAACCACAAGCAGAATATCCAAGAAATATGGGATAACATAAAGAGGCCAAACTTAACAGTCATTGGGATACAGGAAGGTATAGAGGTCCAAACCAAAGGAATGAGCAACCTATTCAATGAAATAATACGAGAAAACTTCCCAGACTTGATAAATAAAACAGAATCCCAAGTCCTAGAAGCCTACAGAACGCCGAATGTGCAAAATCATGAGAGCCACAACTAGACACATTATAATGAAGATGCCCAACAAACAGAAAAAAGAGAGAATTTTAAAAGCTACAAGAGAAAGGAAGCAGATTACGTTTAAGGGTAAACCAATCAGGATAACAGCTGATCTTTCAACACAGACTCTGAAAGCTAGAAGATCCTGGAATAACATATTTCAAACACTGAAAGAAAATGGGTTCCAACCAAGAATTGTGTATCTAGCGAAATTAAGCTTCAGTATGGAAGATGAAATTAAAACCTTCCTCGATAAACAAAAGTGAAAAGAATTTGCAGCTAGAAAACCATCTCTTCAAAACATCCTCGGCAAAACATTGCAGGAAGAGGAAATGGAAAATAACAATGAAAACCAACAGTGGGAGGTAGGACATTAAAGGGGGGAAAATAATCAAAGAGGAAAACAAACCATGTTTAGTAACATAAATAAACAAATATGGCTGGAAGAACAACCCATATCTCAATAATAACCCTAAATGTTAATGGCTTAAACTCACCAATGAAGACACACTGGCTAGTAGAATTGAACAAAAAACAAGACCCAACAATATGCTGCCTACAGGAGATGCATTTGATAGGAAAATGCATACATAGACTGACGGTGAAAGTTTGGGAAAAATCATATCACTCATATGGACTTCGGAAACAAGCAGGAGAGTCCATACTCATATCAAATAAAATAGATTTTGAGCCAAAGTTAATCAAAAGGGATAAAGAGAGACACTACATACTGCTCAAGGGAACCATACACCAACAAGAGACAGCAATCATTAATATATATGCCCCAAACAATGGTGCAGCTATGTTCATCAAACAAACTCTTCTCAAGTTCAAGAGTCTAATACACCACAATACAGTAATCATGGGAGACATGAACACACCTCTCTCATCACTGGACAGATCTTCCAAACAAGGAATAAGGAATAAGGAAACTATAGAACTCAATAACACAATTAATAACCTAGACTTATTTGAGATATGTAGAATATAACACCCAACATCAAACAGTTACCTTTTTTTCTCAGCAGCACATGTATCCTTCTAAAAAATGATCATATATTATGTCACAGGGCAACTCTTAGACAATATAAAGGAGTACAGATAATACCATGCATATTATCTGATCATAATGGAATGAAACTAAAAATCAATGATAAAAGAAGGAAGGAAAAATCATGCATCACTTGGAGAATGAACAATAGGTTACTGAGTGATCAATGGGTTATAGAAGACATCAAGGAGGAAATTTAAAAATTCCTGGAGATAAATGAAAACACAGACACAACATATCGGAATCTATGGGACACATTGAAAGCAGTTCTAACAGGAAAATTCATTGCTTGGAGTTCATTCCTTAAAAAAAGAAACAACCAACAAATAAATGATCTCATACTTCATCTCAAAATCCTAGAAAAAGAAGACGAAAGAAACAGCAAAAGAAGTAGAAGGCAAGAAATAATTAAAATCAAAGCTGAAATTAATGAAATTGAAACAAAAGAAACAATTGAAAAAACTTGACAAAAGTAGAAGTTGGTTCTTTGAAAAAGTAAATAAAATTGACAGACCCTTAGCCATGCTATGAAAGAGAAGAAGAGAGAACTCAAATTACTAGCATAAGGGATTAAAAAAGAAAATATCACAAGAGATATTTCTGAAATACAGAAGATAATCAGAAATTATTTTTAATCCTTATACTGCAAACAAATAGAAGACAGTGAAGGCATCGATAAATTTCTTAAGTCATATGATATGCCCATATTGATTCAGGAGGATATAGACAACATAAACAGACCAATATCAATTGAGGAAATAGAAGAAACCATCAATCCACTACCAACTTAGAAAAGCCCAGGACCGTATGGGTATACAGCAGAGTTTAACAAAACCTTTAAAGAGGAACAAATACCAATATTTTTCAAGGTGTTTCAGGAAATTGAAAAAGAGGGAGATTCTTCCAAATTCATTCTACGAGGCCAAGATCACCCTGATTCTTACACCAGACAAAGACACTTCAAAGAAAGAAAACTACAGACCAATATCTCTAATGAACCTACACGAAAAAATCCTCAATAAAATTCTGGCGAATTGGATACAAAAACATATCAAAAAAATTGTGAATCCTGATCAAGTAGGATTCATCCGTGTGATGCAAGGCTGGTTCAATATACGGAAATCAATAAATGTTATTCACCACATCAATAGACTTAAAAATAAGAACCATATGATCATCTCGGTAGATGCAAAAAAAGCATTCTATAAAGTACAGCATTCTGTTATGTTCAACACTCAAGAAAAACTAGTGATAAGAGGAACATACCTCAATATTGTAAAAGCAATCTATGCTAAGCCTCAGGCTAGCATCATTCTGAATGGAGAAAAATTGAAGGTATTCTCTCTAAAATCTGGAACAAGACAGGGATGCCCTCTCTCACCACTTCTGTTCAACATTGTTCTCGAAACACTAGCCAGAGCATTTAGACAGACGAAAGAAATAAAAGGTGTAAAAATTGGAAAAGAAGAACTTAAATTATCAGATCACATGATTCTATGTCTAGCAGTCCCAAAAGGGTCTACAAAGAAACTAATAGAGCTAATAAATGAATTCAGCAAAGTGGCAGGATATAAAATCAACATGCATAAATCTAAGGCATTCCTGCATATCAGCGACAAATCCTCTGAAATAGAAATGAGGACAACCACTCCATACACAATATCCTAAAAAAAAAAAAATAATAATTAGGAATCAACCTAACAAAAGATGTGAAAGTCTTATACAATGAAAACTACAGAACCCTAAAGAGAGAAATAGAAGAAGATCTTAGAAGATGTAAAAATATATCCTGTTCATGGATAGGCAGAACTAATATCATCAAAATGGTGATATGACCAAAAGTTCTCAATAGGTTTAATGCAATGACAATCAAAATCCAAACGGAATTTTTTCTAGAAATAGAGAAAGCAATCATGAAATTCATATGGAAAAATAAAAGACACAGAATAACAAAAACAACACTAAGCAGGAAGTGTGAATCAGGCGGCATAGCGATACCAGACTTCAAACTATACTACAGAAAAATAGTAACAAAAATACCATGGTAATGGTACCAAAACAGGCAGGTGGACCAATGGTTCAGAATAGAGGACACAGAAACCAAGCCAGGAAACTACAACTATCTTATATTTGATGGAGGGGCTAAAAGCATGCAATGAAGGAAAATAGCATCTGCAAAAAATGGTGCTGGGAAAACTTGGAATCCATATGTAACAAAATGAAACTGAATCCCTTTCTCTCGCCATGCACAAAAGTTAACTCAAAATGGATCAAGGAGCTTGATATCAAATCAGAGACATGGCGTCTGATAGAACAAAAAGTTGGCTACAATTTACATACTGTGGGGTCGGGCTCCAAATTCCTGAATAGGACACCCATAGCACAAGAGTTAATAACTAGAATCAACAAATGGGACTTACTCAAACTAAAAAGTTTTTTATCAGCAAAAGGAACAATAAGAGAGGTAAATAGGGAGCCTAAATCCTGGGAACAAATCTTTACTCCTCACACTTCAGATAGAGCCCTAATATTCAGAGTATACAAAGAACTCAAAAAAATAGACAATAAGATAACAAATAACCCAATAAACAAATGGGCCAAGAACCAGAACAGACACTTCTCAGAGAAGTACATACAATCAAAAAACAAGTACATGAAAAAATGCTCACCATCCCCAGCAGTCAGAGAAATGCAAATCAAAACCACCCTAAGATACCATCTCATTCCAGTAAGATTGGCAGCCATTATGAAGTCAAACAACAACAAGTGCTGGTGAGGATGTGGAGAAACAGGTACACTTGTACATTATTGGAGGCACTGCTAATTGGTAGAGCCAATTTGGAAAGCATTATGGAGATTTCTTGGAAAGCTGTGAATGGAACTACCATTTGACCCAGCTATTCCTCTTCTCGGTCTATTCCCTAAAGACCCTAAAAGAGCATGCTACAGGGACACTGCTACATTGATGTTCATAGCAGCACAATTCACAATAGCAAGACTGTGGAACCAACCTAGATGCTGTTCAATAGAAGAATGGATAAAAAAAATGTGGCACTTATACACAATGGAGTATTACTCTGCTTTAAAAAATGACAAAATCATAGAATTTGCAGGAAAATAGATGGCATTAGAGCAGATTATGCAAAGTGAAGCTAGCCAATCCCTAAAAAACAAATGCCAAATGCCTTCTTTGATAAAAGGAGAGTAACTACGAACAGAGTAGGGATGAAGAGCATGAGAAGAAGATTAATATTAAATAGGGATGAGAGGTGGGAGAGAAAGGGAGAGGGAAGGGAAATTGCATGGAAATGGAAGTAGACCCTCAGGGTTATACAAAATTACATAAAAGAGGATGTGAGGGGAAAGGGAAAAATAATACAAAAGGGAGAAATTTATTACAGTAGAGGGGGTAGAGAGAGGAGAGGGGAAGAGAGCGGAGGGGAGGAGGGATAGTAGAGGATAGGAAAGGCAGCAGAATACAATAGACACTAGTATGGCAATGTGTCAATCAATTGATGTGTAACTGATGTGATTCTGCAATCTGTATACGGGGTAAAAATGGGAGTTCATAACCCACTTGAATCAAAGTGTGAAATATGATATATCAAGAAATAAATAATGTTTAGAACAACCATAAAAAATTAAAAAAAAAAGAAAACTAACTTCGGTGAATGAGGCACGCGAATCCTAATATTTCTACAGTAACTGACCAAGTTTAACATCAATGCAAGTAGATTCCAATGGACATGATGTGTATTTTTACGTTAATTTTTATTCAAAACTGGTACAATTTCATCAGTTTATGCACATCATAGGATATATATTTCATAAAAAATTTAGCAAATTTATAGGCATTTGTTTCACTTTCAATCACTTCCTGCTTCAAAACACATGTATTCCTCCATATTTCTTGACTGGTCTTTGCTTGAGAATTCTTTCCGAACACATTATTTTCGATTTCCATAATCACTTTTGAAGCAAACTTCACACACTCTTCATGATAAATCAAAACACTAATATTACCATTAGATGTATAACTGGTTGGAATGAATGAATATATATCAATATAAGATTTATTGTATATTTTCAGATATCAATTCAATCCATTATTTAAAGTTGGAACCAGTTATATTATTTATTCACAGTATGGTGTATTCATGCTTAATCTCTATATTCATGGACACAGGGTACACCTCTTTGTACCCCCAATACAAATTTTACGTCTTCAGTATATTGCTCCCAGAAATGGTGGTAGAAATACTCATGTCACCTGATCTACATATAGATTTTATCACAGTAATATTCTGGACAAAAAATGTAAAGGTCACACTTATGATTGTACCAAAGACTAAATGGAAAGCGATCATGGATTACTAAAAACATCCTTGTCCAGGTTGCCTAATGCTCTCAAATGTCAATCCTATTGGTTACTACATATTTGTTTCTTCCTAAGATTATATATTCAAACTCAACCCTGGTGAAAATGTCTACTCCTATCACTCACTTAATACTTTGCCTGATTTCATAATGTCTCTATTGTTATCTGCTTTTCTACATATTTTCCCAATTTCATCATAGTGACTGACTCTTCATATGTGCTGACATTTACATTCACTCTCTATCCGAAACCCTATAGCTAAAGAATTTTTAGTCCCAATCCTACACTCACTCTTCTTCCTAAACCTACCGACTATCTTCCTAATTCTACTGACTATCCCTTTGGATTGGATGTTCTCTTCTACATTCAAACATCCAAGGTACAAGGTCCTATGCCATTGTATATCAAATTGTCTGAGACATCTTTGCAGAATATAATTCAAAACTAAGTATCCCAATTAAGGGCCCAATGCCCTTCTGGGCTTCAAATCATACCTAGATTTTTGTTTTCATACTTATATTTCACCTCAATGTTCTTGTAAATATCGCAGGTTCCCAATACCATTATTTATCACACAGAATGATTGCTAACCCAAATCGAACCTGTTATTAAGCCTAAACATACACTGTTTCCTCAATCTCATTTTACAGAAGAGCAGGGATAGAGTCGTTCTTACAATACAGGAAAGTAGGGGACATTCCACCTGCTGAGAACCTCAAAGGTCCATTCAGAAATGATACCTGGAGAAGATGTAGGCAGCTATGAAGGACCTGAGAGAGCAAAAGTCATCTTCCATGGCAAACAACCTGGTCAGGATGAAGGGATGTGTCTGAATCAGCCTCTCTCTTTTTATTGTAGAGAAGATGGACCAAACCAGGCCTGTGTGGAGAGCTGCTGCTGGGTGCCTATGGTTGACATACCATTCTACTTTGTGAAAGTGTCACAGGAAGTAGGGGCAGCCTCCATCTCATGGGACACTTGGAAGCAACTGTTAGGACAAAGTGGTTGCCAAGGCAGTGACCTCATTCAGTTCCAAAGAAAGTGATATACCTCATTTCCTTGGTGATGGAACTCTCTGAACTTTGTATCCAAGAATCCAGGCACCCCGAGGCAGCCCCAGTCCCAGTGGACTCACTTGTTTGGATTTACCAAGGACAGAGTCAGTCTTTCTTGGTACCTACCGATGTGAGGATGGCCAAATGCCAGGAGAGCTCTGAAGAGGGACCTTTCCAGAAGAAGCAGGTAGTGGCTCACCCCTTTTTCTTGACAACTTCACAGAGTTGGCCAAGGAAACCAGATCTGAGAGAGGTCAGGCCATGTTCTGAGAATAGGTAGGAAAGTTGGTTTGTTTGGTTTGGAGTGGATTGTTTTTAGTAAGTCGTTTGACCAGGCGAGTGTTTCTATGTCTGTGTATCCCACTGTGTCCATTGTTGTAGACATTAGAAAAGAGAATGCATTAATGGATGCGTCCAGTCTACTATAAATCTTCCCATAATTCAACCTGCCCAATTTATGAATGGACTGCAGCTTGTCTTATCGAGAGGCAACACATTCTATCTTCCTAAGTTCCTGTTTTCTTCCTCAATTCTGGCCACTCTCCAGAATAGGCTCATGGTTTTGTGTCCAAGATATGCACCACTACAAGCTCTGTGACATGGCCATGTACTGGATAGCGGAAGAGAATGGCCAGCCTTTCAGAAAACTCAGATATCAGTGTGAACAGAAATGTCTCAGTGGAAAAACCCCGCTTTGGGCCTTTTGCTTACCTATTGTTCTGTTGCACTGAATGTCAGGAAAGACTTGGTCTCAGGCCACCCCTTTGTGAAGCCTGAAGAAAGAGTTTTCAAATGGAAATGAATGGGCATCACCTGTGGCTCTTTGCTTAATTGCTTTGTAAAGGGATGTGGCTGAATTAGCCTCTTGGCCTGTGTGTGGCTGTGTCTTACATTCTCAGCACCTGATGGATCTAAAGAATGATCCCATGTGTGCATCAAAAACCATAATGGCAAAAAGATCAGTCATTGTGGATGAAGTCTCTTGCCTTCCTCTGTTAGGTTCCTGACCTCTGTCAAGTGAGAAAATGGATTCTTTGGGTCAAAAGAGTTCCTCAAAGCCCTGCAGAGGTGCTTCGGGTTTCGCATGACTCCAAATCACAAAGAATCTATACCTGAAAATTAGTAGGCCTCAAATTGGAGAAACAGAGCATTATTAATGACAGGCTTATTTGATCACTCCTGGTTCACAGGAAGGGTGTCCAGGCCACCCTGACTTTAGGCAAATGAGGGGCAAGTGAGCTTATTTTGGACACTTTCTTGGGCTTCGCCCCTCATGAAAATCTTCAGCCAGACATTATTATGAATGACAATATGTAAGAAGATGAGGGCCATGTGGGAGTCTTTTTGTTTTAATTTTGGTCATTTGTGTGGCGGTTGGAAGAAATGACTTTGTCCACCTGGGCTTGAACTCTGGTGTGATTCCCCTTAGAGACTGAGTTGTGGAACTGACCTTAGAGAAGTATTGCATTGAATTTTGTTGGGATTTTAGGAGGCCACGCATAAGAGTCACCCTTGGAACTGAGATCTAGGCCCAGCGTTGCTTTCCACAGATTTTTCAATTTCTGAAAGAAGTGACCTCACCTCACTTCCTTGGTGATGGAACTCTCTGATCTTGGGATCCAGGAATTCAGGCAAAAAAGCCAGGGCCAGTTCCAGTCCGAGTGGTCTCATTTGTTTGGATTTACCAAGGACAGAGTCAGTCTTTCTTGGTACCTACTCATGTGAGGATGGCCAAATGGCAGGAAATCTCTGAAGAGGGGCCTTTCCTGAGAAAACAGGTAGTGGCTCACAGCTGGCTCCTGACAATTAAATAGAGTTGGCCATGGAGTCCAAATCTGAGACAGGAGTGGCCATTTCGGGGGAACATAGTATGGCCCATAAGTCAGAGGACACTCAAGATAGTCAAAGACCTACTTGGCAGAAGGAGGTGCCTTTGTAGGTTTGGTTGTGGTTTTGTGGTTTTGTCTCATGTTCTGAAAATAGGCAGGGAAGTCGGTTTGTTTGGTTTGGAGTGAACTGTTTCTAGTAAGTCGTTTGGCAAGGCGAGTGTTTCTATGTCTGTGTATCCCACTGTTATCTATGGTTGTAGACATTAGAAAAGATATTGGATCAATGGATATGTCCTGTTTAGTAGAAAGCTTCCCAGAATTCATCCTGCACAATTTATGAATGGACTGCGGCTTGCCTTATCAATTGGCTACACCTGCTATCTTCCTAAGTTCCACTTTTCTTCCTGAATTCTGGCCACTCTCTAGAATAGGCTCATGGTTTTTTGTGCAAGATATATACCACCTCCAAGCTCTGTGACATGGCCATGTACTGGATAGCTCAAGGGAATGGCGAGCATCACAGAAAACTCAGAAATCACTATGACCATTAAAGACTCAGTGGAGAAACCCTGCTTTTGCCTTTTGGTTACCTATTGTTCTGTTGCCCTAAATGTCAGGAAGGTCTTTGCCTTAGGCCACCCCTTTGTGAAGCCTGAAGAAAAGAGTTTTCAAATGGAAATGAATGGGCATCACCTGTGGCTCTTTGCTTAATTGCTTTGAAAAAGATGTGTCTCATTCAGACCATTGGCCCTGTGTGAGGCTGTTGCTTAGTTTCTCATCACCTGATGGATCTAAAGAAAGATTCCATGTGTACATACAAAACCAAAGTGGCAAAAAGAGCAGTCATTGTGGATGAAGTCTCTCGTCTTCCTCTGTAAGGTTCGTTACCTCCATCAAGTGAGAATAGGGATCCTTTGTCTCAAATGAGTTCCTCAAAGCCCTGCAGATTCTATCCCCTAGGTGCTTGGGTTTTATCATGACTCCAGTTCACATAAAGAATCTAAAACCCACAGTCAGTAGTCCTCAAATTGGAGAAGCGGAGCAGTATTAATGGCAGACCTATTTGATCACATCTTGTTCACAGGAAGTGTGTACAGCCACCCTCAGTTTAGTCAAATTAAGGGGCACGGGAGCTTATTTTTGACACTGGCTTGGGCGGAGCCCCTTATGGAATCCTCCAGCCAGAAGTTATGATGAGTGTCTATATGGAAGAAAATGTGGGTCATGTGGGAGTGTTTTGGTTTTAATTGTGGTCATTTGGGTGGTGGTTGGAAGTGACGACTGGGTCCACCTGGGCTTGAACTCTGGTGTGATTCCCCTTAGATACTGAGTTGAGGTACTGACCTCAGAGAAGTATTGCCATGAATTGAGTTGGGATATTAGGAGGCCACGCATGAGATTTGCCCTTGGAAACTGAGATCTAGGCCCAGGTTGGCTTTGCACAGAGCACTTGGAATCTCAGCCAGGGTATCACATAATTTTATTCTGAAAGACTTGGCAGCCATAGTTGAGAGTCAAAACACACATGGACCTCACATTGTAGACCTCAATGTGCCTAGCATCATGTGATCATTGGCCACTCTTTAGGAAGCCATGCTTATGAGAGTTCTCCAGAGCTTTCATTGAAATGAGCATCCTCACCATTTAATGGTTCCTGAATGAAGTGAAACCCACAGTGCCTTCAACTTCATCCTTGAAAAATGGCTAGATAAATACCGTGAAATTTTTTTAAATTTCCATGACCAGGTGGCACTGGAGAACCTTGGATATCCTGTTGCTGACTATGAGTATACCAGACAGTGCCTGATGGACTGGGTTTCCAGAAAATGGTGTAGAGCAGAGATGCCAGTAATTTGGAGCCTGCTGAGTAGTGGGCATAGAGCTGCAGTCGGCAGGTGTGTGATAAATCATCTGTGGTGGAGCCATGTGGATCTTCCATTGGCTTCCAAATTGCTTGTGACTGACATGGTGCAGCGAGCAGACCCTTATATGTAAAGGCGTATTTTTATTTGTAGAGTTTTTAGGGCAATGTTCAGAATCACGTTGCTATGGTCAAGAGTCAAGCTATTTGGGATAGAACCTTGGTGGGTGCATTCTCCTGCAGACCTTGACCCACCACACGTGAGAAACTCCCTCCAACACTTTGGCCCAGGTGGACTCCTTGTATTTTGTGAAGCAAATACCAAACTAACAGTGCAGCAGCAAGAAACACCACAAAATGTGGAGGATGACCAAATGGCTTCACAGTCCACACGGGGAGACACTTAGCCCCCAGTGACCACAGTTTACCTACAAAGATTGAATTCAGCACTGCTGACTCATGTTCATTGGAACATAAGAAACCATGTCCTCCAGGTCACATAGATGCAGACCCAGCTTTGATGCTCTCATTACAAAGGAATCTAAAGCTCCTGACAACAACATATATTTCAAGTGCCCAACCTCAGTGGCAGTTTCTGAAGAAGTCTTTAGGCCAGCAGAGCTCCATATTTGTGGAGTGTTTACCCTGTCCCTTACTTTAGTAAACTACTCTACCACCTCCAATGTTGTGAACTTTTGAGCATATTAAATTCCAGCTATGTATTCCCAGATTTTCTAACTCTTCTCCTCTAATGATGTATTACTTGGGGCGAGGGTAATGTCAAGGCATTGTTCTGGAAGAGAGTGAAATATTTCTCCATGTGTTTTTTTTTTTCAATTATTTTATTTCATATTATTTTTTTATTTTTTTAATTGGGTGTTCAAAACATTACAAAGCTCTTGACATATTATATTTCATACATTAGATTCAAGTGGGTTATGAACTCCCATTTTTATCCCAAATACGGATTGCAGAATCATATGTGTTACACATCTGCATTTTTATAATGCCCTATTAGTAACTGTTGTATTCTGCTACATTTTCTATCCTCTAGTATCCCCACTCCCCTCCCATCTTCTCTCTCTACCCCATCTACTGTAATACATTTATATCTTTGTTAATTTTCCCATTCCCCTCACAACCTCTTATATGTAATTTTGTGTAACAATGAGGGTCTCCCTACATTACCATGCAATTTCCTTTATCTCTCTCTTTCCGACCCCCACCTCATGTCTCTGTTTAATGTTGATCTTTTCTTCCTGCTCTTCCTCCCTGCTCTGTTATTAGTTGCTCTCATTATATCAAAGAAGACATTTTTATTTGTTTTTTAGGGATTGGCTAGCTTCACTAAGCATAATCTGCTCTAGTGCCATCCATTTCCCTGCAAATTCAATGATTTTGTCATTTTTTAATGATGCATAATACTCAATGGTGTATAAATGCCACATTTTTTTATCCATTCATCTACTGAAGGGCATCTGGGTTGGTTCCACAGTCTAGCAATTTTGAATGGTGCTGCTATGAACATCAATGTGGCAGTATCCCTGTAATATGCTCTTTTAAGGTCTTCAGGGAATAGTCTGAGAAGGGCAATAGCTGGGTCAAATGGTGGTTCCATTCCCAGCTTTCCCAGGATTCTCCATACTGCTTTTCAAATTTGCCACAACAGTTTGCAGTCCCACCAGAAATGTACAAGAGTACCCTATTCTCCACATCCTCGCCAGCACTTGTTGTTTGACTTCATAATGGCTGCCAATCTTACTAGAGTAGGATGGTTTCTTAGGGTGATTTTAATTTGCATTTCTCTGACTGCTAGAGATGGTGAGCATTTTTTCATTTACTTACTGATTGATTGTATGTCCTCCTCTGAGTAGTGTCGGTTCAGGTCCATGGCCCATTTTTTGATTGGGTTATTTATCATCTTATTGTCTAATTTTTTGAGTTCTTGGTATTCTCTGGATATTAGGGCTCTATCTGAAGTGTAAGGAGTAAAAATTTGTTCCCATAATTTAGGCTCCCTATTTACCTCTCTCATTTTTTATCCTGCTGAGAAAAAACTTTTCAGTTTAAGTAAGTCCCATTTGATGATTCTTGTTATTAACTCTTCTGCTATGGGTGTCCTGTTAAGGAATTTGGAGCCCGGGCCCACATTATGTAGATCGGAGCCAACTTTTTCTTGTATCAGATGCAGAGTCTCTTATTTGATATCTAGCTCCTTGATCCACTTTGAGTTAACTTTTGTGCATGGCAAGAGGAGGGGATTCGGTTTCATTTTGTTGCATATGGATTTCCATTTTTTACAACACCATTTGTTGAAGATGCTATATTTCCTCCATTGCATGCTTTTAGCTCCTTTATCAAATATAGCATAGTTGTAGCTTTGTGAATTAGTCTTTGTGTCCTCTATTCTGTACCATTGGTCAACCTGCCAGTTTTGGTACCAGTGCCATGCTGTTTTTGTTAATATTGCTCTGTAGTATAGTTTTAAGTCCGGTATCGCTATACCGCCTGATTCACACTTCCTGCTAGAATTGCTTTTGCTATTCTGGGTCTTATATTTTTCCATATGAATTCCATGATTGCTTTATCTATTTTTACAAGAAATGCCATTGGGATTTTGATTGGCATTGCATTGAACCTATAGAAAACTTTTGGTAATTTCGCCATTTTGATGATGTTAGTTCTGCCTATCCAGGAACAGGGTATATTTTTCCATCTTCTAAGATCTTCTTCTACTTCTCTTTTTAGGGTTCTGTAGTTTTCATTGTATAAGTCTTTCACCTTTTTTGTTTGGTTGATTTTTAAGTATTTAATTTTTTTGAGGGTATTGTGAATGGAGTGTTTTTCCTCATTTCTGTTTCAGGAGGTTTGTCGCTGATATACAGAAATGCCTTTGATTTATGCGTTTTGATTGTATATCCTGCCACTTTGCTGAATTCATTTATTAGTTCTAGTAGTTCTTTTGTAGACCCTTTTGGGTCTTCTATGTATAGAATCATGTCACCAGGAAATAGTGATAATTTTCGTTCTTATTTTCCTATTTTTATGCCTTTGATTTCTTTCGTCTGTCTAATTGCTCTGGCCAGTGTTTTGAGAACTATATTGAATAGAAGTGGTGACAGAGGGCATCCCTGTCTTGTTCCAGATTTTAGAGGGAATGCCTTCAATTTTTCTCCATTCATAATGATGCTAGCCTGAGACTTAGCATAGATAGCTTTTACAATGTCGAGGTTAGTTCCTGTTATCCCTATTTTTCTAATGTTTTGAACATAAAGGGATGCTGTACTTTGTCAAATGCTTTTTCTGCATCTATCGAGATGATCATATAGTTCCTATCTTTAAGTCTATTGATGTGATGAATAACATTTATTGATTTTCGTATATTGAACCATCCTTGCATACCAGGGATGAATCCTACTTGATCCTGGTGAACAATTTTTTTGATTTGCCTTTGTATTCGATTAGGCAGATTTTTATTGAGGATTCTTGCATCTAGGTTAATCAGATATATTGGTCAGTAGTTCTCTTTCTTTGAGGTGTCTTTTTCTGGTTTTGGAATTAGGGTGATGTTGGCCTCATAAAATGAATTTGGCAGAGCTCCCTCTTTTTCTATTTCCTGAAATAACTTGAAAAGTATTGGTATTAATTCTTCTTTAAAGGTTTTGTAAAACTCCGCTGTATAGCCATCCGTTCCTGGGCTTTTCTTGGTTGGTAGTCTTTTGATTGCTTCTTCTATTTCATCCATTGATATTGGTCGGTTTAAATTGTGTGTATCCTCCTGACTCAGTTTGGGCAAATCATATGACTTAAGAAATTTATCGATGTCTTCACTATTTTCTATTTTATTGGAATAATGGTTTTCAAAATAATTTCTAATTGTCTTCTGTATTTCTGTAGCATCTGTTGTGATGTTGCCTTTTTCATCCCATATGTTAGTAATTTGAGTTCTTTCTCTTCTTTTCGTCTTTAGCATGGCTAAGGGTCTGTTGATCTTATTTATTTTTTCGAAGAAGCAACTTTTAGTTTTGTTAATTTTTTCAATAGTTTCTTTTGTTTCAATTTTGTTGATTTCCACTCTGATTTTAATAATTTCCTGCCTTCTGCTAAATTTGCTGTTGTTTTGCTCTTCCTTTTCTAGGGCTTTGAGATGAAGTGTGAGCTCACTTATTTGTTGGTTTTTCCTTTTTTTTCAGGAATGACCTCCAGGCGATGAATTTCCCTCTTAAAACTGCTTTCATTGTGTCCCATAGATTCCGATATGTTGTGTCTATAATTACATTTATCTCTAAGAATTTTTTGATTTCCTCCTTTATGTCTTCTGTAACCCATTGATCATTCAGTAACATATTGTTCATTTTCCATGTGATGTAGAATTTTTCCTTCCTTCTTTTATCATTGATTTCCAGTTTCATTCCATTATGATCAGATAAAATGCATGTTATTATCTCCACACCTTTATATTTACTGAGGGTTGCCCTATGGCATCATATATGGTCTTTTTTTGAGAAGGATCCATGTGCTGCTGAGAAAAAAGTATATCCACTTGATGATGGTTGATATATTCTATATATGTCAGTTACATGTTGGTTATTGATTGTGATATTGAGTTCTATACTTTCTTTATTCAACTTTTGTTTGGAGGATCTGTCCAATGGTGATAGATGTGTGTTGAAGTCACCCATAATTATTGTGTTGAGGTCTATTTCATTTTGGAGCTTGAGGAGAATTTGTTTTATGAACATCGTAGCACCATTATTTAGTGCATAAATATTGATAATTGTTATGTCTTGTTGGTGAATGGTTCCTTTTAACAGTATATAATGTCCTTCCTTATCCCTTTTGATTAACTTAGTCTTGAAGTCGATTTTATTTGATATGAGGATGTCCACCCCTGCTTGTTTATGAGGATAAGTGTGCATGGTGTATTTTTTCCCAACCTTTCACCTTCAGCCTGTGTGTCTTTGCATTTCAGATGTGTCTCCAGGAGGCAACATATTGTTGGATTTGTTTATTTAATCCAAGTTACCAGCCTATGTCGCTTTATTGGAGAGTTGAAGCCATTTACATTCAGAGTTACTATTGATGTATGGTTTGTACTGCCAGCCATGTTTGATTATTTATCTTTTTTTAAATTTAGTTTGTTTCTCCATGATAAGCTTTCACCCTGCCTCTGTCATTACCAAGGTACTTCCCACTGATGGTTTTGGTTGTTGTTTTTCATTTCTTTCTTGTGTAGTGTTTTTCTCAAGACGCTTTGTAAAGCTTGTTTTCTGGCTTCAAATTCTTTTAGCTTTTGTTTATCATGAAAGATTCTTATTTTATTGTAGTACCTGATGGTTAATTATGCTGGATACATAATTCTTGGTTGGCATCCATTGTCTTTCAGTGTTTGAAATACGTTTTTCCAGGATCTTCTCGCTTTCAGCATCTGTGATCAAATATCCGTTGTTAACCTTATTGGTTTACCACTGAATGTATTCTGCCTCCATTCTCTTGTAGATTTATTATTTTCTCTTTGTTCTGTATATTGGATATCTTCATAACAATGTGTCTTGGCATTCGTCTACTGTGATTTTGTGTGCTCTTGTCCTGTATGCATCTACAATTTGTATATCCATTTCCTTTTTTATTTCTGGAAAGTTTTCTGTAATTATTTCATTCAGCAGTTTTCTCATTCCCTTGGTTTGAGTCTCTGTACCTTCCTCTATCCTGATGACTCGTAAGTGTGGTTTTATTTATGTTATCCCAAATCTCTTGGATGTTTTTCTTGTGATTTTTTTGCCAGCCTTTCTGAGTTGGCTGGACTCGTTTCAAGATGATATATTTTGTCTTCATTATCTGACGTTCTGGCTTCTACTTGCTCCACTCTGTTAGTGATACTCTCAATGGAGTTCTTAATTTGGTTTATCATTTCCTTCATTTCTAGAATTATTGTTTGATTTTTTTTATAATCTCTATCCACTGATAAAGATGCTTAACTTTTTCTTTTATATGTTTATGTAATTCATTATCAATGTTTTCTTTTACTGTTTGGATTTTCTGTCTCGTATCTTCTTTAAGTTTCCATTCCATCTGTCTAAGGTATTCCTTGAGTTCTTTATATGACCACTTTTCTGATGAATCCTGGTCCTCCTGAATATTTAGGGTGTTCTTCGTTGTTTGTTCTCCTTTTCTTCCTTGCTTGTTTATGCTGCTCATGTTACTTCTTGTTCTGTTTGACTGCTGAGTTACTGTTTACTCTTATAAATTTATTTGATGCTTGGGAGGAAAGATTTTAGAAGGGAAGGGAAAAAGTCACTAAAAAGAATGAGAGTAGGCAGGTAGAATGCAAGGAATGGGAAATAAGAAAATTGAAAAGAAATGAAATACAATAGAAAAAATAGAAAATAAAGAATGAAAATGATTTTTTTTAAAAAATGATAATGATAATATAAAATTAAAATTAAAATTTTAAAAAATAATAATAACAAAATAGGGGAGGGGAGGGGGGATTGCAGAGGAAAGGAAAGGCAGCAGAATACAACAGTTACTAGTATGGTATTATGTAAAAATGTGGATGTGTAACCCATGTGATTCTGCAATCTCTACTTGGTTTAAAAAAGGGAGTTCATAACTCACTTGAAGCTAATGTATGCTAATGTATGAAATATGATATGTCAAGAGCTTTGTAGGGTTTTGAACAACCAATAAAAAAATAAAATAAAATAAAATTATTTTGCCATTTAAAAAAAAAATAATTTTGAAGTTTATCTATGATCCAGGGGCAAGTTAAATGAAACAGTTTCCAGTTGTTAAGTCACCAAAAAATTTATTATTTCATGTGTTATTTATTTGCTTTGTAGTATGTTTAAATTTTATTTTTGGAAAGTTTTTAACCTTATTAAATTTGTTTATTTGTTGTGGGGGAAACAATTGTATATAGGTTAAGTATTGTTTATCAAAAATGCTTAGAACAAGAAGCATTTCAGATTTTGGATTTTTTTTGGAATTATGGAATATTTATACACACATAATCTTGGGGATAAGACTCAAGTGAAATATGAAATTCATTTATATTTCATACATGCCTTAGACCCATAGCCTGGAGGAAATTTCATACAACATTTTTAGTATACCTGCATTTTGACTGTAACCTGTCAAATGAAGCCAAGTAGGAAACTTTTCACTTGTCACATTCCAGTACTAAAACACGTTAGATTTGGCATTTTGGATTTGGGATTTGGGGATTAGGGGTGCCCAGTTTCCAGAGGGCAAATTCTATTTTTCTACTAAAGTAAACTCATTTATCATAGTAAGTTGTCCTAAGTTAATTATCTTTGTATCCACAAAATTCCTAAAACTTATTGTGGTGCCTATATTTCTCCTTAAAATCATATTTCAAACATTAAATCTTGCTTCATTGAATAAAAACAAATCATATTTTCATCTAATTTTTAGATTCTTTAATTAATTAACACAATTGCTGTCTTATTAAAGGTTCTTTCACTTAAAATACATATTTTACATTGATATTAATAATAGATTTTCTGGAATTATCAATAAAATTTTTATACAATAGCTTTTGCTCCCTGTATTTTCAAACACCACTTAACTTGTGTGTTTGTGTTGCAAACAACTTAGAGCTGATTTTGTATTTTTACTTCAAATGACATTTTCTACACACTTTCATTTATTTTTTATAATTTATTCTTTTTTACTAGTTTTTTTAGTTGTTGATGGATCCTTATTTAATTAATTAATTTATATGCAGTGCTGAGAATACAACCAGTGCCTCACACATGCTAGACAAGTGCTCTACCACTGATCCACAACTCTAGCCCACTCCAGTTTATTCTTAAAATTCACATTTTTTTTTAGTTTATGTATAGGTATTTTTTTATTGGCTCTACACAGCACTGGTATACTATCATATTTCTTTTTTTAATTGGTTCTTTTTATACATAACATTAAGATTATACATAACATTAAGATTCATTTTGGCATAATTATAAAAGCATGAAATATAATTTGCTCTAATTCAGTCCCCAGTACTTCCTCTTTTTCTCCTTTCCTCCCTCTTTCTGTTCCCTTCCCTCCACTCTACTGATCTTTCCGCTATTTACTTTTAGTTTGGGGGGATTGTGCAGGTGTGTGTTGTGTGTATACATAATGGTGAGATCCAATACGTTTTTTCCCTTTCATTTGTTGTTTTATGGTAATACCGTGTGATTATTTTTATAGTGTTTAAGTTCTTTTATGAGGATTTTGGAAAATAAAAGCAATAAATTTGTGTTCTCAGATGGTCATCATGAACCGGAAAAAAAAATAAAATAAAATAAAAAATTTTAAAACATTTTTTAAAAGTTAAAGAACAGCAACAAAAAAATGAAAATAAAAGAAAACAAAAAAAACAAAAACAAAAACAAAAAAAAAACAAATTAAAATAATAATAATAACAATAAATGCAGTCATAGATTGCAATAAACTTCTTTTCCAGTACGTAGAGCTGTGCCCACTGGGCCAAGCTTCTCCTTTCAATAAGTGGGAACCAATCACTGTGCAGCAGCTCTTCCTCCCAGACTGGGTGGGTGTCCAATCCTGAGTGCCTAGGACCTTCTTTTGTGTTTCCTCAAGCCAGGCCCCACTCACCTGTGACACTCACCACAATACTGGCTACATGCCAGGTCTGCTGCTCCTAGGAGCCCTGCTTTCATGAACGCCTGGGAACACTCTCCCTGTTTGTCTCCCTCAGACCCTAAGTTTGTAGAGCTTAGGCCTGAGAACCCCCAGCGAATTTGCTTGCACTCCGGAAGCCATGCCCCCAGAAGCTGGAGCAAGAGACTTCAGTTTTCAGCACTGGTGGGAGCGGTGGCCTGGAGGTCTGCACCACGAGTCCCGTGCCACTCCTAATTCCCTCGGTCTGGCTATCGCGCTCAAGGGAGAGCTGGGAGGGGCTCTTAAGATTTCCCCACAAGTTCGCAAATTTACAGGAATTTGTTTCACTTTCAATTACTTCCTGCTTCAGGACACATGTATTCTTCCATGTTTCTTGACAGGTCTTTTCATGAGAGTTCTTTCAAGACACATTACTTTCAATTTCCATAATCACTTTTGAAGCAAAACTCACATAAACTTTATGATGAATTATAACTCTGATATTACCATTAGATGTATATCTGGTTGGAATTAATGATTGCATAACGATATAGGATTTCTTATATATTTTCAGATAAAAATTCAATCCATTATTTAAAGTGGAACGAGTTATATTATTTATTCACAGTATGGTCTATTCATGCATTATCTCTATATTCATAGACGCAGTGTACACTTCTTTATACCCCCAATACTAATTTATATGTCTTCAAAATATTGCTCCCTGAAATGTTGGAAGAAATACTCATGTCACCTGATCTACTTATACATTTAATCACAGAAATATTCGGAACACAAAATGCAAAGCTCACACTTATGTTTGTACCAAAGCCTAAAAGGAAAGTAAACATGGATTACTAAAAACATCCATGTCCAGCTTGCCTAATGCTCTCAAATATCAATCCTATTGGTGACTACATATTTGTTTCTTCTTAAGATTATATATTCAAACTCAACCCTACTGAAAATGTCTAATCCTATCCCTCACTTAATACATTGCCTGATTTCATTATGGCTCTATTTCTATCTGTTTCCTACATATTTTCCCCAGTTCATCATTGTGACTGACTCTTCACATGTGCTGAAATTTACATTCACACTCTAATCGATAACCTATTGCTAATAAACGTTTGTTCCTAATCCTATACTCATTCTTTTTCTAAACCTACCGACTATCTTCCTAATCCTACCTACTATCCTTTTTTGACTGGATATTCTCTTCAACATTCAATCAAGCAAGGTACAAGGTCTTATGCCATTGTATATTGATCTATCTGAGACCTCTGTGCAGAATGTAATTTTATTCTAAGTATCACAATCAAGGGTCCAATGCCCTTCTGGGCTTCAAATGTTACCTAGATTTCTAGTTTCACACTTATATTTCACATATATATTCTAGTAAATATCGCAGTTTAAAATACCATTATTCATTCTGCAGGATGATTCCTAAACCAAATCCAACATGTTATTGACCCTAAACATACACTGTTCCCTCAATCTAACTTTACAGAAGAGCAGGGACAGAGTTGGTCTTACAATACAGGAATGTAGGGGATCTTCCACCTGCTGAGAACCTCAAAGGTCCATGCAGACATGATCCCTGGAAAAGAGGTAGGCAGCTATGAAGGACCTGAGAGAGCAAAAGTCATCTTCCATGGCAAACAACCTTGTCAGGATGAAGGGGTGTGTCTGAATCAGCCACTTTCTTCTTAATGTAGAGAAGATGGACCAAACAAGATCTGTGTGGAGAGCTGTTCCCGTGTGTCTATGGTTGATATACCATTCTAACTTGTGACAGTGTCACAGGAAGTAGGGGCAGCCTCCATCTCATGGGACCCTTGGAAGCAGCTATTAGGACAAAGTGTTTGCCAAGGCATTGACCTCATTCAGTTCCTGAAGGAAGTGACCTACCTTACTTCTTTGGTGATGGAACTCTCTGAACTTGGGATCCAGGAAGCCAGGCATCCAGAGCCAGTCCCAGTCCCAGTACCAGTGGGCTCACTTGTTTTGTTTTACCAATGACAGATTCTGTCTTTCTTGGTACCTACTGATGTGAGGATGGCCAAATATCAGGAGAGCTCTGAAGACGGGCCTTTCCTTAGTAAGTAGGTAGTGACTCACCGCTGGCTCCTAACAACTACACAGAGTTGGCCAAGGAGACCAGATCTGCCACAGTACAGGCCATTTCGGGTGAACATAGTAGGGCCCGCTAGTCAGAGGACACTCTGGATATTCAGAGACTTACTTGGGGGAAGGAGGTGCTTTGTGTTTGTGGGTGTGAGTTTGTGGTTTTGTCTCATTTTCTTAGAATAGGTAGGAAAGCTGGTATGTCTGGTTTGCAGTGGACTGTTTCTAGATAGTCTTTTGACAAGGCAAGTGTTTCTATGTCTGTGTATAACACTGTGTCCGTGGTTGTAGACATTAGAAAAGAGAATGCATCAATGAATGTGTCCTGTCTAGTAGAAAGCTTCCCAGCATTCATCCTGCCCAATTTATGACTGCACTGCAGGTTGCCTTATCGATGGGCAACACCTACTATCTTCCTAAGTTTCAGATTTCTTCCTGAATTCTGACCAATCTGCAGAATAGTCTCATGGTTTTGTGTCCAAGATAGGTACCACCCCAAGCTCTGTCACATGGCCATGTACTGAATAGCTGAAGGTAATGGCGAGCTTCTTAGAAAACTCAGATATCAGTGTGACCAGGTAAGTCTCAGTGGAGAAACCATGCTTTGTGCCTTTTGCTTACCTATTTTTCTGTTTCACTGAATGACAGGAAGGTCTTTGCCTCAGGCCACCCCTTTGATAAGCATGAAAAAAACAGTTTTCATATGGAAATGATTGGGCATCACCCGTGGCTCTTTGCTTAATTGCTTTGAATGGGATGTGTCTGAATCAGCCTCTTGGCCCTGTGTGAGGCTGTGGCTTATATTTTCAGCACCTGATGGATATAAAGAAAGATCCCATGTGTGCATCCAAAACTAAAATGGCAAAATTCAGTCATTGTGGATGATGTCTCTCTCCTTCCTCTATTAGGTTACAGACAATCATCAAGTGAGTATAGGGATCCTTTGGGTAAAATGAGCTTTTCAAAGCCATGCAGAGGTGCTTGGGTTTTCTCATGATTCCACTTCACATAAAGAATCTAAACCCCACAGTCAGTAGGCCTCAAATTGGAGAAGCAGAGTAGTTGTAATGGCAGGCCTATTTGATCACTCCTGGTTCACAGGAATGGTGTCCAGGCCACCCTGACTTTAGGCAAATGAGGGCCAAGGGAGCTTATTTTGGACACTCTCTTGCGCTGCACCCCTCATGAAAATCTCCAGCCAGAGGTTAAAATGGGGGTCTATGTGGAAGAAGATGAGGGCCATGTGGGAATGTTTTGGTTTTAATTTTGGTAATTTGTGTGGCAGTTGGAAGGGATGACTGGGTCCCCCTCGGCTTGTACTCTGGTGTAATACTCCTTAGAGACTGAGTTGTAGAACTGACCTCAGAGAAGTATTGCCATGAATTGTGTGGGGATGTTAGGAGGCCACGCATGAGAGTCGCCCTTGGAAACTGAGATCTATGCCAAGGGTGGCTTTCCACAGAACACTGAGAATCTCAGCCAGGATATCACATGATTTTATTCTGAAAAACTTGGCAGCCATAGTTGAGAGTCAAAACACACATGGACCTCACATTGTAGACCTCAATGGTCCTGGCTTCATGTGACCTTTTGGCCACTATTTGGGATGCCTTGCCTGTGATTGTTCTCCAGAGCTTTCATTGAAATGAGCTTCCTTAACATTTAATGGTTCCTGAATGAATTGAAACCCACAGTGACTACAACTTCTTCCTTGAATAATGGCTAGATAAATACCATGAAATTTTTGAAATTTCAATGACCAGTTGGCACTGGAAAACCTTTGGATGTCCTGATGCTGATCATGAGTATACCAGACAGTGCCTTGATTGACAGGGTTTCATAAAAATGGTGTAGAACAGAGATGCCAGTTAGTTGGTGCCTGCTGATTAGTGGGCCTAGAGCAGTGGTGAGCAGATGTGTGACAAAACATCTGTGGTGAGGCCACGTGGAACTGCCATTGGCGTCCAAATGGCTTGTGACTGATATGGTTTCAGCCAACAGACCCAGTAGGTAAAGGCATCTTGTTATATGGAGAGGTTTCAGGGAAATGTTCAGAATCAGGTTGCTATGGTCAAGGGGGAAAGCTATGTGGGATAGAAGCCTGGTTATTGCATTCTCCTGCAAACCCTCACCCACCACACGTGACAGAACTCCCTCCAACAATGTGTCCCAATTGACCTCCTTTATTTCGTGAAGCAAATACCAAACTCCCAGTGCAGCAGCAAGAAACACCACTAAAAGTGGAGGATGAACAAATGTCTTCCCAGTTAGCACAGGGAGAAACTTAGCCCCAGTGTCCACAGTTTAGCTACAAAAAAAATAATTCAGCACTGCTGCCACATGTTCAATGAAAAATAAGAAACCATGTCTTACAGGTCACATATATGCAGAACCAGCTTTGATGGTCTCTCTATAAAAGAACTAAATCTCCTGAAAACAACATGTATTTCAAGTGCCCAACCTCAGAGGCAGTTTCTCAAGAATTTTTTAGGCCAGCAGAGCTCCATGTTTGAGGAGTGTTTACCTTTTGCCTTACTATTTTGAACTCTGCTACCACCTCCAAGGTTGTGAACTCCTGAGCAAATTCCATTCCAGATATGTATTCACAGATTTTCTAACTCTTCTCCTCTAACTGTATCTTACTTTGGTAAAAGATAATGTCAAGGCATTGTTCTGGATGAGACTGGGAAGATTTTGGGGTAGCACATATTTGCATAGACATTGGATTCATTTTTCAATTTCCCTTTAAAACACTGAATCTCTAACCCTAACCAATTCCAAACTAGACTCTGACTACTAATCCTAATATGATGGAGAAAAATAACAAAAAACAGAAAAGAAGTACAAGCAGTTCAGAGGAGGCAAGGTGTATACTTGGACTTGCCTTTTGCATAATATAGGGTAGGAGTTATAAATCTTGCAAATTTTTTTTGAAATAGTTCTCCATGTGTTTTTAAAGTTAACAAATATGTGAATTCCTTTCTCCCTTTCTCTGTAGCCTATTAAGCACATGTATTTTTATATGCACATATAGAATTCTACCTGGTACCACACGTACATTCTTGTGAGGTGGTTGACTTGGCAGATACAAATTGTGAGAAGAGATCACTCCTCGTAAATGCTATTGGAACTGAAATTTCAAACTATGGGTGAACTTTCTAGTTGAACAACATTATACATCAATCCATGTTCAGTATAATGAATATTTTTGGATCTGTGGATGATATATATTTCATGATGGATTTTGATTGGCATATATATTGTTAGTTTTTAATGTCTCTCTCTCTCTCTCTCTCTCTCTCTCTATATATATATATATATATATATATATATATATATATATATATACTCTCCAGATATTTCAAAATATGTAATATATGTGACTTATTATACACGCCCTAAATTCATTCATATTCATCTATGTGGATTTATAATCAACTTTTCACAAGATTATTTTCCAAACTATTCATCCACCTGAAATTCATATTTGTTTCCTAGTACTGACAACTAACTTCAGTGAATGGTGTATACAAATCCTAATATTTCTACAGTAACTAACCCAGTTTAACATCAATGCAAGTAGATTCCTATGGGACATGATATGTATTTTGACGTTCATATTTATTCAACAGTGGGACATTATTATTTCTTCAGTTTATGCACATCATAATATATATATTTCATCCAAAAGTTCAAAAATATATAGGAATTTGTTTCACTTTCAATCACTTCCTGCTTCTGAAAACATGTATTCCTCCATGTTTCTTTACTGCTCTTTTCATGAGACTTCTTTCCAAACACATTATTTTCGATTTCCATAATCAATTTTGAAGCAAAACTCACACACTCTTCATGAAAATCCTAATACTAATATTATCATTGATGTATAACTGGTTGTAATGAATGTCTGTATATCAATATTTGATTTCCTGTATTTTTTCAGATATCAATTCAATCCATTATTTATAGTGGAATGAGTATATGTTTTATTCAGAGTATGTTCCATTCATGCATTATCTGTATATTCATAGAAACAGGGTACACCTGTTTGTACCCCCAATACTAATTTATACGTCTTCAAAATATTGCTCCCAGAAATGGTGGAAGATATACTCATGTCACCTGATCTACATATATATTTTATTACAGTAATATTATGGACACAAAATGCAAAGATCACACTTATGATTGTACCAAAGCCTAAATGGAAAGTGAGCATGGATTAGTAATAACATCCATGTCCAGGTTGCCTAATGCTCTCAAATGTCAATCCAATTGGTGACTACATATTTGTTTCTTGCTAAGATTATATATTCAACCTCAACCCTGTTGAAAATGTCTAATCCTATAACTCACATTATACTTTGCCTGATTTCCTTTTGTCTCAATTGATATTTACTTTCCTACATATTTTCCCCAGTTCATCATTGTGAATGACTCTTCACATGTGCTGACATTTACATTCACTCTCTACCCGAAACCCTATTGCTAAAAATTTTTCGTCCAAATCCTATACTCACTCTTCTTTCTAAACCTACTGACTATCTTCCTAATCCTATCGACTATCCCTTTTTGACTGCATGTTCTCTTCGACATTCAATCATCCAAGGTAAAGGTCCTATGCCATTGTATAGCGATTAATCAGAGACATCTGTGCAGAACATAATTCAAAGCTAAGTATCCTACCCAAGGGCCCAATACACTTCTGGGCTTCAAAACTTACATAGATTTGGGTTTTCAAACTTATATTTCACCTATATATTCTTTTAAATTTCGCAGGGTCCCAATAACATTATTCATCCCGCAGAATGATTCCCAACCGAATTCGAACCTGTTATTAACCCTAACCATACGCTGTTCCCTCAATCTACCTTTACAGAGGAGCAGGGATAGAGTTGGTCTTACAATACAGGAATGTAGGGGATCTTCCACCTGCTGAGAACCTCAAAGGTCAATGCAGAAATGATCCTTGGAGAAGTTGTAGGCAGCTATGTAGTACCAAAGAGAGCAAAAGTCTTCTGACATGGTAAAGAACCTGGACAGGATGAAAGGATGTGTCTGAATCAGCCTCTCTCTTCTTAATGTAGAGAAGATGGACCAAAGCAGGCCTGTATGGAGAGAAGTTTCCCCGGTGCATATGGTTGATATACCATTCTAACTTGTGACAGTGTCACAGAAAGTAGGAACAGCCTCCATCTCATGAGACCCTTGGCAGCAACTGTTAGGACAAAGTGGTTGCCAAGGCAGTGACCTCATTCATTTCATGAAGAAAGTGACTTCACCTAACTTACTTGGTGATGGAACTCTCTGAACTTGGGATTCAGGAAGCCAGGCATCCAGAGCCAGTCCCAGTAACAGTCCTAGTGGGATCACATGTTTGGTTTTACCAAGGGCAGAGAGAGTCTTTTTTGGTACCTACTGATGTGAGAATGGCCAAATGCCAGGACAGCTCTGAAGAGGGTCCTTTCCTAAGAAAACAGGTAGTTGGTCATCGCTGGCTCCTGACAACTTCACAGATTGGCCACAGAGACCAGATCTGAGACAGGGCAGGCCAGTTCAGGGTAACAATATGGTCCACAGTCAGAGGACACTCTGGATTGTCACAGACATATTGGGGGAAGGAAGTGCCTTTGTGGGTGTGGGTGTGAGTTTGTGGTTTTGTCTCATGTTCTGAGAATAGGTAGGAAAGGCGATTTGTTTGGTTTGGAGTGGACTGCTTCTAAAAAGTTGTTTGACAAGGTGAGTGTTTCTATATCTGTGTATCTCACTGTGTCCGTGGTTGTAGACATAAGAAAAGAGAATGCATCAATGGATATGTCCTGTCTAGAAGAAAGTTTTCCATCATTCATCCTACCCAATTTATGACTGGACTGCAGGTTGCTTTATGGATGGGCAACCCCTACTATCTTCCTAAGTTCCTGTTTTCTTCCTAAATTTTGGCCACTACCCAGAATAGGCTCATGGTTTTGTGTCCAAGATATGTAACACCTCCAAGCTCTGTGACATGGCCATGTACTGGATAGCTGAATGGAATGGCGAGCATCTCAGGAAACTCAGATATCAGTGTGACCAGGAAAGTCTCAGTGGAGAAATACTGTTTTGGGCCTTCTGCTTACCTATTTTTCTGTTGCCCTGAATGTCAGGAAGGTCCTTACCTCAGGCCACTCCTTTTTGAAGCCTGAAGTAAACAGTTTTTAAATGCAAATGAATGGGCATCACCTGTGGTGCTTTGCTTAATTGCTTTCGAAAGGGATGTGTCTGAATCAGCTGCTTGCCTCTGGGTCAGGCTATGGATTAGATTCTCAGCACCTGATGGATATAAAGAAAGTTCCCATGTGTGTATTGAAAACGAAAATGGTAAAAATATCAGTCATTGTGGATGAAGTTTCTTGCCTTCCTCTGTTAGGTTCCTAACCTCCATCAAGTGAGAATAGGATCCTCTGGGTCAAATGAGTTCTTTGAACTCCTGCAGAAGTGCTTGGGTTCTCCCATGATGCCAAATCACATAAAGAATCTATACCTGACAGTCAGTTGGCCTCAAATTGGAGAAGAAGAGCAGTATTAAAGGCAGGCCTATTTGATCACTCCTGGTTCACAGGAAGGGTGTCAAGGCCACCCTCATTTTAGGCAAATGACGGGCAAGGGTGCATATTTTGGACATTGCCTTGGGCTGCGCTCCTCATGGAAACCTCCAGCAAGAGTTTATGATGAGTGTCTATGGAAGAAGATGAGGGTCATGTGGGAATGTTTTGGTTTCAATTGTGGTCATTTGTGTGGCGGTTGGAAGAGATGACTGGGTCCACATGGGCTTGAACTCGGGTGTGATTCTCCTTCGAGACTGAGTTCTGGAACTGACCTCAGAGAAGTATTGCCATTAATTGTGTTGGGATTGTAGGAGGCCACGCATGAGAGTCACCCTTGAAACCTGAGATTGGGCCCTGGGTGGCTTTCCACAGAGCACTGAAAATCTCAACCAGGATATCACATGATTTTATTCTGAAAGACTTGGCAGCCATAGTTAAGAGTCAAAACACACATGGACCTCACATTTTAGACCTCAATGGGCCTGTCTGCATATGACATTTTGACCACTCTTTGGAAAGCCTTGCCTGTGAGAGTTCTCCAGAGCTTTCATTGAAATGAGCTTCCTCACCATTTAATAGTTCTTGGATGAATGAAAACCCCAAAGTGCCTCCAACTTCATTCTTGAACAATGGATAGATAAATACCATGAAATTTTTGAAATTCCCAATGACCAGGTGGCACTGGAGAACCATTGGATGTCCTATTGCTGCTCATGAGTGTACCAGACAGTGCCTTGATTGACTGGAGTTCTTGAAAATGGTGTGGAACACAGATGCCAGTAAGTTGGAGCCTGCTGAGTAGTGGGCCTAGAGCAGTGGTGTGCAGTTGTCTGATAATATATTTGTGGTGTGGCCATGTGGGTGTGTCATTGGCTTCCAAATGGCTTGTGACTGACTTGGTGCAGCCAGCAGAAAATTATATGAAAAGGCATCTGGTTATATGGACAGGTTTCAGGGCAATGTTCAGAATCAGGTTGCTATGGTCAAGGGAGCAAGAAATGTGGGATAGAAGCCTGGTTGGTGCATTCTCCTGAAGACCCTGACCCACCACACCTTACAGGACTCCCACCAGCACTGTGACCCATTTGAAATCCTTGTATGTTGTGAAGCAAATACAAAACACCCAGTGCAGCAGCAAGAAACACCACGAAAATTGGAGAATGACCAAATGGCTTCAAAGTCCACACAGGGAGACACTTAGCCCCCAGTGGCCACAGTTTATCTACAAAGAGAGAATTCATCACTGCTTCCTCATGTTCATTAGAAAATAAGAAACCATATCCTCCAGGTCACATAGATGCAGACCCAGCTTTGATGGTCTCCGTACACAGGGAGCTAAAGCTCCTGACAACAACATATTTTTCAAGTGTCCAACCTCAGAGGCAGTTTCTCAAGAAGTCTTAATGCCAGCATAGCTCCATGTTTGTGGAGTGTTTACACTGTCCCTTACTTTTGGAAACTCCTCTACCACCTCCAAGGTTGTGAACTCCTGAACATTTTCCATTCCAGGTATGTATTCACAGATTTTCTAACTCTTCTTCTCTAATTGTGTCTTACTAGGGGCGAAGAGATTGTCAAGGCATTGTTCTGGATGATAGTGGGAATTTTTTGTAGCACATATTTGCATACACATTGGATTTATTTTCCTATTTTCCATTTGAAATACTGAATGACTGACACTAACCCATACCCTAATAGACTCTTACTACTAATCCTAATATGATGGAGTAAAATAACCCAAACAGAATAGAAATGCAAGCATTTCAGAGGAGGCATGGTGTATAGTTAGACTTGGCTTTTGCATGATAAAGTGTAGGTGTTATAATTCAAGTTAATTTTTAATTGAAATAGTTCCATGGGTACTTAAAGTAAACAAATATGTGAATTCCTCTCTCCCTTTCTCTGTAGCCTATTCAGCACATGTATTTTTATATGCACATATAGAATTCTACCTGGTACCACAGGTACACTCTTGTGAGGTGGCTGACTTGGCAGATAGAAATTGTGAGAATAGATCACTCCGCCTAAACGCTGTTGAAACTGAAATTTCAAACTATGGGTGAGCTTCCTAGTTGAACAACATTATACATAAATCCATGTTCAGTAAAATGAATATTTTTGGATCTGTGGATGATATATATTTCATGGTGAATTTCGATTGGCATATGTATTACTAATTTTTAATGTCTCTGTGTGTGTGTGTGTGTGTGTGTGTGTGTATATATATATATATATATATATATATACACACACACACACACACACTAAATTTTTTTAAAATATAAAATATATGTGTCTTATTATACACTCCCTAAATTCATTCATATTCATGTATGTGGATTTAGAGTTAACATTTCACAAGATTATTCACGGAAATATTCATCCACCTGAAATACATATTTTTTCCTAGAAATGAAAAATAACTTCAGTGAATGGTGGATACAAATCCTAATATTTCTACAATAATTGATCCAGTTTGTCATCAATGCAAGTAGATTCCTATGGGACATGATGTGTATTTTGATGTTCATTTTTATTCACCACTGGTATGTTACAATTTCTTCAGTTTATGCACATTATAGGATATATATTTCATCCATACGTTAGCAAAATTATAGGCATTTGTTTCACTTTCAATCATTTTCTGCTTTAGAACACATGTAATCCTCCATGTTTCTTGACTGGTTTTTTTCATGAGACTTCATTCCAAACATATTATTTTCGATTTCCATAATCAAATTTGAAGCAAAACTCACACACCCTTCATGATAAAGTATAACCCTAATATTACTATTAGATGTATAACTGGTTGGAATGAATGATTGTATATCAATATAAGATTTCTTATATATTTTCAGATATCAAATCAATCCATTATTTAAAGTGGAACCAGTTATATTATTTATTCACACTATTGTCTATTCATGCATTGTCTCTATATTCATAGACACAGAGTACACCTCTTTGTAAACCCAATACTAATTTATACGTCTTCAAAATTTTGCTCCCAGTAATGGTGGAAGAAATACTCATGTCATCTGATCTACATATACATTTTATCAGAGTAATATTCTGGACACAAAAAGAAATGGTCACACTTATGTTTGCACGAAAGCCTAAATGTAAAGTGAACATGGATTACTAAAACCATCCATATCAAGTTTGGCTAATGCTCTCAAAATTCAATCCTATTTGTGACAACATATTTGTTTCTTGCTAAGATTATATATTCAAACTCAACCCTGTTGAAAATATCTAATCCTATCTCTCACTTTATACTTTTCCTGATTTCATAATGTCTCTATTTATATCAGCTTTCCTACATACTTTCCGCAGTTCATCATTGTGACTGACTCTTCAATTGTGCTGACACTTACATTCACACTCTAATCCAAACCCTATTGCTAAGGAACTTTTGTTCCAAATCCTATACTCACTCTTCTTCTTAAACCTACTGACTATCTTCCTAATCCTACCCATTATCCCTTTTTGACTGGATGTTCTCTTATACATTCAATAATCCAAGGTACAGGGTCTAATGCCATTGTATATCGATCTATCTCAGACATCTGTGCAGAACATAATTCAACGCTAAGTATCACAATCAAGGGCCCATCCCCATTCTGCGCTTCAAATCTTACTTAGATTTCTGTTTTCATACATATATTTCACCTATATATACTTATAAATGTCGCATGTTCCCAGTACCATTATTCATCCAGCAGAATGATTCCTAATTCAAATTGAACATATTATTAACCCTAACCATACACTGTTCCCTCAATCTAACTTTACAGAAGAGCAGGGACAGAGTTGGTCTTACAATACAGGAATGTAGGGGATCTTCCACCTCCTGAGAACCTCAAGGTCCATGCAGAAATGATCCCTGGAGAAGATGTAGACAACTATGAAGGACCTGAGAGAGCAAAAGTCAGCTTCCATGGAAAACAACCTGGTCAGGATGAAGGGTTGTTTATGAATCAGCCTCTCTCTTCTTAATGTAGAGAAGATGGACCAAACCAGGTTGGTGTGGAGAGCTGTTCCTAGGTGCCTATGGTTGATATACCATTCTACCTTGTGAAAGTGTCACAGAAAGTAGGGGCAGCCTCCATCTCATGGTAGTCTTGGAAGCAACTGTTAGGACAAAGTGGTTACCAAGGCAGTGATCTGATTCAGTTCCTTAAGGAAGTGACCTCACCTCACTTCTTTGTTGATGGAACTCTCTGAACTTGGTATCCAAGAAGCCAGGCACCAAGAGGCAGTCCCAGTCCCAGTGGTCACACTTGTTTGGACTTACCAAGGACAGAGTCAGTCATTCTTGCTACCTACTGATGTGAGGACGGCCAAAACCAGGAAAGCTCTGAAGAGGGGCTTTTCCTGAGAAAGTAGGTAGTGGCTCACTGCTGGCTCCTGACAACTTCACAGAGTTGGCCAAGGAGACCAGATCTGAGACAGGACAGGCCATTTCATTGGAACATAGTATGGCCCACCAGTCAGAGGACACTCCGGATAGTCACAGACCTACATGGGGGAAGGAGGTGTCTTTGTGGGTGTGGGTGTGGGTTTGTGGTTTTGTCTCATATTCTGAGAATAGGTAGGAATGGCGGTTTGTTTGGTTTGGAGGGAACTGTTTCTAGTAAGTCATTTGACAAGGCGAGTGTTTCTATGTCTGTTTATACCACTGTGTCCCTGGTTGTAGACATTAGAAAAGAAAATGCATCAATTGGTGAGTCCTGTCTAGTAGAAAGCTTCTCAGCTTTCATCCTGCACAATTCATGAATGGACTGCGGCATGACTTATCGATGGGGAACACCTGCTAACTTCTTAAGTTCCTGTTTTCTTCCTGAATTGTGTGCACTCTCCAGAATAGGCTCATAGTTTTGTGTCAAATATATGTACCACCTCAAATCTCTGTGACATGGCCATGTACTGGATAGCTGAAGGGAATGGCGAGCATCTCAGAAAGCTCAGATATCAGTGAGACCAGGAATGCCTCATTGGAAAAACCCTGCTTTGGACATTTTGCTTACCGATTCTTCTGTTGCCCTGAAAGTCAGGAAGGTCTTTGCATCAGGTGTGTCATGTGGGAGTGTTTTGGTTTTAATTGTGGTCATTTTTGTGGCCGTTGGAAGACATGGATATGTCCACCTGGGCTTGAACCCTTATGTGATTCCCCTTAGAGACTGAGTTCTGGAACTGACCTCAAAGAAGTATTGCCGTGTATTGTGTTGGGATTTTAGGAGGCCACGCATGAGAGTCGCCCTTGGAAACTGAGATCTAGGCCCAGGGAGGCTTTCCGAAGAGCACTGGAAATCTCAGGTAGGACATCACATGATTTTATTCTTAAAGACTTGGCAGCCATTGTTGCAAGTCAAAACACACATGGACCTCACATTGTAGACCTCAAATGCCTGGCTTAATGTGACCTTTTAGCCTGTCTTTGGGAAGCCTTGCCTGTTAGAATTCTCCAGAGCTTTCATTGAAATGAGCTTCTTCTCCATTTAATGGTTCCTGAATAAATTGAAACCCACAGTGCCTTCAACTTCATCCATGAAAAATGCCTAGATAAATATCATTAAAGTTTGGAAATTCCCATCACCTGGTGGCACTGGAGAACCTTTAGGTGTCCTATTACTGATCATGAATGTACCAGACAGTGCCTTGATTGACTGGGTTTCATGAAAATGGTGTAGAACAGAGATGCCAGTAACTTGGAGCCTGATGAGTAGTCGGCCTAGAGCAGTGGTGTGCAGGTGTGTGTTAAAACATCTGTGGTGGGCTGATGTGGATATGCCATTGGCTTTCAAATGCCTTGTGACTGATATAGTGCAGCCCCCATACCCTTGTATGTAAAGGCATCTTGTTATATGGACAGGTTGAAGGGCAATGTTTAGAATCAGATTGCTGTGGTCAAGGGGGCAAGCTATGTGGGATATAAGCCAGGTTGGTGCATTCTCCTGCAGACCCTTACCCACCACACATGACAGAACTCCCTCCATCACTGTGTCCCAGTTGAACTTCTCGTATTTTGTGAAGCAAATACCAAACTCCCAGTGCAGCTGCAAGAAACACCACTAAAAGTGGAGGATGACCAAATGGCTTCACAGTCCACACTGCAAGACACTTAGCCCCCAGTGGCAACAGTTTACCTATAAAGAGAGAATTCAGCCCTACTGCTTCATGTTCATAGGAAAAAAAGAAACCATGTCCTCCAGGTCATATAGATGCAGACCCAGCTTTGATGGTCTCACTACAAAGGAAGCTAAAGCTCCTGTCATCAACATATATTTCAGGTGCCCAATCTCAGAGGCAGTTTCTCAAGAAGTCTTTAGGCCAGCAGAGCTCCATGTTTTTGGAGTTTTTACCCTGTCCTTTACTTTTGGAAACTCCTCTACAACCTCGAAGGTTGTGAACTCCTGAGCATTTTCCATTACCGATATGTATTCACAGATTTCTAACTCTTCTCCTCTAATTATGTCTTACTTGGAGTGAAGGAAATGTCAAGGCATTGTTCTGAATGAGACTGGGAAGATTTTTGGGTAGCACATATTTGCCTACACATTGGATTCATTTTCGAATTTTCCATTCGAAATACTGAATCCCTGACTGTCAGGGGTAGAAGGAATTCTTCTTCAATGAACAGCCTGACACTTACAAGAAACAGCCCCCAGGAGACATCCTGTCTGGAAGACATCCTGTAGCCATATATGTCCCTGAGACATCCTGTGGCCATCTTTCTTCCAGAAACATCCTGAAGTTATCTCACCTTGTGAAGACATCCAGGAACTGCTGATAAGAGAGCTTTCCCATATCCAGCATATTAATACCCATGTGTGAACAATAAAATTTTGCAGCTTGATCAGAACTCCTGTGTTGCTCTCATCTCTCATGCCTCTTGTCCCTTCATTCCTCCCCATCTAGGTTCGCTGACCACGTTGATGTGTCCTGCCGGCCGGGACATCTGGCGCCCACCGACTGGGGCTCAAGCCTTTGACTGAGGGGGAACCCCTTCCTCCTGGAAGACTTGGTCAAGAGGAGCTCACGATCGCCTCAGCAGACACCACCCGGAGACATATCCAGGAGGAAGGTGGGGATGATGCACGGTGAGTGACGCACCATGTGACAAGCAGTATCGTCACATGATTTGTTTATTTCAGGCCTCAAGGAGTCCTTCAAGACATGAGGGGCACATGTTAAGAAAAAGGACTTAAAATTTTTCTTTTCATACATAGGAGAATTGTGTCCATGGTTTCCTCTTGAAGGGACCATTGATGGCAAAAATGGCTTAGAGTAGGAGACTGTTTAAAAGATTATTATGAATCCTTTGGCCCAGAAAAAATGCCAGTTCCCACCTTTTCTTACTGGAACTTAATTAATGAAATTCTTAAAAGTTTTCGCTTTGACAATGGTACCTTACAACTTGTCAGGATTGGGGAAGAGATTATGCAAAAGACCTCTCGTCCCCCCTCTGCATGCCCATCATTAGTATAGACATAGAACCTTCTCAGTCTTCCCAGGACCCTGAGAACCTTCCTGGTCCCCCTCAAAATACGACCCTAATTAATAAGGCTCCAATGATTAAAAACCACCTTTATCCAGTTTTAAATCCCAGAGACACATTGACCCCTGGGGAGGACGCTATCTTGGAGAAGGAAGCAGCTCTCTACCATTCAGAACACCCGCGACCTTTCAGGACCGTGCCACAGCCTATAGGATTTACCAAGCGAAGGTGAAAGCACCTATGTAAAACATCTTGCCTTTGAAAATGCTAACCCAGCATGTCAGAATGTTCTTCAACCACATAAGGATAAAGGAAAACTTTCTGAAGTTATTATACTCTGTGCAGACGTGGGTGCAGCCCATGCCATGGGTCTGGCTTTAGGGACCGCCTTTACCAAGGCCTTTCACAGTCCTGGCTCACGTACTTGCTTTACTTGTAAACAACCTGGCCATTTTGCATGTGAGTGTCCCACAGGCAAACAAAGCCTAGGAATAGCGTCTCCTCAAACTGGGGCTTAACCGCCCCCAGCTACCCTTTTCCATAGAAGTGGTAAAGGTCATCACTGGGCCAGTGAGTGTAGATCTAAGACAAATGCCCTCACACAGCCTATTTCTTCCTACTTCTCGGGAAACTCCCTGCGGGGCCAGCCCCCGGCCACAACATCCCCCACGACAAACACAGGAGCAATAAAGTTTGTTCCCTCCTAAACTCCCAACCTACCACAAAATCCTTCTCCACAATTGCCTCCCTCCAACTAGCCACCCCAGGCAGCACAAAATTGGACCTCTGTGCTGCCACAAATACAATATTAGACCCAATGCAAGGGCCCCAGATAATACCCAATGAAATTATGGGTCCCCCTCCATCTCATACATGTGCCCTTAATCTTGGAAGAACCTCCACTACCATACAAGGTGTTCAGGTCTTCGTTGGCATTAATGATAATGATTTCACTGGAGAAATAAAAATACTGGCCACTGCTATTAATGGAGTTACCGCCATCCCAGCAGGAACAAGACTTGCACAATTAATTCTCCTTCCCTTGGATTCAGGAGGCATTTCCAAAACCCAAACCTACCTCGGGGGACTGCCTTCTTGGGCTTCTCTGATGTGTATTGGGTTCAGCCCATTTCTCACAATAGACCCACCCTTACCTTACTTACTGAAGGAAAGTAATTCCAAGGAGTTCTAGATATTGGAGCTGATGCCACAATTATTTCTCAAAAATACAAGCCATCAGGTTAGCCCCTCACTCCATCCTTGACTGACCTTAAAGGGATAGGAAAATAAAAAAATCCTCTGGTCAGCTCTAGGTCTATTAGCTGCACTGATAAAGATGGTAATAAGTCAACTGTCACTCCTTTCGTTGATTCTGACCTCCCTGTTAACGTATAGGGAGGAGATATTTTGAGTTATTGGAAGTTATTCTCGCCAGTCCCAATTCCATGGTGACTCATCAAATGCTTCCTATGAATTTTGTTCCTGGTACAGGCCTGGGGATACTGAAACAAGGACTGGTGGAGGCTATACAACCCATACAAAAACAAATACATGTGGACTTGTGTATTCAGATTTTTAGTGTCAGTCCCTGACCCTCCTGTACCCCATGCAGATAAAATTATTTGGGAGACTCAGACTCCTGTGTTGGTGGATCAGTGGCCCCTTACCCAAGAAAAATTGGAGGCTGCCTCCACGTTAGTGCAGGAACAGCTTGCAGCCGGCCATGTAAAGCCCTCAACCTCATCATGAATTACTCCTATTTTTATTATCAAGAAAAAATCAGGCAAGTGGTGCCTTTTACAATATTTGTGTGCCATAAATAAAGTTATGCGCCCGATGGGAGCACTACAGCCAGGCATTCCCACACCAGTGGCGATTCCAAAAAACTATTGTAAAATGGTTATTGACTTAAAAGATTGCTTTTTTACCATCTTTTTACATCCTGAGGATAGACCCTATTTTGCCTTTAGTCTCCCTCACATTAATTTTCAGGGCCCTATGCAGAGATTTCAATGGAAGGTTCTTCCCCAAGGTATGGCCAACAGCTCTAGTCTTTGCCAAAAACACGTTGCTCAAGCAGTAGACCCTGTGAGAGAGCGATGAGCACAAAATTATATTTTACATTATATGGATGATTTGTTAATTGCTGCACCTAATACCCATGACCTTAATAATTGTTACTTGGACTTTTACAAAACCTCACTACCTTGGGACTACAGATAGCTCCAGATAAGTTTCAAACACAGGACCCTTATACCTATTTGGGCCTTAAACTTCAAGATAATCAGATCCAAATTCCTAAAATACAACTATGTGTTTACCATCTTCACACACTTAATGATTTTCAAATATTACTGGGGGATATTCAATTGCTAGGAACATATTTAAAATTACCCACTTGTGTACTTTTGCCCCTTAATGATATTTTGATAGGTGATTCCCACCCCTCCTCCCCTCAAAAGCTTACTCCCGAGGCATGACATGCATTAAACCAAGCCACAGAAGCCATTGCCCAAAAGTTTGTTACACAAATTTCTTATAACCTTCCTCTGGTTCTGGTTATTTTCCACACTCCTCATACACCCACAGGAATATTTTGGCAGCGAGATCCACATTTTAAAAATAAAGGCTGCCCCTTGCTTTTGGTCCTTGTATCCACCACATCCTCCAAGGTTATTACTGTTTATCTTGCTCAGGTAGCTTCTCTTATTTTTAAAGGTCGTTTGCTTTCTCGACAACAATTTGGCAAAGACCCTGATAATATTTTAATTCCATATACTAAGGACCAAACCCTTACTACAATTTTTACTAGAGACATGGATCAATGGGGTATTGCCCTATCAGGCTTTTTGGGAACAATTCATAACCACATCCCCAATGACCCCGTTTTAAATTTTGTCCAGTTACATTCATTTATTTTTCCCAAAATTACTCAAAAGGCTCCCATTCCTCAAGAACTTACTGTCTTTACAGATGGTTCCAGTAATGGCCGTGCAGTCTTTGTTGTCAATAACAAGCCTACCACCTTTGATACTGTCTATCAGTCAGCTCAGTTTGTGGAATTGTTCACCATAACACAAGTTTTCATAAAGTTTTTTTGATAATCTTGTTAATATTTATACAGACAGTGCCTACATTGCTCTTTCTGTGCCCCTGCTGGAGATTTCACCCACCATTATGGCTTCTTCCAATTCCCCCCTTTCTGTTTCACCAGCTTCAGCAGCTAATTCAGGCCAGAAAACATGCATTTTCCTTAGGACACATCATGACACACTCTGACCTTCTGAGCCCTCTAACACAAGGTAATGCCCAAGCTGATGCAGCAACACGTTCCATCTTTCCAATTTTTGTTGGCTCCATTCAAAAGGCCATGGAGTTACAAAATCTTCACCATCTAAATTCCCAGAGCCATCGATTACTTTGGAAAATTACCAGGCAACATGCATGAGAAATAGTAAAAGCATGCCCTGGTTGCACTGTCTCCCTCCCCATTCAACACTTGGGAGTTAACCCCCGAGGATTACAGCCCAATCAGGTTTAGCAAATGGATGTTATTCATTTTCCTGAATTTTGAAAAACCAAATATATATACGTTTCTATAGATACTTTCAGCGGCTTTAGTTTTGCATCACCACATTCTGGAGAGGCTACCAAAGTTGTCCTTTCTCATCTTGTTTCAGCCTTTTTCGTAATGGGTAAACCAATACATATTAAAACAGATAAATGTCCTGCATATACCAGTGCCAAGTTTAAACAGTTTTGTGCTACCTTGCAATTTTGTCATACTACTGAAATTCCATACAACTCTCAGGGCCAAGGCATGTGGAACTTGCCCAGCTTAGCTTAAAGACTTGGCTATCCCGTCTTAAGGCTTCCGCCCTTGTATTTACCACTCCCAGGGATCGCCTTAACCATGCATTATTTGCCCTTATTTTTCTTACCTTAGACAGTGAAGGCCATTTGGCCACAGACAGACACTGGCATCCTTCGTCCAATTCTGTTCGCTCGCCTGTTATGTGGTGCAATCCCATTACAAATAAATGAAAACGCCCAGATCCTATCCTCATCAGGGGATGAGGCTCAGCTTGTGTTTTGGACCAAGAGCAAGCATCCCCAAGATGGTTACCAGAATGCCTGGTTAAACAGGTAAATTACTTACCTCAACCCAGGGACGGAGGCCCTCCCCCTGAGGACAAATTTTCCTCCATTTCAGATACAGCCAAGAATCTGTGCGAGGATCCTGCTTAAGGCACTTCTGCTGAACAGGTTTGAACACGGAGACCTTGGACCTCCAATTTCCAACATCATGGAGTACCTTTTTGCTCCCCCCCGTGAATGCAAAGGAGGATTTTGGACTGAGGCTCCCACTAGTTGGACCCAGACTGCTGACTGCATGACTAAGGTGACTTACCTCCGTGCCAAGTTTGACCATAATCTCGGAGGAGTTCATCAGCCTAAATGGGTATGTGTTAACAAGCCAAAGATTATTCCCCCTAGTACAAGTAAAGCTCTCCAAAATTGTTCTGCAACTTGTACGCATACCCAGGCGATGCATGTCTCTTGTAATGTGTCGGCTTCACTTTGTGTTAATAAACAGGGAGAACAATTTTTTGAAGCCTCCCTAACTAAAACTCATGCAGCAGGGGGACCACTATTCATTATACCCCCATTCTCTTTGACCATGGAGGAGGTGGCAAATACACCAAGCTACAGTCAGCTGGGTGCCAAGGCACTGTCGGAAAAGGTTCCTACTGGCCCATTAAGGCCCCTACAGGGGTCTCTGATGGTGGAGGACCCACTTATTCTGTCAAGCATCCTCAGATAATCAAACTTTTGAAACCCCAAATCCCTGAGCTCACATATCATCCCTTAATGTAGCCTAAATCCCAGTTCCCAGGTTTAGATACCAATACATTAGATATTTTGCAAACTACATTCTCCTAGCTTAATAATTCGAACCCCACCCTTGCTGGTGATTGCTGGCTCTGCATGACAGCAGGGGCAATCATGCCTATGGCAGTTCCTATTAATTCTATCATGGACAATGATAATACATGCCAACCCGGATTTCCCTTTAAAGTACAGCCTATAGGCACTTTTACATTATTTCTTTTAGGCGCGATGCAGAATAATACCTATGATACTGATGTTCGACTTACTTCCTTTGGAAATTGCTCAACAGTATAAAATTATTCCTCACCCACCCCATCTCTTTGTTCCTCCAATGGCACAGTTTTTATGTGTGGAGGAAACTCGGCCTTCCCACGCTTCCAGCGAATTGGACCATTGGTTGTGTTCTTGCTTTATTACTCCCTGATATAACTATTGTCCCAGGAGATGAACCTCTACCAATTTCTAGCCTAGACACTTTAGTCAAAAGACATAGGTGGGCAATACAGGCTTTACCACTCATTGCCAGCCTTGGAATAACAGCTGCTGTGGGCACAGGTACAGTGGCTTAGGCACGGCTATTCACTCTTACCATCGCCTGTCTCAACAACTTATAAATTATGTACAAACTTTATCAGGAACCTTTAAAGATTTGCAGGACCAAATAAATTCCCTGGCAGAAGTGTTCCTTCAAAACAGACGGGGCTTAGATTTGCTGACAGCTAACCAGGGTGGTATTTGCTTAGCCTTAGGGGAACGATGCTGCGTTTATGCCAATAAATCAGGCATAGTACGCATTAAAATTAAGCAGCTTCAAGAAGATCCAGAAAAGAGACAAAGGGAACTATTTGAAAATCCCCTCTGGATTGGGCATAATGGATTTCTACCCTACCTTCTTCCCCTATTAGTCCCTTTGTTGGGTTTACTTTTAATGGTGTCCATAGGCCCCTGCATTATAAAGAGGCTGGTACAATTTATTAAAGAACAGATTAATATTTTGGTTTCTAAGCCCATACAGGTCCACTATCATGGTCTGGAGATGGAAGACAGCACTGCCAACATTTAAAAGAATGTTCAACCCTTCTCACAGGCTTATTAAGTTTACATCCCCACCGATCTCTCTTTCTTACAGAAAACTATAAGTAACAGCTCTGAGCAGCCATCTTCTACCCTTGCAATAAGGGTTCGTTCTCCATGGGCCCCTCCGCTTGGGGGAGGACACACCCTTGGAATGAGCACGTTAGGCCATAATAACGGAGGGTCCAGGAAGGACTGCAGGAGGATGGATCCACGGATCCCCAAACACAAGACCTCTGAATGACACGCTCTGGTGCATGGCGGTTGGCATGCTATCCCCTCAAAGACGTCTCCTCCAAAAACATGCCAAAGCCAACACGAAATCTCCTAGGAAAGATGCTCGCTCAAATCAGGAGATATTCTAAGGCATCCTAGAGAAACAGAGCCACTATCACCCCCTAAATCCATGGCCTGTAAGGTATGGTCGAATATTTTATATAACAAAAGGGGAGATGTCAGGGGCTAGAAGGAAGTTCTCCTTCAAAAAATAGACTGACACAAGAAACATCCCCCTTTGACACAACCTGCCTGGGAGACATCCCACAGCCATCTATCTCCTTTTGACATCCGGCTACCATCTGTCTACCTGAAACATCCTGAGGTTATCTCACCCTGTGAAGACATCCAGCAACTGCCGATAAGAGAGCTTTCCCATCCGCAGCATATAAATACCCTCTGAGAATAATAAAAGTTTGCAGCATGATCAGAACTCCTGTCTTGCTGTCATCTCTCGTGTCTCTTGTCCCTTCATTCCTCCCCAACTAGGATCGACACCCAAGTTGATGTGTCCTGCCAGCCGGGCCATCTGACACTAACCCATACCCTCCTAGACTCTGATGACAAATCCTAATATGATGGAGAAAAATAACCCAAACAGAATAGAAATACAAGCAGTTCAGAGGAGGCATGGTGTATAGTTGCACTTGCCTTTTGCATGATATAGGGTAGGTGTTATAAATCTAGTTAATTTTTAATTGAAATAGTTCTCCATGTGTTTTTAAAGTTAACAAATATGTGAATTCCTGTCTCCCTTTCTCTGTAGCCGATTCAGCACATGTATTTTTATATGCACATATAGAATCCTACCTGGTATCAGATGTACATTCTTGTGAGGTGGCTGACTTGGAAGATACAAATTGTGAGAAGAGATCACTCCTCCTAAACGCTGTTGGAACAGAAAATTCAACCTATGGGTGAGCCTCCTAGTAGAACAACATTATACATAAATCCATGTTCAGTAAATTAAATATTTTTGCATCTGTGGATGATATATACTTCATGATGAATTTTGATTGGCATATATATTGCTACATTTTATTGCCTGGGTGTGTGTGTTGTGTGTGTGTGTGTGTGGGTGTATATATATATATATATATATATATATATATATATATATATATACACTCTCCAAATATTTCAAAATATGAAATATATGTGTCTTACATATACTACCTAAATTCATTCATGTTCATGTATGTGGATTTATAATCAACTTTTCACAATATTATTCTCAGAAATATTCATCCACCTGAATTACATATTTGTTTTATAGTACTGAAAACTAACTTCAGTGAGTGGTGCATACAATCCTAATATTTCTACAGTAACTGACCCAGTTTAACATCAATGCAACTAGATTCCTCTTGGATATGATGTCTATGTTGAAGTTCATTTTATTCAACACTGGTACATTACTATTTGTTCAGTTTATACACATCATAGGATATATATTTCATCAACAACTTCAATAATTTATAGGATTTTGATTCACTTTCAATCATTTCCTGATTCAGAACACATGTATTCCTCCAGGTTACTTGATTGTTTTTTCATGAGACTTCTTTCCAAACGCTTTTTTTTTTTATTTCCATAATCATTTTGAAGAAAAACTGACACACTCTTCATGATAAACCATAACCCTAATATTACCATTAGATGTATTTCTCGTTGGAATGAATGATTGCATATAAATATATGATTTTCTGTTTATTTTCAGATATCAATTCAATCGAATATTTAAAGTTGGAACAAGTTATAATATTTAATCACAGTATCGTCTATTCATAAATTATCTCTATGTTCATAGACACAGAGTAAATCTATTTGTAACCCCAATACTAATTTTTTCATCTTCAAAATGTTGCTCCCAGAAATGGTGGAAGAAATACTCATGTCACCTAATCTACATATACATTTTATCACAGTAATATTCTGGACACAAAAAGAAGAGGTCACACTTATGATTGTATCAAAGCCTAAATGAAAAGTGAGCATAGATTACTGAAAACATTCATGTCCAGTGTGCCTAATGCTCTCAAATGTCAATCCTATTGGTGACTACATATTTGTTTCTTCTTAAGACTATATTTTGAACCTCAACCCTGTTGCAAATGTCTAATCCTATCACTCAATTTATACTTTGCCTGATTTCCTAATGTCTCTATTGATGTCTGCTTACCTAAATATTTTCCCCAGTTCACCATTGTGACTGACCCTTCACGTGTGCTGACATTTACATTCACTCTCTACCCGATACACTATTGCTAAAGAACTTTTGGTCCAAATTCTGTACTCAGTCTTCTTCTGAAACTTATCGAATATCTTCCTAATCCTACCGACTATCCCTGTTCTAGTGGATGTTCACTTCTACATTCAATCATCCAAGGTACAAGGTCCTATGCCATTGATTATCGATTTATCTGAAACACCTGTGCAGAACGTATATCAAAGCTAAGTATCCCAATCAATAGCGCAATGCCCTTCTGGGCTTCAAATCTTACCTAGATTTTTGTTTTCATACTTATATTTCACCTATATATTCTTATAAATATCACAGGTTCCCAATACCATTATTCATCAATTAGAATAATTCCTAACCCAAATCAAACCTGTTATTAACCCTAACCATACACTGTTCCCTCAATCTAACTTTACAGAAGAGCAGGGACCAAGTTGGTCTTACAATACAGGAATGTAGAGAATCTTCCACCTGTTGTAAAACTCAAAGGTCCATGAAGAAGTGATCCCTGGAGAAGATGTAGGCAGCCATGAAGGACCTGAGAGAGCAAACGTCATCTTCCATTGCAAACAACCTGGTCAGGATGAAGGGTTGTGTCTGAATCAGCCTCTCTGTTCATAATGTAGAGAAGATGGACACAAACAGTCCTTTTTGCAGACCTGTTCCTGGGTGCCTATGGTTCATATACCATTCTAACTTGTGAAAGTGTCACAGGAAGTAGGAGAAGCCTCGATCTCATGGGACCCTTGGAAGCAACTGTTAGGACAAAGTGGTTGCCAAAGCAGTGACCTCATTCAGTTCCTGAAGGAAGTGACCTCACCTCACTTCCTTGGTCATGGAACTCTCGGTACTTGGGATCCAGGAAGCAAGGTACCAAGAGCCTGTCCCAGTCCCAGTCCCAGTGGGCTCACTTGTTTGGATTTACCAAGGACAGAGTCAGTCTTTCATGGTACCTACAGATATGAGGATGGCCAACTGCCAGGAAAACTCAGAAGAGGGGCCTTTCCTGAGAAAGCAGATAGTGGCTCACCGCTGGCTCCTGACAAGTTCACAGAGTTGGTGTTTTCCGGGGAACATAAGTTGGCCCACCAGTCAGAAGACACTCTGGATAGTCACAGACATACTTTGTAGAAGGTGGTGCCTCTGTGGTTGTCGGTGTGGGTTTGTGGTTTTGTCTCATGTTCTGAGAATAGGTAGGAAAGGTGGTTTGTTTGGTTTGGAGTGAACTGTTTATAGTAAGTCGTTTGGCAAGCAAGTGTTTCTATGTCTGTGTATCCCACTATGTGCATGGTTTTAGATATTAGAAAACTGAATGCATCAATTGTTGTCTCCTGTCTAGCAGAAAGCTTCCCAGCATTCATCCTGCCGAATTTATGAATGGATTTCAGCTTGCCTGATCGATGGGCAACATGTGGTATCTTCCAAAATTCCTGCATTCTTCATGAATTCTGGCTACTCTCCAGAATAGGCTCATGGTTTTGTGTCCAAGATATGTAGCAGTTCCAAGCCCTGTGACATGGCCATGTACTGGATAGCTAAAGGGAATGTCGAGCATCTCAGAAAACTCAGATATAAGTGTGACCATGATAGTCTCAGTGGAGAAACCCTGCTTTGGGCCTTTTGCTTACCTATTGTTCTGTTGCCCTGAATGTCAGGAAGGTCTTTGCCTCAAGACATCCGTTTGTGAAGCCTGAAGAAAACAGGTTCAAATGGAAATGAATGGACATCACCTGTGGATATTTGCTTAATTCCTTTGAAAATGGAAGTGTCTGAATCAGCCTCTTGGCCCTGTGTGAGGCCGTGGCTTAGATTCTCAACCCCTGAAGAATCTAAAGAAACATCACATGTGTGCATCCAAAACAAAAATGGCCAAAAGTGCAGTTATTGTGGATGAAGTCTCTCCCCATTCTCTGTAAGGTTCCTGACCTCCATCAAGTTAGAATAGGGATCCATTGGGCCAAATCATTTCTTCAAATCCCTAAATTGCTTGAGTTTTCCCGTGACTACAATTCACATAAAGAATCCAAACTGCACAGTCAATACGCCTCAAATTGGAGAAGCAGACAAGTATTAACAGCAGGCCTATTTGAACACTCCTGGTTCACAGGAATGGTGTCCAGGCCACCCTGAATTTAGGCAAATTAGGGGCAAGAGAGATTATTTAGGAGACTGTCTTGGGCTTTGCCCCTCGTGGAAATTTCCAGCGATAGGTTATGATGAGTGTCTATATAAAAGAACATGAGGGCCATGTGGGATTGTTTTGGTTTTAATTGTGGTTGTTAGTGTGGTGATTGGAAGAGATGACTGGGTCCACCTTGACATGAACTCTGGTGTTTTTCCCCTTAGAGACTGAGTTCTGGAACTGACCTCAGAAAAGTATTGCCATTAATTGTGTTGGGATTTTAGAAGGCCATGCATGAGAGTCGCCCTTGGAAACTGAGATCAAGGCCCAGGGTGGCTTTCAACAGAGCACTGGGAATCACAACCAAGATATCACATAATTTTCTTCTGAAAGACTTGGCAGCCGTAGTTGAGAGTCAAAAGTCACATGGACCTCACATTGTAGAACTCAATGGGCCTGGCTTCATTTGACCTTTTGGCCATTCTTTGGGAAGCATTGCCTGTGAGATTTCTCCAGAGCTTTCATTGAAATGAGCTTCGTCAACATTAATGGTTCTGGAATGAACTGAAACTCACAGTGCCTCCACCTTCATTGTTGAAATATGGCTAGAAAAATACCATGAAATTTTTGAAATTTCCATGACCAGCTGGCACAGGAGAACCTTTGGATTTCCTGTTGCTGATCATGAGTATAACAGACACTGCCTTGATTGACTGGTTTTAATGAAAATTGTGTAAAACAGAGATGCCAATAAGTTGGAGCCTGATTATTAGTGGGCCTAGAGCAGTGGTAGGCAGGTGAGTGATAAAACATCTCTGGTGGGGCCATGTGGATCTGCCATTGGCTTCCAAATGGCTTGTGACTGACATGATGCAGCCAGCAGTCCCTTCTAAGTAAAGGCATCTTGTTATTTGGAGAGGTTTCAGGGCAATGTTCAGAATCGATTTGCTATCGTCAATGGGGCAAGCTATGTGATATAGAAGCATGGTTGGTGCATTCTCCTGCAGAAATTGAAATACCACACGTGACAGAACTCCCTCCTGCACTGTGTCCCAGTTGAACTCCGTGTATTTCATGAAGCAAATACCAAACTCCCATTGTAGCAGCAAGAAACACCATGAAAATTGGAGGATGAACAAATGGCTTCACAGTCCACACAGGGAGACACTTAGAACCCAGTGGCCACAGTATACCTACAAAGATCAAATTCAGGACTGCTGCCTCATGTTCATTGGAAAATAAGAAACTATGTTTTACAGGTCACATAGGTGCAGACCCAGGTTTGATGATCTCACTACAAAGGAAGCTAAAGCTCCTGATAACAACATATGTTTCAAGTGACCAAACTCAGAGGCAAATTCTCAAGAAGTCTTTAGGCCAGCAGAGCTCCATGTTTGTGGAGTGTTCACCCTGTCCCTTACTTTTGGAAACTCCTCTACCACCTCCAAGGTAGTGAACTCCTTAGCATATTCCATTCCAGATAAGTATTCACTGATTTTCTAACTCTTCTCCTCTAATTATGTCTTACTTGGGGCGAAGATAATGTCAAGCCATTGTTCTGGAGGAGTGGGAAGATTTTGTGTAGCACATATTTGCATACACATTGGATTCATTTTCCAATTTTCCATTCGAAATACTGAATCCCTGACTCTAACCCCTACCCTACTAGACTCTGACTACTAATCGTAATATGATAGAGAATAAAAACTCAAACAGAATAGAAATACAAGCAGTTCAGAGGAGGCATGGTGTATAGTTGGAATTGCCTTTTGCATTATATAGGTTAGAAGTTATAAATCTAGTCAATTTTTTGTTGAAATAGTTCTCCGTGTGTTTTGAAAGTTAACAAATATGTAAATTCCTGTCTCCCTTTCTCTGTAGCCTATTCAGCACATGTAATTTTATATGCACATATAGAATCGTACCTGGTATCACACGTACATTTTTGTGAGGTGACTGACTTGGCAAATACAAATTTTGAGAAGAGATCACTCCTCCTAAATGCTGTTGGAACTGAAAATTCAACCTATGGGTAAGCCTCCTAGTTGAACAACATTATACATAAATCCATGTTAAGTATATGAATATTTTTGGGTCTGTGGATGATATGTATTTCATGATGAATTTCAATTGACATATATATTGCTAGTTTTTAATGTCTGTGTGTGTGTGTGTATATGTATATATATATATATATATATATATATATATATATATATATATACTCTCCGGATTTTTCAAAATATGAAATATTTGTGTCTTATTATGCACTCCCTAAATTCATTCATATTCATGTATGTGGATTTATAATCCACTTTTTAAAAAATTAATCTCAGAAATATTCATCCACCTGAAATACATATTTTTTCCTAGTACTGAAACAGTTTTCAGTAAATGGTGCATCCATATCCTAATATTTCGGCATTGCAAGATGACTGTGAAGACAGTGTATCACACCCAGTGTACCCTGCCACTGCGCAGGTGAATAACGAGTTAGAACGATGAAAAACTATCTTGTTAGGATCTTACAGGAAAATGGGTGTTTACCGAAATCTAGAAGAATGATTTCCACCACCGAGGTCCGGTAATTGAGTCTCAAACACAAGCCACTTGTGCAACCGGAGATCCATTCTGATTTATCCGCATGACCTGCCCCGTGTCTACAAATGGTGAGGCACCACCGAGAAGCGACCAGCAAGCAGGGAGAAACGTTGCTGCAGATTCTGTGGAATCCTGCTGGCTGAGCATCCACTGAGCCCCCAGCTGAATTTGGGATTTCAGACGGGAAAGTTAGCAGTACATTTCTATCCCCCAAAGTGGAAACTCCACAAAGGAAACCAGCAGCCACCATCTTGGAGAGCTGAAGTAACCACCACCACTCCCAGACAGATTGCAACAATAAAACAGGTGTG